>NC_028640.1:50505440-50591512 GCF_001406875.1 Solanum pennellii | reverse complement strand
CCTCGACGGCCCGTCGTGTCCATGACGGTCCGTCGTGGGTTCCGTCGACTCACACTGTTTTTCCAGAAATAAAATCTGCTGCTCAAAACGACTAAACAGGTCGTTACACTCACTCACAGTGTGACCAGTCTTTCCAAACCCAAAACAATTATTCTTACCCACTAGACATTTACCCATATGCCTCTTGCCGGCACAATTGAGTTTCTCACTTTGTGAACCACTACCTTTTCCCTCTTAAGGCTTAGGCTTAGGTACCTTATCCTTGTTGGCCCTTCGAACATTGGAAGGAACGTGGTTGGAAAATCTCTTCTTAAACTTTGGTTTGTCTTGGATTTTGAACTTTCCCTCAGAAGTACCTCCATCATAGGGTCTTGCCCTTTTGATATCCCTATTTCTCTTCTTAAGCCTACTCTCCTCAACTTGTTGAGCATGCACCATCAAACAAGAAAGTTCCATGTCATTGTGAAGCATTCTTGCATGACACTCCTCATAAATTGACTCATATCATCTCTAGGATTATTCACCAAAGATGAGGCATATTTAGACAACTTATGAATTTCAAAAAGTACTCTTGAACACTCATACCTCCTTGATGAAGGTTGACGAATTTTTCCACCTTTGCCTCTCTATTCTACCTTGGAAAGAACCTATCAAGAAATACCCTCCTAAAGACTTCCCCCAACTTATGGGACCTGCTCTTAAATCTCTATTGTCCTTCCATTGAGTGTACCAAGTTTGAGGAACATCTTTGAGTTGATAGCGGCTAACTCGACCTTCTCATTTGAACTCACCCCATAGGATACAAAATCTTGTAAACCTCATCTAGGAAATCTTGAGGATCTTCATCCATCATAGATCCAAAAAAAATTGGAGGATTCATCCTATTGAAATCCCTCAAACGTGAAGCCATGGATGGTGCTAGCATTTTGATTCACAGAGAGTTAAATTTCTTGTTTAGCGTGTGCCGTCATAGCTTGAGATTGAGTAGTTATAGCTTAAGCTTGAGTAGCTATGACTTGAGTCAAGTTTAGAAATGCCTCCCTTACTTCTCCATTTGAAATGACCGGAGGATTGACCGGAGCTTTGCCACCTAGAGGAACTTGCTCTTGAGGAGTTTGGTTGCCTTGGGGAGAAAGTCCAACATTTGCAATCTCCTCTTCGATCCTTCTTGCGTCTTCCCTTCTAGTAGTCGTAGCCTATCAAGAAAAGGATTATTAGGAAAGGACACATAGAGTTAGGACTCTTAGACATGACTTAAGAATGTCAAAAGATGTGAAAATTTTCCAAGCATCACACAACCTCTCATTCATAAGTGTGGCGCACTTCATTTTTATGAACAAGACTCTACATACACGTGGTTTTGTGAGACATCATTCCTGGTATTATTCAACCTCATCCTCTAATATCAAGTTTGTCATGACCCGAGAGCACCCCTAGTCGTAATCGGCGTTGTTGACCTCGAAGAGGTCTTAGACAAGACCTTTGCACTCATCATTGCATATTAGATAGAATAAAAGCAGAAATTTGAAATTTTTCATTTGTAGTTTAACTTTACTTCATATATCAAAATAGAAACTAACTTGTCTCACATTGTCTTTAGACATAAGAGTATGAAAATTGGGACTTAGCCCTTACATATTTAGCAAGTCTTATAATACGGTATTTCAATAAGGAAAGTAAAACTACGATTTGAATAAAGCATTTGTATCCACGGACTTGAGGACTCACCAACTTGGGAATAACAATCCAAGTCTCTTCAAGAAAAGGACTAGAATCACCTCAATGGCCCAAACCAACACTTGTATAGAAAATAGAAGAAATATAGGTTAGTACAAACCACATGTACTAAGTATGAAAATATATGCAAGTAAAACATTTGAAAACATGCACAAAAGGACATTTGGTTATAATCATGCTATATTTACTTTAGAAGCCTTTATGCATATTCAAAGAACAATATACAAGACCATACCATAAGTAACATCATGACAACGCTATAATTAATATTTCATATTTAGAGGTTCGTCTCATCAATAAAACACAAGACCTTACTCATAAATCCAAGCCATGTCTACTAGTGCAATGTGTATGTGAAGCCCCATAACTCCACACACCAACCAAACTAACAAGAAGGTCACATGCATTGTTATTTACCTCATACATCATTATAACAAGTATATAATCAATAACATGCATACCAACTGAGACCAACATCATGTATATCAACTGAGACCAACATCATGTATATCATTCATAATATATTTACATAAACAACCCAACCTAGAACTCCTCTGAAGACCCACTTGTGCAATGTATAGGTAAAGTCCCATACCCTTACCTACACTAAGTAAAATACCTTAAGTAGCCCTAGTTAGTGTTCATCTTCTTACTTACATTTGTTCATTTTAACATTCGGCATAATTTGCCATAATCGACATAGACCATGTGAGCTACATGGAATTCGGTGTCAACCCCCCACACCAAAAGAGGGTGCCCTACTTGCCAAGGTAGGACATAAACATTCGTAATAGCATCTAGGTGGATCCACTGGCTAAGGTTCCTATAGGAGCACATAGTTAAAGAACTACGAGGTTTTTACTAGAAACCCTCTTTATACTAACTAGCATTGTAGTTTCAACTCATGAGATCATCGGGTGAACCTTCCTTCCTTTGTGAAGGAACACCTCTCATTGTCATGTTCACTCGGTGCTAAGCTAAATTGCCTTTTTGAAGTGTCTTCAAGTCTTTCTTAAAGTTAATTCATAACATAGGTCTTAGGAGTTTAACCCCCCATGTAATATGTACATATCTCATAGGTTCTAAGTTGAGAAAGCCCTTTCATCACAAACCTAACATCATGTGAGAATAATACTTCATAACCATAGTAATAGAATGTACATAGGAATTACCTTCAATTCCCCTTAATAGCCACCTACCATCATCTCACAATCATCACATTCATATCATGATAATAAATTCATCATTCATACTTCAAGCAATCAATATTACCAAAGATAAACCAACAATAATACAATAGCATGTTCATAACAGTGAAGATCTTACCCATGACCTTCAAAATACCCTTCCAAGTTTTCATCCCAAATCCATGATACTCATTATATCAATTTGATTATCATCATCATACAATAGTAAATTATACAAAACATAATCAATTACATCACCTCTAATCATTATTCGACATAATTCAAGCGCTAGACTTGAAAGAAGAGGTCCATTCATTGGTCTTTAGAGAATTAGGCTAAAACCCTAAACAATACATCAATTCACTCAAACATTCATATTAAATCGTTATTAATTAATTCTAGACCGAATTAGTCAAGTTTAAAGGTGACCCACGATATTGAGTGAAATCTAGAAATTTGAGAGAACATTGAAATAACTTTGGAAGGAACCTCTTTGTGAAAGGAGTCCCAAGAGTGAATATTCTCATACCTTGTCAATCCTTAAGGATTAATGGATAAAATTCTTGTTTTTAACCCTACTTTAAGCTTTGACCTTCTTCCCCAATGGAGTCATTGGTTAGTGAGAGAATCTAGAGAGACGTGAGAGCAATTGGGTTCAATTTTGGAATTTGTTTTGATGTTGGAATGGGTGCAAAATAACTCAAATTTTTTATATATTAAACCCCTAAATACCAAAAACACCCCTCACTTAGTTGGACTTCTAAATTAAAAGTCCAACTTAAGTTCCATTTCGAGAACCCGTCTAGTCTTCAGAACCACCTTCACGATCCGTGGAGGACACCACGACTCGTGGAGTGGCTCGTGAAAGGTAAGGAAGAGATAACATTGGAGCATGGAGGACTCTAACATGAGTGAGATGTACCCCTCAAGACCATTCACACAGAGTAAAGCAAAGGATCTCCAAGGCCTACAAGCAATGTTTATGAAAATGGAAGCATTAGAGGAGATTGAAGGTCCACAAAGAAGGACATACAATGTGTTTACATTACATAAAATTGAGAAGGAAGAGGGAAAGAGACCATGTGTATAAATGTCATTTTATGAATTCAAGAATTCACAAAAGAAGGCAACCAAACAAGGCCCTTACCTCAATAAGGGCAAACTTGTCAAAGAAGTGTCTTCTTTATTTCCATAGTATAAATATGAGTCTTTTATCATTTTGCAAGACTTAGAGTATATTGAATATTGACTTTCAAATTGTAGTGTCTTCTTAGTGAGTAATTAGGGTGAATCTTGGGATTGCTAATTAACTTCTTGAGTTTTATTAATCTAAGTGTTACCACTTTGTGATTCTTGTTTTCCTTTGATTATTCTTTTTGGGGTTGAATTTTGGTTGTTGAAGTCAATTAGGAGGTGAAGGTTTTAGTCCCTTGTTGCCCATAATTTCAATAACTTGAGTATTGATCCACATATCTTTTTATTTATTTGTGTCTTCATTGTTTGATCTTTATCATTTGGTGTCAGTGCCTAATTTAGATTTGTTTACAAATCTAGTCTTGGGTTTACAAAAATTTAGAATTTTTTGTTTTGTTTTGTTGTTTTGACACTAGAGCCTTGTTCCCTAGGTGTATTTTGAGACTAGGTTTCAAATTTTGTTCAATTTATAGTTGTACAAGTGAAGTTACCATTAAAGGGTTTCAAGCTTTTCAAATTTTGAAAGTGGATCTTTTGATAGAGGAGAAATTGGAGGTTAATAATTAGTGGGCTTTTTTCATTTTGTTGAATGGAAGAAAATCTTAAAATTTGAAACAATTTTGAGTTGATTTGAGTGTATTGGGGTGAAATGTGTGTTCTTGGTGTTCTTCAAGTTGTTCTTGAAGAAGAAGAAGAAAGAAGAAAGTACATTTGATCAACCTTTTCAAGTCCAAGTTGGTCAAAAGTGTTTTTTGGGGTCCATTAGTGGAATATTGAAAAAAATTGAAGTTTGAAAAAAAAAATATTCAACGTGGACTGACATGTCAGCAGCCACATCAGACACATCTGTCACGCCAGCACCACACGACATTGCATTAGCAGCCAGCGCAGCAGAGAGGCAGCCAACAAGGCCCAGACGCCTAGTCAGCGCGTGGGGCTCATTTTCATAGGCTGAAATGTGCAGGTTTTCCCTTTACAGCCGAAAAATAGTCTAAGTATGAGAAGTGTTTTGGACCTAGAAATTTTTCTAAGTGTCCAAACATTGTGATTATTTTTTCTATCATTTTTCCCATCAATTCCTCTGCTAGCAATTAATTAACATCTTTAATTACTAGTTTTGATCATCAAATCATCCAATCAACATCTTACAAGTGATGAACTTTTTTTTGAGGCTTGAAATTTTTCTATGTGTCCAAATTCACTTCTTCTTCTTGTAAACTCATTTTCCTTCTATTTTTCAACTATTTAAAAATTAATTAACATCTTTGATTACTTGTTAGCTAGTTTTAATCATCAAATCATTTCTTTGATTCTTCAAATTAAGTAACAAGTAGTAATCTTCTACTTTTGTTACTTGGTTTATTTTGAGTCCAAATCTTTTGGTACTCCTTTATCCTACTTTCTAATCTTAATTTGTTGATAACCTTCTTGATTCAAGTCCTTAGTTTTTTTTGGGCCGTCCTTCTTTCAAGAGTCACAAGAATCCATTCCATCACAAAGGGTACGTGATCTTGAGCTGATTGAATGGAGCTAGTTCACTATCAATTTTGAGAGGACACCATAGAAGGTGAGTTGAGAGTTACCTACGAGTGAAGTGAGGCTTTTGCTACTAACCTCGTTTGTTGAGTTTTGTAGCTATCATGTCAAATACAAATCCAATTAGGGAGAGCTCGGAGAACATCATCATGGAGGTTCTTGCCAACATCTCTAAGCAAGTAGCAGAAATAAATGGAAGGATAGGAGGTATGGAGGAAAGGTTGATACGGGTAGAAAATGAGAATAGAAGGAAAGTAATTATAACCCGAAAATGAGGAGAGAAGGAGGACATCAGTGGATTCCACGACCCTTACTCCGAAACAAGCTCATAATCTATGTTCTTCTCCACAAAGCCGTACCCAAAACTACCAATGCCCCACTATCCAAACTCCCAACCCTCCAACTCACCAAAGACAGCCTACACCACATCCAAATCCACAACCATATCACCGACCACAAGAGAATCTTCCTTTTTGGACAACCAAGTCCAATACAAAACTCCATTTTGAAATGATTCAAATGCATCCTTTCATGAAACCTACACATCACATCCACAAAATCCACCACAAATTCCCTCCCAAGACTACCAAGACTAAAATCCTCTCTATGATGAGATTAATGAAGAGTTCAATAATGATGAGTTTTGGGGTAGAGATGGAAATGGAGTACAAAGAGGAAAAGTAAAACCTCAGGACTTGGGGTGGGACAAAGGCAGGGAGATCAAGATAGGATGGGATATAGAGGAGATGGGATGGGTTATAGAGGCGATAGGATGGGAAATAGAGGAAATAGGTTTAGGGAGAGGAATGATCATGATAGGGGCTTGAACACTAGCAAGGTCAGACTTCCAAGGTTTAAAGGAAGTAGTGACCCCGATGAGTTCTTGAAATGGAAAATTCAAAGTGAGCGGATCTTTCTCACAAATAATATCTCTGCATCTTTGAAGGCGAAGTATGTTCTCACGCAATTTTAGGGGTACACATCAACTTGGTGGGAGTCCAAGAGGAGGGAAAGGGAGAGTCATCATAACTACGAGTTACTTACTTGGCAAGAGCTGATTACACTTATGGAGTTGATATACTTGACTCCAAACTACTACCAAGAGGTACCAAAAGTGTAGAAGAATATTATGATG
Source organism: Solanum pennellii (assembly GCF_001406875.1). Classification (NCBI taxonomy): domain Eukaryota; kingdom Viridiplantae; phylum Streptophyta; class Magnoliopsida; order Solanales; family Solanaceae; genus Solanum; species Solanum pennellii. Next base: position 50,584,723 of record NC_028640.1, on the reverse strand, counting down.
AGAATATTATGAAGTCTAAAATTGAAGAGAATATGGAATGTACTGTAATACAATTCGTGGAAAACTTGAGATATGATATCTTGAAGCCCTTGAAGTTTAAGCACTATGAGACTCTTGAAGCCGCTTTCCATGATGCCTCAAAGGTAGAAGCAGATTTGAAAGAAGACTTTCATACAAGGCCAAAAGTTCTTTAACTTCCACATGGAGCAAAGGTCGCGATAATTGGAAGATGACATCAAGGGAACAAGCTAAAGGTAGAGGTCAAGCTAACCAAGTCGAGCTTGATTACAAATCCAAGGCAAGTGAGCAACCACAAGGAGGAAACTATGTTAAACCTAACTTTCCTCGACCCTCTGCAATTCAATGCTTTAAATGTCAAGGGAGGGGACATGTTGCTAGTGAGTGTCCAAATAGAAGAACAATTGTTGATCTTTGTGACGGATATAAGACAGAAGATGAAGATGAGGTAGAGCGATATAGGGAGGGGTAAGGAGAGGAAGGTGCTTCGGGGGATGAAGAAGAAAGGTTGGATGAGAGGGTGAATTTTGATTGATTCATGGAGAAGGAAAAGTCTTTGATAGATAATGAGGAAGACTTGAACATGAATGAACATGAATGCCAATCTTTCATGTGTTGTGAGAAGAATTATGAGGGCCCTTGGCCAAAGGGAGAATCTATTTCATGCTAGGTGAAAAATCCAAGATAAAGTGTGTTCCTTAATCATTAATAGTGGAAGTTGCACCAATGTGGTGAGTAGTTCCTTGGTGGAGCATATGAAAATACAAACCAGCAAGCATCCCAATCCTTATAAGCTACAATGGCTCAATGAGAGTGGGGAGATGAAGGTCCTCAAACAAACAAGTATTAGGTTTAGTGTGGGAAAGTATAATGAGGAATTGGTTTATGATGTGGTTCACATGATGTCATGTCACCTACTGTTGGGGAGACCTTGGCAATTTGATAGATATGCTGTGCTCTAAGTTAGATCCAACAAATACACTTTCGTGATTGAAGGTAAAAAGTATGTGCTTGCACCTCTCACTCCATATCAAGTGAGTGACGACTATCGGGTTATGAAGGAACTTCGGGAAAGAATAAAAACCATAGAGGCAAAAGGTGACAGCGAAAGTTCCACCATCGTTCCAAAAGAGGAGAGTACCTTGGCTAAAAATAAGAAGAACATGTGCATGATAGCAAAGCCAAGCAAGTTTTTAAAGGGTGTAGATGAGGGAAGCTTTCTAGTGTGCCTTGTTAACACCAACCTTTTGTTACATGCTAACCAAGATACTAGTACTTTGCCTAGTATTATTTTTTCTCTTTTGCAGGAAGATGATGAACTATTTCCAGATGAGATGCCCGCTAGATTACCACCCTTGAGGGGAATCGAGCACCAAATTGATTTTATACCGAGTTCACAAACTCCCAATCGTCCAGCTTATAGAAATAACCCAGCAGAAACCAAAGAGATATCAAGGCAAGTGGAAGAGCTTCTTGAGAAGGGGTTGATCAAAGAAAGCCTAAGTCCTTGTGCCATACAAGTAATTATTCTTCCCAAAAAAATGGCACTTGGAGAATGTGTATTGATTGTAGAGACGTAAATAAGATCACAGTAAAGTATCACCATCCATTCCTTGACTTGATGATATGCTTGATGAGCTATGTGGTTCTATTGTTTTCTCCAAGATTGATCTTCGAAGTGGGTATCATCAAATTCCTATGAAACCGGGTGATGAGTGGAAGACGGCTTTCAAGACAAAGTTTGGGTTGTATGAATGGCTTGTGATGCTATTTGGATTGACAAAATGCCCCAAGCACTTTCATGAGATTGATGAACCATGTTCTGAAACCTTTCATCAACAAGTTCGTTTTGGTGTATTTTGATGATATACTTGTGTATAGTAAGACAATGAAGGAACATGCATTCCATTTAAAACAAGCGTTTGATGTTCTACTACAAGAGCGTCTCTTTGCTAACTTCAAGAAGTGTTCATTTGGTGTTGACAAAGTTGTGTTTTTGGGTTTTGTTGTTAGTGCAAATGGGATTAAGGTCGATGAAGAGAAGGAGGAGTCTATCAAGACTTGGCCGACCCCAATCAGTACAATTGAGGTAAGAAGTTTTCATGGGTTAGCAAGTTTTTATCGGCGATTTGTAAAGGGCTTTAGTCAATTGCTGCTCCTTTGACTGAACTGATCAAGAGATATGTACCTTTTGTATGGGGAGAGGAGCAGGAGAAGTCTTTTAAAGCCTTGAAATTGATGGAGTTCTGCACCTTTTCTCCAACTACCCAACTTTGATAAGGCCTTGGAAATTGAATGTGATGCTTCAGGTGTTGGTATAGGTGGTGTGTTGATGCAAGAAGGAAAACCATTAGCTATTTTAGTGAAAAGCTAAAAGGAGCTACACTCAAGTACTCAACTTATGACAAGGAATTGTATGCACTTGTGCGAGTGTTGGCTCATTGGCAACACTACTTATGGCACAAAAAGTTCGTGATAAGGACCGATCATGAGTCCTTGAAGGATCTTAAGGGGCAATCTAAGTTGAACCAGCGACATGCTAAGTGGGTTGAATTCATTGAAACCTTTTCCATATGTGATCAAATACAAGCAAGGCAAGGAGAATCTGGTAGCGGATGCTCTATCAAGAAGGTTTGTTACCTTGGTTTCTAGAATTATGTGGTTTGAAAGCTTAAAGGGATTCTATTTTATGGATTCTGACTTCAAAGATACCTTTGATAATCTTACTAAAGAGAATCGAGTTGATAGGTACCAACTGGTTTATGGTTTTTTGAACAATGATGGTTGAGCATGTGTGCTCATGAGCTCATGGAGAGAGTTATTTGTCAAGGAGGCTCATAGTGGTGGTTTGATGGGACACTTTGGGGTACCAAAAACACAAGATATTCTTAAGGCTTCTTTTGGCCCAAGATAAAACATGATGTGGAGAGAATTTGTGGACAATGTCTAGAATGCAGGCAAGACAAATCCACGACCAGACCCCAAAGTAAGTATACTCCTCTTCCTACTCCTAATGGTCCGTGGATGGATATTTCTATGGATTTTGTTTTGGTACATCTAGGAATAAAAGATGATATGATAGTACATTTGTTGTAGTGGATAGATTTTCTAAAATGGCTCATTTTATTCCATGCCATAAATGTGATGATGCATCCCATGTAGCATCTTTGTTTGTTATCAATCTGCTTAAATTGCATGGAGTACCTCAAACCATTGGTAGTGATCGGGATTCCAAGTTTCTAAGTCATTTTTGGAAGAGTCTATGGGGTACACTTGGTTTCAAACTTCTGTTCTCTACTTCTAATTATAAATATCAAACAATGGAAGACACAAAGAAATTAAAATATATATGAATTAATACTCAAGTTATTGATTTATGGGCAACAAGGGACTAAAACCCTCACCTCCCAATTGATTTTAACAACCTAAATTCAACCCAAGAAAGAATAATCAAAGGAAATCAAGAATCACAAAGTGATAACACTTAGATTAATCAAACTCAAGAAGTTAACCAGCAATCCTAATTTTCACCCTAATTACTCACTAAGAAGATACAACATTTTGAGAGTCAATATTTAATATAGTCTAAGTCTTGAAAAATGATAAAAGACTAATATTAATACTAAGGAAATAAAGAAGACACTTCTTTGACAATTTTGACCTTAATGAGGTAAGGCCCTTGTTTGGTTGCCTTCTTTTGTGAATTCATGAATTCATGATTTGGCCATTTCCACACATGGCCTCTTTCCTTCTTTCTTCTCAATTTGATGTAATGTAAACACATTGTATGTCCTTCTTTGTTGACCTTCAATCTCCTCTAATGCTTTACTTTTCATGAACATTGCTTGTAGGCCTTGGAGATCCTTTGCTTGACTCCTTGTGAATGGTCTTGAGGGGTACATGTCACTCATGTTAGTGTCATCCATGCTGCCAATGTTATCAGTCACCTACTAGCTTAGTGAAGTCAAGCAAGCACCTCAATATTTTGTTCCATTTCTAGACCTTAATAACTTTAACATAACTTAGAACTTATATACACTATGTCACTTTATACTTTTGACTCAAATACCACCTTGTGATCTCAAGTTTAAATACTTCTATCAACATCATCTTAATTGGGTCGCATCAAAATCTCTGGACAATTCACTTTAAACCTATTTTATTGGCACTAATTGCATAGGAAACCGAATCCATAACTATACCACAAGGCAGTTTATAAGCATTATATAAATAGAAGTAGTACATATAGAATACGGGGTGTTACATCCTCCCCCTTTATGATAATTCGTCCTCAAATGATAGGTGCACCTGGTAGTTCGGTTAATCTTTGAATTTCATATAGAGATTTGAGAGAGTTCCCATTGTAAACAGGAAGGACAATCCAAAATTCATTGAATAACCTAAAACATGCGTAGACAAATCTAGCATGACGTCTCGATAGATATGGTTCATGAACTAGTAATATGAAAAATTAGATCCCTTCTTTACCGTGTACTTCACAGAAGATACACAAATAGTACTCATACAAATAATACTATAATATACCTAAACACAAGAGACACAAATGACATATCAAATGAACAAATTCTAGCAGGATTCATGATCATATAAGGGGACCACATGATCTCAGATCCTTATATAGATGTTTGAAATGAGGAGGGTTACTTATTATCTCTCTACCATCTTCTATACCCAAGTATCTAATGTTATATTCTATTCCTTCCCTAATACACATTCTGAGCATAGCTTCCAGGCCTTAACAGTTAAGAATAACTATAGTATATCCCAATTTTTTTTGTTTATGAACGGACACATAAAATCATAGGCTATCCGGGCAGTAGTTTCCTTTCTCTTTTATTTCATGACACTTTTCAGAGGTGAGTCTTTTAAGAACGCATGGCTGTTAATATAAAATCTAAAGTTTTATAGCGCTCCTGCGAATAGGGTATTATGCTAAGTTATTTATCTATGGTTAATTAAATTTACATATATGCCCAACCTTTTGTGGTCAAATTCTTCACTACATTGACTTATAGTGTAGGTGAGGGATCATGTTTCTTATATGGTTAAGTGTTGGTTTAAAGAGATTGGAAAGTGATGTAACACCTTGCATGTTTCATCATGTGTATTGCAAGTTAACTATGACGGAATGTATTTAAGTAGATATAGTAAGGTGGTAATTGAGATTAAATTTAAAAGTTTAAGTACTAAGTTGAAAAACAAGGGATTAACATTCAGAAATTGAAATAAAATAATTGAGCTGCTTGCTTTACTTAATTTAAGCTAGCAACTGCATCACCTACTTAAGCTATAATATAGTTAAAGGGCCAATTTTGATGGACCAAATTTAGGCTTATATTAATGGGCTGTCACTTGAAGCCCAAACCTATTAAATGAAATTAAAATTTGAAAGAAATCCCAGCAGCCAAATCTGCCAAGGCTCAATATGGATAAAGACCAAGTGAAAGCAACTAGGTGCATCACCTAGTTTGACCTTTTGAGCTGCTTCTGTGCATAAGCAGGTGCATCACCTACTTGACCAATTAGTGGCTGAATATGGACCCCAAAATGAGGAGTTTCTAGAGGATTATTTGTCGTTAATAAAGCTCTATATATATCCAATATGAGCAGATATTCTTCACCCATTTTAACACATAAAACTAAAATATAACTCCAGTTCTTTCTCTCTTTTCTCTCAAGGATTAAACCAGCAGCTTTAAAGTTTTCTAGGGTTCTTGAAGAAACCCTTATATCTGCAAACCAAGGTAAGTGAAAACTCATGAATTTAGCTTATCTCTACCATGGATGATTAGGAAAACATGTTCTTCATACTCTAATATAACTACATAGGCATAATATTGCCAGCAGCTACTGCTCACTTCCTTAGTTATTAAAATACTTTCTTTCTTATTTGGTTCAGGTGTGAAGGAAAGCTGAAGTTCTAAAAAAATTTCAAGTAATAAGGAGAAGTTGCAGAAATTGAGGTAAGGTGACTGCTCTATTTTTTCTTCCTTATGTATGAGTTTGAGTGAGGAATTAGTGGTGTACTTTCATGAAGAACTTAAGGGGGTGGTGAGTTCAATACTTGGCTGTATGATAAAGAATATTTGGGGCTTTTCTATGTATATTACTATTGGCGCAACTTGGTTTATCTTGGGAATAGGATGTATAATGTATGTGATGGACAGAGAATGAGGGTGTGGTGATACACATTATCTTAAGAGCTGTATGGGCTCATTATCAGTCAAAGTTAGCTACTCTTTTACAAGGCTCGCGGTGTGATCGCTGCTAATTTTAGTTTACCATGACTTACATTGTACATTAAAGCCAAAAAGGGGAGGCTGAATCGTGATAGTATATCAATCCGAAGATAAGGTATGTAAGGCTATTCAATTCTATATCCCTTTGGCATGAAATATGACACCTAAAATTATTATCAATGAAGTGAATCTCATAAGTTCTATTCCTAGAAAAGGAAATATAGTGGCAGCATACTCTCTCAAAATAGCTAACAATATTTCCCCCTCTCCGTAGCGCATAGAACTACTTCATTATCTGTTCACTATTTTATACTTGTGTAATTATCCCCATGTGTTGGTATAGAAACGGTAATTGCAAAAGCAAGTTTGAGAATCCTCCTCTTTATTGTTTGAAGTCAATTGTGTCATTAGTCCCTCCCTTAAAGTAATGAGTTGATGTTAAATAGCTCCTTATGTCATTGTTATTTTCTTGAAGTATTATTTTCATGTCTTCTACTATAGGTCCGTACTTCCATATCTCCAAAATGATTAAAGAATCTAGCATGGGTCGATCCCAACTGGTACATAAGGGTGGTAGCTCAGGGGCGAAGCCTAGCATGGACCGATCCCTATTGGTATAAAAGGGTGGCAGCTCAGGGGCGAAATCCTAGCATGGGCCAATCCCAAGTTGTGTAATTATGAGGACCGCGTCTCAGGGGTTAATACGCCTAGCATGGGACATCATCTACCACTGATCATTTGGTCACTTGTATCACATGCCCTACAAAGATTATAACATACAAAAAAGTAAAGAAAAGGATGTAACTTGAACTCACAAGAGTAAGCAAAGGTGGTCTTCTCTCCTAATCTATGCACTCATACGTTGCTATTTGATTTCATTTGAGTTCTCGTATTACATATGCTATTGCCTTACATATTTAGTACATTTTTTCGTACTGATGTCCCTCGGGGGGGACGCTGCATTTCATGCTGCAGGCACAGGTACTCCAGCTAGTAGACCTCCTCTGTAGGAGCACACGAAACTCTGCTACTTTTAGGTGAGCTCCAAGTTGATTAGGAGCTTTATTGAGTCTTCGGTAAATTCATTTTGGTATTGTATCGTAGTTAAGGGTAAGGCTGGGTCTGTCCCGACCTACTCTAGTCTTCTATCTTTTAAAGGCTTTGTCGACGTATGTACATGGTTCAGTTGTGTCTTAAGAGTGTGGCCTCAACGGTCAAGTCTTGTATATAACTTTTGGACCTACTGATGTTTTTTTGTATCGTTGCATCCTAGGTGAACTTGCCAATTGTTATAGTTATATACACATTAAGAACAAGTTGTAGGTTGGTTCTCTCGGGCCTTTAGGGCATCGGATGCCTGTTCATCTTAATGAGTTTTGAGGCATGACAATGATACAAGGAAATATTTTCCCAAATTGTTCAAAACTCAAATCAATAAGCATAGAAGGGGCATAGTATATGGATGAATAAGTCACGTTGGACATGACACATAGGCAGACTAGCCTAAAAGGGAGCGCGCAAGGTATACTGGTATTAAGCTATAGAAAAAGATGGCGTACGCTTGCGTATGAGCTATAGGTTAGCGTGTAAGTGAATGATCTATAGGGAAAGTAGGAATGGAATAGATGATCACATGATGCATGAGTACATAAGCTAAGACATGTAGTAGATATGACATGTAGACATATCAGAAAATAAACTACGGGACACAAATCACATTGAGCAAGTGCGTTATATTGCATGGATAGGTGGACTAACATGTCAATGAACAAAAACATGAAATATGAACAAGTGAGCACATAAAAAGTAGGCTACGAGGTATGAGAATATATAGAAATGGTCATATGATAATTAGCGTGCATTACCCATACAATATGGACAAGTGGCATGTGGGAAGTAACCAGTGCAATAAATAACATGTAAGGAAAAGTTCCTACAAAAATATCAATAAACAAGGGTGCTATGAAGCGGATAACACTTGCATGTAAGCATTCCATGACGTTAGGTAACCTGTGAGAAGGCAATCCACAAAGGGAAAATGACATACAAATAGATAAGTTATAGAACTTGCAGCATGTATAATTATATAACAAAAAAATCTTTGGAAACTACAATATATCCTATAGAACCCCTCTACCATACTAAGGTAAACACACTATCTTAAGCGTTTAAGTTACAGGTGGTATAGTTCTGCTCATATTCCTTACTCGCCTCAAAACACATACAATTGATTTTCCCATCTACTATCTCCAATCTCCTATGAATTCTTATAGGTGTTCTGCTATTGGGACTTGGCTTCCATCTAGGTCAATATAAATAGTACAGTCAAGATAGAAAAAGAAAATCCTCAAAAAAACAGTTCATCTTTTAGAGTAGGAGGCCGGGGTCAACTTTGCCTTCATTGGTTTATATCACACTCAATGTCTGATGCCCCTTGAAGGTCAAAAAAGAAAATAAATAGTGAAAGCTTGAACGCACCATGAAATATGAACTCTAATAACATGTAAATATCAGGTACCTATAAAGATATATCATGATTCATAACATCTTAGAGTTAGCCAATTTGGGTTTAACTAGATAGGTCTGGCCATACTAATATATTTCCTCGTTTTTTTAATTAGTGAGGGTGATCTGACTCTTTTCCCATGCAAGATAGCAAATAAGAACTAGCAACATGCATAAGATCAATTTTTTCATTTCCCTTAACTTGACTAGGACTGATGAATTACTATAGGCATACATTAAATGAATCTGGTAATATCTCTATTCAATTTGATGGAAGTCTATACATATGTATAATGCTCTACTTCTATTTGTACTAGTGATGTGGATGAACTAGGTCCATCTTCTATCTAGGTAACATGAAATCCACCTCTTTTTTTCTTTGTTATCAAGACTAAATATCAAAACTTGAATCGATTCTAAATTGACTTCTCTGTGTCAAAGATTCACAAAATTGTTCCCAGGTGCGCCATAATAACTTGTTAGCATTGAAGAGTTGATAACAGTTTCTTACCGCATACACTTAAGCAATCACTCTCTCATAACCACCTATCACAGTCCTCTATAGCATCCGCATATCACGCCTACTCCTATGTTTAGGGAATTTGCATATTCCATGTCTTTCTAATGAGAAGTTGTTTGTACATATTTGGCATGTGTAATTTATGTTTCGTTCTCACAAGATTCCTAACTAACAAGTAACTTTTAATCAAAACTAGCAGCTTTATGCACTAGATACCATTATGTACAACAAACTAATCATAACTTAGTTCTAACCAATCAACTTTATGTTCGTTATCCTTACCCTTTAGGCACATACTAATTCTCTACAGCCAACACATAGATCATAAAAGGAATTACCACACATATATCATTTGCAGCAATTGGCACGCTTGTCCCTAAGTTTTTAATCATAAAAAGAATACAAATGTTATTAGTACTTATTCAGAGCTGTTGGCACATACCATATAAATGTCAAACATTAACATGCTCGGAAGGACATGCGGTGAGAATTTGAGCTTTGTCAGCCAATTAGGGGTATCTGTAGTAACACTATTGCACTGATACATCCACCTATGAAATTGTGCCAGTGGCTTCTTCGAACTAAAAGAAACTGGTCTGACTACATCAATTTCGAGAACATGTGCAACACTGAAAATTCTATGTATATCAAAGACTAAGAACAAGTGTCCTCTATAGGAATAAATCCTATAAGTATGCAGGATATATAGAACTCAAGAGTTGGTTACATCCTCCTAAGAAGATGTCCCAGGAAATGCTACAGCAAATATAACTACGTAACAATTCATTTTTGAACCAACATGATGCAAACGGTACAAATGCAACTTTAAATGCAAATAACATAAAAGCCTTTATATACCTTGTGGAGTGAGATGATCGAATAAAATGAGCTCAATCTAGTCAAACTATTGGTAACTTGAGGTCCTTTCTGTATGTTACATGCTGACACTTTAACGACCGTTAACCTTAACCATAGTTAATATGAATAGCATGATCCGGTACAACTGGAAGTGGACTTCTTAACTTTGCTCTATCAGATGATCAGGATTATAAAGGAAGGTAACATTTCCTAAATGTCCAAGCAGCGCCTAATTATAAATGTGGTGCGCAACACATTCATAACTAAGGCACTACTAGATACGGCTTTGTAGACCCCCTAGGACGAACTGCTCTGATACCACTTTTGTCAGCCCCCAACCCTAGGTGATGCGGATAAGTACCTTATGAACACATGCTTTACAAGTAATCTATAATGAGAAAATAAACTACGATGAAGATTACTGATGAGAAGCTTCATATACAACACATTTTGACTAGCTGAACCGCTATATATGACAAGTGAAACTATGAATACAGATGATAGCTTTACAATGTCTACAAAGCCTCTACTAGAAGCCATGATGGTACCACTATGAAAATACGCATAGTAAAGACTCGGCAAAGCCCCGAATCAACCTGGAGCTCACCAACATCCGCTGAGTATCAAATGGAAGGATGGATGCTTGCCTTTAGCGACTTCTTTCGATCATTCCTTCTTTACTTGTTCGATATGACTTGAGATTTAATCGCACGAGAGAGTAAGTAAGAGATTGAAAAGAGGATCATTGGACCTTGCTCTCGGGACCAGAGGCAGAGCAGAGAAAGCCTTAGATCTTTGCTTGTTTCGTGGTACGGACCAAACCAAAGGTTCTTATGCTATCGACACCTACCCAATTAACCAAAATTATAATCAATCGAGACCTAAGCTTAAGCAATTGTGGAATTCCGTTCAAATAGAAAGATTTTTGGCCAGCTCAAGGTCAGCGGTGAGACGTAGGAAAAGATAGTAGCGAGCCAGAAGAAATTCCCGTAGATGCATAAGGGGGACGTTTAAAACATTCCAGCAGATAATATGTAATACTCTTATCAAAATGAGCACAATACTCTTTCATAGTTTAGGGCAGAAACATACTCAAGGAACACAAAGCTAACCCTCAAAATTTAATATTACCTTAACTCAAAGGTTGTTTACTCAAATAGTTCTTATTAAAGCGAGGGATTCATTTCAGACGAAATCAGATCAGAAGCAATTTCCGCTTTACCATGAAATGTTGCTTCTAGTGGGAAGATCTACTAGTTGAGTACTTGTACCTGCAGCATGAAATGCAGCGTCCCCAATAAGGGACGTCAGTACGAAATAATGTACTTAATATTTAAGGCATAATACAACCATAGATAACATGAGAGCTCAAGTGAAAGCAAATACCAATAGATAAGGATAAGAGACCACCTTTGCTTTGTACTTCTGGAATCGTGCATGTTAAATTCTTTTCTCTACTTTTCTGTACTTTATAATCATTATACAACATACGATACAAATGACAAGCTGATCAGTAGTAGAAAAGGATAACCCATGCTAGGCATTATAACCCCTGGGATGTTGTCCCCATTATTCCACAAATTGGGATTGACCCATGCTAGGCTTACGCCCCTGAGCTGCCACCCTTCCATAAAAATTGGGATTGGCCCATGTGAAGCTTTCGCACCTGAGCTGCCACCCTCTTATACCAATCGGGATCGGCCCATGCTAGGCTTTCGCCCCTGAGCTGCCACTCATAATCATACAGATTACTTTACTTAAATTCTTTCATCTTTGAGATTGTTGTTTATTAGTTCATAACTCTTTTGGAATTGTTCTTTAGATAATCATAACTCTTTTGAGATTGTTCTTTTTGATGTTTATAACTTGTTTGTGATTGTTGTTTTGGTGATCATAAATCGATGTTTACATTTGGAACTACGGACAAGTAGTAGAAGACATATGAATATAGACTTACGATAATAACAATGACATGTGAAGCAAATGTGACTTGAACGTAGTACTAAGGAGCATATATGACTCTGCCAAGAGATTTGAACTCTGTATGATACAAATACAAGGTGTTCATGCATGTGGAACCAAGGGGAAAATGTGGGCAGACTCCACGTAAGGACGGATACATATTCCAAATAAGTACATATAAACGTACAATTGATCAAGTAGTGATCCTGTGAGGTAGCATTATAGTCTAACACAATGGGGGTAATAACAAAGAAAGGGAACATATGAACATCTGACAAAATGACATATCTATTAACTATAGAAGCAAGTTGGCAAGATATAGGAAAATCGTATGTCCATCCTATAAACATATGTACCATGTGTAATCTAGGATCACTTTGACTTATAAAAGGGCAATACGTGCTAGGGGTACTTTGTTAATGAAACAAGTTTAAACCTTGCATGCTAAAACTTGGTAGGGTAAACACACACAACACACATTTAGTAACAAACTCATATTAGAGTACCCACTTCCATGCTCTAGGGAGTAGGAATTGCAACTATGGATTAATCACTATGAAGGGCACTTAGAAAGCTTACTTTTTGTAATTCAAGTTTTGGAATCATGCCAAAGAAATAGGAAATCAAATAGCCTTTCATACCTTGATATACTTCAGATCACTAATCTACAATAAAATAGGTTGTAAGACTAGTATTAGTATCTAACCAATCAATTTGATCCACTTGATCACACCCAAATAGTAACGAAGCAGTAAGTTGCAATCTATCTAGTGAGTGTTTTCTTTCCTTCCCTATCCCTTTAATTGTTTCTATATACTGTACAACCTTCGTATTAGGTCCTCCCCAAAACTTCCTGCAATATTTAAGAACCCAAATGGTATTAATAGCTTGAAATGCCTATTATTCAAGAACCCTAATGGTATTTAATGGCTGTTGTATGAATCTAAGAGAGAGAAGAGAGAAAGCTCTAGCAATCAGATTTTTTGTCAAAGTAAAAATGGTTGGAAAAAGCTTATATCAATCTCTTTTAAAGGGACCTGACTTGGCCGACATTCTCACTCATTTTGGGCCATAATTTGTCAAGTTGGTGACCCACCTACTTGGACTTTTCATTTGGACTTTTTAGACTTAAGAACATTGTCCCTTTTGCCACTTTTGTTGTATTTCATTTGCAGCCAACATGTGTCTTTAATTTGGGCCACAACTTTAAGTAGTTGATGCACCTAGTTTTTCATTAAATTATTTCTTGTGGGTTGGGATGATTGGCCCTTGGCTGTCCATTTTCTCCTTATTCTTCTATTGAACTTGGGCAAAATTAATGCAAATAGGTGTAGTCTACTTGGCCCAATAACACAGTCAAAAGAGTCTTAGTAGGTGATGCACCTACTTAGCCTTTGGGCTGGTCAATAAGTCAAAGTAGGTGATGCACCTACTTGTCTCCTACTAGCAGTCAAGCAAGCACCTCAATGTTTTGTTCCATTTCTAGACCTTAATAACTTTAACATAACCTAGAACTTATATACACCATGTCACTTTATACTTTAGACTCAAATACCACCTTGTGATCTCAACTTTAAATACTTTCATCGACATCAACTTAATTGGGCGCATCAAATCTCTGGATAGTTCACTTTTAACCTGTTTTATTGTTATTAATCGCATAGGAAACGGAATCCATAATTATACGACAAGGCAGTTTATAAGCATCATATAAAAAGAACTAGTACACGTAGAATACGGGGTGTTACACCACTAATTATAAGTAGGTGCATCACCTACTGACAACCTACTAGCATAGTTTAGTCAAGCAAGTACCTCAATTATTTTACACCATTTTCCCCATATTAGTTTCTTTACAGGATTGTAGCACTAATACAGACTTGACCACTTTGACTTTTACATCGATTATCACCTTTTACTATCCCGAGTTCAAATTGTTTTTGAGTTTAGTTATTCGTATATGTGTTGGAAGGAATGGGGTATTACAACTTTAAACATATTTTATTGTCACCAGTCACATAGGAAACCATATGCATAACTATTACATCAAGGAAATTTTTTAGCGACATATACATAGAACTAGTATATGTAGAATATGTGGTGTCACAGCTACCACCCTTATGTACCAGTTGGGATTGACCCATGCTAGACATTTGCCCCTGGGCTGCCACTCGTAAATATACAGATTGCTTGACTTAGATTCTTTAATCTTGAGATTGTAGTTTATCATTTTGTAACTCTTTTGAGATTGTTCTTTGGATAATCATAACTCCTTTGAGATTGTTGTTTTGATGGTCATAATCATTTTGGAGATTTGGAAATATGGACTAGTACTAGAAGCCATGAAAATAATACTGTACGGTAACAATGACATAAGGAGCTATGTAGCGTCAACGCATTACTTGTGAGCTTAAAGACATAATTGACTTCAATTGACTAAGAGGAGGATTCACCAAAATTTATTTTGCAAATACCATTTATATACAAGTACATGGAGGATAAATACACAAGTACAGAGTAGTGGACATACAATGAATTAACTCTATACACTAAGGAGAGGGGGAAAATATTGTTGGCTTTCTGGAGATCGTATGTTGTCGCTATGTTTCCATTACTTGGAATAGAACTTAGGAAATCATTATTGATGGATATTAATTGCAAGTATCCGATTTCACACCGAAGAATATTTAATCGAATAGCCTTACATACCCTACTTTTTGACCAATACAACTATCACGATTGAACCTTCCTTTTTGGGTGCTAATCTACAACATAAGTCATGATTAAGATAATGTTTGCAGATAATCACATTAAGCCCCTCGAAAACAGTAGCTAAACATTTGACAGAAAGTAGGCTCATACAATCCTTACACAAACGATGAACCACAATACACTTCCTCTATACATTAATACAATTTCATACATGCCTTTTCAAGATACCCAAGCTGCCCCCAACAACAATAAACATAAGGCAGTCACTATCAATATCAAAATATTTCAGCTAAATAGGAGAATATTGACTCAAGAATTTATCACAATCCATGAGTTCTTGATAAATATATAGAAAATTCTCTACCACAAACCAATATTTAAAGAGAGGCAAAAATGGGCAGCAGTCTTACCTTAGTTTCTGGAAATTTTTCCTCTAAACTTGTACTTCAAGAACTTAAACTCCCCTACAAACTATTACTTGAAAAGCAGACAATACTCAAAAACCATAAGGTGTTTTAGGGATGCTTGCAGCCTGCGACCAAAAGAGTAATTTAAGAAATCTGAAAATTTTGCAAGTTTATAATGGAGTAAAAGATCTTATCTTTATCACTTTAAAAGCAAAGTGTATTGGCCAATTTTGGGCCATATATCGTCAAGTAGGTGACCCACCTACTTGGCCTTTTAACTTGGGCCTTTGGGGACTTCAACACTTGTTGGGCCTTACATCCAATCAATCCTCTATTCTTGTCAATTTGGGCCATAATTAATGCAAGTAGGTGATCCACCTACTTGGACTTTCACTTGGGCCTTTCTTTTGGACTTAAGACTATTGGGCCTTGGCTGCCCATTTTCCCCTTATTCTTCTACTCATATTGGGCCAAATTAATGCAAGTAGGTAGTAGTGTACTTGGCCAATTGCATGGTCAATAAAAGAGTCTTAGTATTTGATGCACCTATTTGGTCTTTTGGAATGGTGAATAAGTCAAAGCAGGTGATTTACCTACTTATAATATACTATCTTAATTAAGTCAAGCAAGCAACTCAATTATTTTATTCTATTTTCTAAATAAATTCCCTTTTTCTTTAACTTAGCACTTAACTTTCAACTTTAAGCTAAATAAATAACCACCTTACTATCTCTAGTTTAAATACTTTCATCGGACTTAAACTTGTAATACACATGCTGAAATGTTCAAGGAGTTACATCACCTTCCGAGCTAGTTGAAACCACTAGTAATCATATACATATACATAATACAGGTTGTTACAAACATATAGACTTATAGTTACTTGTCAACGCCTCAACTCAATGTTTTGATCTTTCTCATCGGTCTAGAAAAGGCAAGGATACTCCAATTTGATTGCTTCTTTCGCTTCCCATGTCACTTCTTGTACTTTTTGATTTCTCCATAGTACTTCCACTGAAACTACTTCTTTGATTCTTAACTTCCTAACTAGTTGATCCAGAATAGCAACGGGGTACTTCTTCATAAGTGAGATCCCCGTAACTTGTACATCTTCAGTAGGAGTAATAAGAGATGGACCACCCACGCATTTTCAAGGAATTGAGATGTGAAATACCGGATAAACTGTTGAAAGCTCTTGTGGTAGCTCTAACTCATAGGATACTTGGTCAACTCTTAGAATAATCTTATATGGCCCTATATAGCAGGGACTCAACTTCCCCTTTATACAAAACCTCATTACCCCCTTTGATTGGAGACAACTTCAAGAACACCCAATCCCCTATAGAAAATTCTAGTCTTTTCCTTCTCATATCTACATATGATTTATGTCAACTTTGAGCTGTTTCTAGCTGCTGCTCTATCACTTCTACTTTTTCCATAGATTGATGAAAAAGATTTGGCCCAAACAAAGAAGTTTCACCTTTTTCAAACCAGCCAATTGGTGATCTACACATTCTACCATATAAAGCTTCATAAGGTGCCATTTTAATACTCGAATGGTAGCTATTGTTATAAGTAAATTCAATAAGAGGTAGGCGATCATCCCAGCTACCCTTGAAAATACAAGCTGGCAACTTTTGTCAAGTGTTTGAATTGTACGTTCTGCCTGGCCATCCTTTTGAGGGTGAAACACTGTACTTAAATTCACTTGTGTCCCCAAACTCTTCTAAAACGACATCCAAAAATTTGTAGTGAATTGAGATCCTCTATCAATATTATAGAGATTGACACTCCATGTAGTCGAACTGCATCTTTAATGTACAACCTTGCATACTCTTCAGATGTATAAGTAGTCTTCACCGGCAAGAAGTGCACTGCTTTGGTGAGTCTGTCCACTATTATCCATATGGAGTCAAACTTCCGGAATTAGCGAGGCAAACCAATGACAAAATCCATGTTCATGTCCCATTTCCAAATTTGAATTTCTATACGCTGCATATAACCTTCGGGCTTCTGGTGTTCTACTTTTACTTGTTGACAATTTGGACATTGAGCCACGAATTCTGCAATGTTCTTCTTCATGTCCCCCACCTATACATATCTTTCAAGTTATGATACATTTTAGTTGACCCCGGATGAACAGAGTATCTTGAATGATGTGCTTCATGATCGTCTTTCTTAGTTCATCTACATTAGGTACACACAGTCTGTTTTAACTTTGAAGTACCCCCTCTTGCGTAAGCTCAAATTCCTTTGTCATACCATGTTGTACATTCTCCTTAGTATGTAAAAAAAATAGTGTTATTGTACATCTTCTCTTTCACTTCCACTACTAATGAGGATTCTGCCGCATTTTGCACAATAACCACTTCGTCTGGAGATTCAAGCAGGTGAACCCCCAAACACGCTAGGTTGCATGTGGCTATTCCTTGTGTTTCCACAGACTGCCCATAAGTGCTTGCCATTATTTTACGGCTTAAAGTAGTAGCAACTACATTTGCTTTACCGGGATGATACAAGATATTAATGTCATAATATTTTAATAGCTCCAGCCATCTCCGTTGCCTCATCACTCCACTAAAACTTGGTTTCTTTGTGGGTTAGCTTTGTTAAGGGTGTAGCAATGGAAGATAATCCTTCAATGAACCTTGTGTGATAACCTACCAATCCAAGAAAACTATGAATCTCCATAGGCGTTGTAGGTCTTAGCCAATTGTTCATGACTTCTATCTTCTAGGGTTCAAACCTCATCCCTTCATCGGATACAATATGACCTAAGAATGACAGATTTCAACCAGAACTCACATTTAGAGACTTTGCATACAACTTATGATCACAAAGAATTAGTAAAACCTGTCGCAAGTGATTAGCATGTTCCTCTTCTGATCTTGAATACACCAAAATATCATATATGAATACTATCACGAACACATCTAAAAATGGCTTTAACACCCTATTCATCAAACCCATAAAAGCTACTGGTGCATTTGTTGGCCTGAATGACTTGACTAAAAACTCAAAATGACCATATCGTGTTCAAAAAGCTGTCTTATATCTCTTTCTTTGACTCTCGCTTGGTGATAACCCGACTCCGCTCGATCTTTGAAAAACACCTAGCACTTTGTAAATGATCCAACATATCATCAATTCTAGGAAGGGGATATTTGTTCTTAATCATTACCTTATTCAACTGCTAGTAGTCGATACACATTCTTAACGATCTATCTTTCTTGCGTACAAATAAATTGGTGCTCCCCATGGGGACATGCTAGGTCTTATGAATCTTTTTTATAATAACTCTTTTAATTGCTCCTTTAACTTCTGTAGTTCTGCTGGAGCCATTCTATACGGCAGAAATAGGCTGAGTATCTGGAAACACATGAATACCAAACTCTACTTCTTGTTATGGAGGAAAACCTAGAAGATCTTCAGGAAACACATCGGTAAACTCATTTACCACCGGAATGGGTTGAAGAGTTGGTGGCTATGCATCTATATTTTTCACTCTGACCTGATGACATATGTATCCTTTGGAAATCATCTTCTTTGACTTACCTCTTGGCGCCCCAATTTTACCTTTCCATTAAAGGACTGATTCTTTTGGAAACTGGAAATGCACTATCTTAGTTGGGAAATATGCCATGGCATAACAAGAAGCTAACCAATGCATACCCATTCTAACATCAAAATCTACCATTTGTAAAGGTCACCCAATGTATCGCGATCACAAACAGTTATGATGCAATTACGATATACCCTTCCAGCTATAATAGACTCACCTATCGGTGTAGACACTTCAAATGGCTTCACTAATAATTCTGCAGTTCTTTTGAACATTCCTGCAAACAATGAGGTAACAAATGATAGTGTAGACCCCGGATCAATTAATGTATATAATATATGTAAAAAGATGAACAATGTACCTGTAACCACATCCGGCGGGGCTTCTGAATTTTGTCGCTCCCCTAGAGCATGTGTGTGATTCTGACCTCCACTAGAACTAGCTTGTCAAACCCCAACCATATGTGAGGCGGACAAGTACCATATGAAAACATGCTTTACAAGTGATCTATGATTAGAAAGTAAACTACTAGTGTGCAGAGAGATTTACTGATGAAAAGCTTCATATGCAACACATGTTGACTAGCTGAATGGATACATGTGACAAGTGAAAATATAAATACAGATGATAGCTTTACAATGTCTACAATGCCTCTATTGGAATCCATGAATATACAACTATGAAAATATGCAAAGTAAAGACTCGGTAAAGCCCGAATCAACATGCAGCTCACCAACAACAGTTGAGTATCATGTGCTTCTATTGGGGAGATCTACTTTTGAGTACACGCACCCGCAACATGAAATGCAGTGTCCCCAATAAGGGACATCAGTAAGAAAGAATGTACTAATGTAAGGCATAATACAACCATATGTAAAATGAGACCTCAAATAAAATCAAATACCAATAGATAAGGATTACACACCACCTTTGCTTATACTTGTGGAATCATCCATGTTACATTCTTTTATTTACTTCTCTATACTTTATAATCATTATAAGACATATGATACAAATGAATACTTGATAAACAGGTAGAAGAGGATAGGCATTTTAACCCCTGGGATGCTATCCTCATAAATCCACAAATTGGGATCGGCCCATGCTAGGCTTTTGCCCCTGAGCTGCCACCCTATTATACCAATTGGAATCGGCCCATGCTAGGCTTTCTCCCCTGAGTTTCCACCCACAATTATAATGATTGCTTCACTTAGATTCTTTCATCTTTGAAATTGTTGTTTTGATGTTCATAACTCTTTTGAGATTGTTCTTTTGAAACATAACTCATTTGTGATTGATGTTTTGGGGATCATTATCCTTGTTTAGATTTGGAACTTTGGACCAGTAGTAGAAGACATATGAATTTGGACTTACGATAATAACAATAACATGGAAAGCAAATGTGACATGAACATGTAATACTTAGGAGCTTATATGACTCAGTAAGCACTTTGACATCTCAAATTGAATCACATATCAAGTGAAGAAAGACATTTCACATTCATCCAAGAGATTTGAACAAGATATGATAGCCAAATAGTGACTAACTATTACCAAATACAAGGTATACATGAAAGTGGAACTAAGGGAGAATGTGGGCAGATTTGACTTAAGGACCGATACATATTCCAATTAAGTACACATATACATACAATAGAGCAAGTAGTGATCTTGTGAGGTAACATTATAGTCAAACACAATGGGACTAATAACCAAGAAAGGGAACAAATGAACATGTGATAGACATATCTATAAACAATTAAAGCAAGTTGGCATGATATAGGAAGATTGTACCATGTGTAATCTAGGATCATTTTGATTTATATAAGGGTAATTCATGTCAGGAGTACCTTGATGGTGAAATAAGAATAAACCTGTGCTTGGTAGGGTAAGCACATACATTTAGTAACAAACTCATATTAGAGTACTCACTTTATGCGTTAGGGAGTAGGAACTGCAACTATGGATCAGTCACTACCAAGGACACTTAGAAAGCTTACTTTTTGTAATGCAAGTGTTGGATTCATGCCAAAAAAATAGGAAATCGAATAGCCTTTACATACCTTGTTATACAATTCAAAAAGTATTACTTAAGCTCCTTCTCTCCAGATTACTAATCTACAATAAAAAATCAGTTGTAAGACTAGTATTATTAGCTAATCAATCAATTTGAGCTACTTGATCTCGCCAAAATAGTAACCAAGCAGTAACTATGCAATTTATCTAGCCAATGTTTTCTTTCCTTCCCTTTCCCTTATATCGAGTCTATATACTGTACAACCTTTGTATAAACTCCTCCCAAAACTCTCTGCAAGTCCCCATAAGCTCTCTCCACACCTCCAGTCACATCCCATATCATAACATACATAAAATAATCCTTAAACATTATTTAACGTACAGAAGAAATAGGAATCAAGGTTTCTGATCACCAGCAATTGAAGAGCGTAATAAATACTCAAACAACTCATAACTAAATTTAAAGAGGACTCCCCGCCATGGCTCTCCCAACATGCACTAATCACCAAAAAATCATCCCCTATATTATACCATGTAAAAGTTATAATATACAACTTCCTAACACATACCAAGTGTCCTAATTAACTCAAGCACAAAAGGGATATAATTGCAGTAGCTTAACTTGCTGGACATAACTACCACAACTTGGATTCTTCAAGGTAAACCTTGTCTTTCTTAACTTTTCTTATATTATACCTTTCAATACCTCAAACTCCCTAATATTCAAGAACCGTAATGGTATTTAATGACTGTTGTATGAAGATAAGAGAGAGAAGAGAGAAAGCTCTAGAAATAAGTTTTTTGTCAAAGTAAAAATGGTTGGAAAAATCTGATATGAAACCCTTTTAAATGGACCTTCTTTGTCCGACTTTCTCACTCATTTTGGGCCATAATTTGTCAAGTAGGATACCCACCTACTTGGACTTTTCACTTGGGCCTTTTTGGACTTGAGAACATTGGGCCTTTTGTCACCTTTCTTGTACTTCATTTGCAGCCATGTGTCCTTAATTTAGTCCATACATCTATGTAGGTGATGCACCTAGTTTTACATTAAAATTATTCCTTGTGGTCTTGGAAAGATTGGACCTTGGCTTCCCATTTTCCCCATATTCTTCTATTCAAGTTGGGACAGATTAATGCAAGTAGGTGTAGTGCACTTGGTCCATAAGATGGTCAAAAGAGTCTTAATAGGTGATGCACCTAGTTGGTCCTTTGAGTTGGTCAATAAGTCAAAGTAGGTGATGTACCTACTTTGTCCTTTTGATTGGTCAATAAGTCAAACTAGGTGATGCACCTACTTTTTATCTACTACTAGCTTAGTGAAGTCAAGAGAGCACCTCAATAATTTATTCCATTTCTAGACCTTAATAACTTTAACATAACTTAAAAACTTATATACTAATATGTCATTTAAAACTTTAGGCTCAAATACCACCTTATGATCTCAAGTTTAAATACTTCCATCGACGTCAACTTAATCGGGTCATATCAAAATCTATGGATAGTTCACTTTAGACCTATTCTATTGCCACTACTCGCATTGGACACAAAATCCATAAGTATACCACAAGGCAGTTTATAAGTGTTATGTAAATAGAACTAGTACGAGGTTTTACATAGTTTCTCCCCTAGCTCCTCTACCACTACTTGTAGAGTCATCTGTAGTCCCCTACCAAAAGAAGGTATTGATGAGGTCTATGCAACAACTGATCTAGTCGGTTGTGAAACACCACCCACGCCCCTATGAGGGCAGTTTTTCATCATATGCCCTAGTGTGCCACACTAAAAACAAGCAGTGATCCAAACCTGCACGCACCTAGATGATTTCTCCAACACCATTTACAAGGCTGTCGAGGAGGCCTTGATTGGCTCGTAGTTCTCTTCTCTTGATGACCCGCTATTTTTGAGCCTTGGCTTTCACTTCTTTGCCCAAACTGATTGCCGCTAACCCCATGGAACCGTGGTGGAGAACTAGCTGTAGAGTAGAAAGATGATGGCCGAGGTGTCTGTAAGAGAACCAGGCCTAAACTCAGCTTGGGATGGTGTAAACTGCCCCATGGATATGGGCCGCTAAGAATTGCCACTTTCTGACTCTTGTGTACTTCTTCTTTGCCTTTGATCCTCCAACTTTTGCACAAAAGTCTGTGATAACATGGGCAGCATGAATGACACTAACATGAGTGACATGTGTACCCTTCAATACCATTCACACAGAGTCAAGCAAAGGATGTCCAAGACCTACAAGCAATGTTCATGAAAAGGGAAGCATTAGAGGAGATTGAAGCTCACTAAAGAAGGATATAGAATGTGTTTACATTACATCAAATTGAGAAGGAATAAGGAAAGAGGCCATGTGTGCAAATGGCCATTTCATGAATTCAAGAATTCACAAAAGAAGGCAACCAAACAAGGCCCTTACCTCATTAAGGGAAAAACTATCAAAGAAGTGTCTTCTTTATTTCCCTAGCATAAATATTAGTCTTTTATCATTTTGTAAGACTTAGACTATGTTGAATATTGACTCTCAAATTGTAGCATCTTCTTAGTGAGTAATAAGTGAGTAATTAGGGTGAATCTTGGGATTGCTTGTTAACCTTTTGAGTTTGATTAATCAAAGTATTACCCCTTTGTGATTCTTGGTCATTTGATTATTCTTCCTTGGGTTAAAGTTATTTGTTTAAGTCAATTGGGAGGTGATGGTTTTAGTCCCTTTTTTTACCATTATTTCAATAACTTGAGTATTAATCCACATATATTTTATTTTTTTGTGTCTTTCCTTGTCTGATCTATATCATTTGGTATCAAGAGCCTAGGTTAGATTTGTTCTTGCAAATCTAGTCTTGGGTTGCAAGAAAAAAATCTGAATTTTTTTGTTTTATTTTATTGTTTTTGACACTATATTCTTGTTTCCTAGTGTATTTTGAGATGGGTGAATTGTGACCTCGTACGATCGTGTCGGGTGAGCAACATCCACTTCGTCTCAGTACTTACTTATGGGCTAACAGGGCACACTTTGGCCAAATATCCTACAAAGATTCTAGGTTTCAAATTTTGTTCAATTTTGAGTTGTAGAAGTGAAGTTACCATTGAAGGATTTCAAGCTTTTCAAATTTTGAAACTAGGTCTTTTGATATAGGAGAAATTGGAGGTTAATAATTAGAAGGCTTTGTTCTCTTAGTTGAAGGAAAGAATATCCTAAAATTTGAGCCAATTCGAGTTGATTTGAGTGTAATGGGGTGTAGTGTGTGTTCTTGGTGTTCTTCAAGTTGTTCTTGAAGAAGAAGAAAGAAGAAAGTACATTTGATCCAACTTTTCAAGTCAAAGTTGGTCAAAGGTGTTTTTTCTAGGAGTCCATTAGTGGAATTTTGAAGAAAAAAATTGAGCTCTGAAAAAATAAATTTAAAAAAATCTATTTTCCACGTGGACTGACACGTCAGCAGCCACATCAGATGCCATCTGCCATGCCAGCGCCACACGGTATTGCATCAGCAGCCAGCGCAGCTTAAATCAACCAACAAGGCCCAGACACCTAGTCAGCGCGTGGGGCTCACTTTCAGAGGTTGAAAATTGCAGGTTTTCCCTTGAAAGCCCAAAAATATTCTAAGTATGAGAAGTTTTTTGGATCTAGAAATTTTTCTAAGTGTCTAAACTTCATGATTTTTTTTTCAATCATTTTTCCCTTTAATTCCTCAACTAATTAACAATTAATTAACATCTTTAGTTCCAAATTCACTTCTTCTTCTTCTAAACTCATTTTCCTTCTATTTTGCAACTATTTAAGAATTAATTAACATCTTCGATTACTTGTTAACTAATTTTAATCATCAAATCATTTCTTTGATTCTTCAAATTAACAAGTAGTAATCTTCTACTTTTGTTACTTGGTTTATTTTGAGTCCGAATCTTATGGTACTTCTTTATTCTACTTTTCTCATCTTAATTCGTTGATAACCTTCTTTATTAAAGTCTATTAGTTTTTTTCTGGGTCGTCCTTCTTTCAAGAGTCACAAGAATCCATTCCATCACAAAGGATAGGTGATCTTGAGTTGATTGAATGGGGCTAGTTCACTATCAATATTGAGAGGACGCCATAGAAGGTGAGTTGAGAATTACATACGAGTGAAGTGAGGCTTGTTCTATTAACCTCGTTTGTTGACTCTTTTAGGTATCATGTCTAATACAAGTCCAATTGGGGAGAGCTCGGAGAACATCATGGAGGTTCTTGCCAACATCTCTAAGCAAGAAGCAGAAATGAATGGAAGGATGGGATGTATGGAGGAAAGTTGGTATGGGTAGAAAAAGAGAATGGAAGGAAATCAATTCAACCAAAAAAAATGAGGGAGATAAGGAGGACATCGGTGCATTCACGACCCTTACTCCGGAACAAGCTCATAAGCATTGTTCTCCTCTACAAAGTCGTACCGAAACTACCAATGCCCCACTTTCCAAACTCCCAACCCTCCAAACCACCTAAGAAAGCCTACACCACATCCAAATCCACAACCCTATCACCCACCACAAGACAATCTTCCTTTTGTGGCTCCAATACCAAACTCCATTTTTAAATGATTCAAATGTATCTTTTCATGAAACCTTCACATCACATCCACAAAATGCACCATAAATTCCCTACCAAGACTACCAATACCAAAATCCTCTCTGTGATGAGATTTATGAGGAGTTCAATGATGATGAGTTTTGGGGTAGAGATGAAATGGAGTACAAAGGGAAGGAGTAAGACCTCGGGACTTGGGGTGGGACCACGGTAGGGGAGATCAAGATAGAATGGGATATTGAGGAGATAGGATGGGATATAGAGGCGATAGTATGGGAGATAGAGGAAATAGGTTTAGGGAGAGGAATGATAAAGATAGAGGCTTGAATACTATCAAGGTCAAACTTCCATGGTTTAAAGGAAGTAGTGACCCCGATGAGTTCTTGGAATGGAAAATTCAAAGTGAGCGGATCTTTCTCACAAATAATATCTTGGAAAATTTGAAGGCGAAGTATGCTCTCACGCAATTTGAGGGGTTCACATCAACTTGGTGGGACTCCAAGACAAGGGAAAGGGAGTCATCATAACTATGAATTTATTACTTGGCAAGAGTTGATTACACTTATGGAGTTGAGATAATCGACTCCAAACTACTACCAAGAGGTGCTCAAGAAGGTGTACATGTTGAGGCAAGGTACCAAAAGTGTGGAAAAATATTATGATGAGTTTGAGAACTTGCGAATGAAGTCTAAAATCAAAGAGAATATGGAATGTACTGTCATACCATTCGTGGCAAACTAGAGATATGATATCTTGAAGCCCTTGAAGCTTAAGCACTATCAGACTCTTGAAGCGGCTTTCCATGATGCCTCAAAGGTAGAAGCAGATATGAAAGAAGAAAAGTCATACAAGGCCAAAAGTTCTTTAACTTCCACATGGAGCAAAGGTCCAATAATTGGAAGACGACATCCAGTGAACAAGCTAAAGGTGGAAGTCAAGCTAACAAAGTCAAGCAATCAAAAATCCAAGGCAAGTGAGCAACCACAAGGAGGTAACTATGTTAAACCTAACTTTCCCCAACCCTCTACAATTCAATGCTTTAGATGTCAAGGGAGGGAACATGTTGCTAGTGAGTGTCCAAGTAGAAGAACAATTGTTACTCTTATTGATGGATATAAGACTAAATATGAAGATGAGGGAGAAGAAAACAATGAGGGAGAGGGAGATAGGGATGAAGAAGAGGAAGGTGCTTCGGGGGATGAAGAAGAAAGGTTGGATGAAAGGGTTAATTTTGCTTGCTTCATAGAGAAGGGAAGTCTTTGATAGATGATGATAAAGACTTGAACATGAATGTAAATCTTTCATGTGTTGTGTGAAGAATTCTGGGAGCCCTTGCAAAAGAAGATCTTAATTAAAGGGAGAATCTATATTTCATGCTAGGTGCAAAATCCAAGATAAAAAGTGTTCCTTAATCATTGATAGTGGATGTTGCACCAATGTGGTGAGTAGTTCCTTGGTGGAGCGTATGAAAATACAAACCAGCAAGCATCCCAATCCTATAAGCTACAATGGCTCAACGAGAGTGGAGAGATAAAGTTCTTCAAACAAGCAAGTATTTGGTTTAGTGTGGAAAAGTACAATGAGGATTTGGTTTGTGATGTGGTTCCCATGTTGGCATGTCACCTACTCTTGGGGAGACCTTGGCAATTTGACACCAAGGTAGATCCAACAAATACACTTTCGTGATTGAAGGTGAAAGTATGTTCTTGCACCTCTCAATCCATATCAAGTGACAGAGGACTATCAGGTTATGAAGGAGCTTCGGGAAAGAATAAAACCGCGGAGGCAAAAGGTGACAGTGAAAGTTCCACCACCGCTCCAAAGGAGGGAAGTGCCTTGTCTAAAAATAATAAGAACATGTGAATGATAGCAAAGCCAAGCAAGTTTATATAGGGTGTGGATGAGGGAAGCTTTGTAGTGTGCCTTGTCAATACCAACCTTTCGGTACGTGCTAACCAAGATATCAGCACTAAGGCCTATTATTATTTCTTCTCTTTTGTAGGGATATGATGAGCTATTTCCATATGAGATGCCCGTTAGATTACCACCCTTGAGGGGAATCGAGCACCAAATAGATTTTATACAAGCTTCACAAATTCCCAATCATCCAGCTTATAGAAGTAACCCGGAAAAACCAAAGAGCTATCAAGGCAAGTGGAAGAGCTTCTTGAGAAGGGGTTGATCAAAGAAAGTCTAAGTCCTTGTGCCATACAAGTAATTCTTGTTCCCAAAAAAGATGGCACTTGGAGAATGTGTATTGATTGTAGAAACGTAAATAAGATCACAATGAAGTATCGCCATCCCATTCCTTGACTTGATGATCTGCTTGATGAGCTATGTGGTTCTATTCTTTTCTCCAAGATTGACTTTCAAAGTGGGTATCATCAAATTTGGATGAAACTGGTTGATGAGTGTAAGACGGCTTTCAAGACAAAGTTTGGGCTGTATGAATGGCTTGTGATGCCATTTGGATTGACAAAAGCCCCAAGCACTTTCATGAGATTGATGAACCATGTTCTCAAACCTTTTATCAACAAGTTTGTTGTGGTGTATTTTGATGTCATACTTGTGTATAGTAAAACCATGGAGGAACATGTATCCCATTTGAAACAAGTGTTTGATATTCTACTACAAGAGCGTCTCTTTGCTAACTTCAAGAAATGTTCATTTGGTGTTGACAAAGTTGTGTTTTTGGGATTTATGGTTAGTGCAAATGGGATTGAGGTCGATGAAGAGAAGGTGGAGTCCATCAAGACTGGGCCGACCCCAATCAGTACAACCGAGGTAAGAAGTTATCATGGGTTAGCAAGTTTTTATCGGCAATTTGTAATTGGCTTTAGTTCAGTTGCTGCTCCTTTGACCGAACCTGATCAAGAAAGATGTACCTTTTGTATGGGGTGAGGAGCAAGAGAAGTCTTTTCAAGCCTTGAAATTGATATTGAGTTCTGCACCTTTGATCCAACTACCCAACTTTGATAAGGCCTTTGAAATTGAATAGGATGCTTCAGGTGTTGGTATAGGTGGTGTGTTTATGCAAGAAGTAAAACCATTTTATCTTTCTTTAGTAAAAATCTAAAAGGAGCTACGCTCACTTTCTCAACTTATTACAAGAAATTGTATGCACTTGTGCGAGTGTTTGCTCATTGGCAACACTACTTGTGGCACAAAGAGTTCGTGATAAGGACCGATCATGAGTCCTTGAAGCATCTTAATAGGCAATCCAATTTGAACTAGCGACATTCTAAGTGGGTTGAATTCATTAAAACCTTTCCATATGTGATCAACTACAAGCAAGGCAAGGAAAATGTGGTAGCGGATGCTTTATCAAGAAGATTTTTGTTGGTCAATACCTTGGTTTCTAGAATGATGGGGTTTGAAAGCTTTAAGGGATTCTATTCTATGGATTCTGACTTCAAAGATATCTTTGATAATCTTACTAAAGGGAAGCGAGTTGATAGGTACCAATTGGTTGATAGGTTTTTTTTTCAAAGATGGTCGAGCATGTGTGCCCATGAGCTCATGGAGAGAGTTATTTGTCAAAGAGGATCATAGTGTTGATTTGATGGGACACTTTGGGGTACCAAAAACACTTGATATTCTTATGGAGCAGTTCTTTTGGCCCAAGATAAAACATGATGTTGAGAGGATTTGTGGACAATGTCTAGAATGCAAGCAAGCCAAATCCACGACTAGGCCCCAAGCTAAGTATACTCCTCTTCCTACTCCTAATGGTCTGTGGATGGATATTTCTATGGACTTCGTGTTGGGACTGTCTAGGACTAAAAGAGGACATGATAGTATATTTGTGGTAGTAGATAGATTTTCTAAAATGGCTCATTTTATTCCATGCCACAAATGTGATGATGCATCCCATGTAGCATCTTTGTTTGTTATCAATGTGCTTAAATTGCATGGAGTCCCTAAAACCATTGTTAGTGATCGAGATTCCAAGCTTCTAAGTCATTTTTGGAAGAGTCTATGGGGTACACTTGGTATCAAACTTCTGTTCTCTACTTCTTGCCATGCTTCGATGCATGATTAGAGGAACCCCAACTACTTGGGAATAACGTTTACCCTTCATTGAATTTGCATATAATCGGTCTTTCGCTCCCCTATTGGAATGTCTCCATTTGAGGCATGTTATGATTTTAAACCTTTGTTTCCATTAACCATGATTCCTTTATCTAGTGATGTTGTTGTGATTCTAGACGCTAAGAAAAGGGCAAAAGAGATGACGAACATTCATGCCAAGGTCAAAGAGTCCATTGAAAAGGACAATTCAAAGGTGGCCATTCAAAAGAATCGAGGGAAAAATGAAGTGATCTTCAATACAGATGATTGGGTATGGGTGCATTTCCAAAAGGAAAGGTTTCCACAACTATTAAAAGGGATGCTAAGCCTAAGAGGGGATGGACCCTTCCAAGTAGTCAAGCAAATCAATGACAATGCTTACATGATTGACCTACCAAGTGAGTATCATGTTCATAATGTTTTCAATGTTACTGATTTTTCTCCTTGTGTTGTAGGTGATCCTTTCAATTCGAGGACGAATCATTTGCAGGAAGGGGAGAATGATAACATGGGCATCATGAATGACACTAACATGAGTGGCATGTACCCCTCAAGGCCACTCACATGGAGTCAAGTAAAGATCTCCAAGGCCTACAAGAAATGTTCATGAAAAAGGAAGCATTAGAGGATATTGAAGGTCACCAAAGAAGGACATACAATGTGCTTACATTACATAGAATTGAGAAGGAAGAAGCAAAGAGGCCATGTGTGCAAATGGCCATTTCATGAATTCAAGAATTCACAAAAGAATGCAACCAAACAAGGCCCTTACCTCATTAAGGATAAAATTTTCAAAGAAGTGTCTTCTTTATTTCCTTAGTATAAATATTAGTCTTTTATCATTTTGCAAGACTTGGACTATGTCGAATATTGACTCTCAAATTGTATTATCTTTTTAGGGAGTAATTAGGGTGAATCTTGGGATTTCTAGTTACTTCTTGAGTTTGATTAATCAAAGTATTACCCTTTTGTGATTCTTGGTTTCATTTGATTATTCTTCCTTGGGTTAAATTTAGGTTGTTGAAGTCAATTGGGAGGTGAGGGTTGTAGTCCCTTGTTGCCTATAATTTCAATAGCTTGATGTGACGGCCTGTTTTATGTATATGCTAGTTCTATTCATGTGATACTTGACATAGACTTATAGTGTAGGTGAGAGATCATGTTTCTTATATGGTTAGTGTTGATTTAAACTAGCTTGGAAGGTGATGTAATGCCTTGCACGTTTAAGCATGTGTGTTGCAAGTTAACTCTGACGAAAAGTTTTTAAGTAGATATAGTAAGGTGGTAATTGAGCTTAAAGTTAAAAGTTAATGCTAAGTTGAAGAATAAGGGATTAGCATTCAGAAATTGAAATAAAATAATTGAGCTTCTTGCTTGCTTGCTTAATTTATTTTGCAGCTGCATCATCTACTTAAGTTATAATATAGTTAAAGGGCCAAGTTTGATGGACCAGATTTAGGCTTATATTAATGGGCTGTCACTTGAAGCCCAAACCTATTAAATGAAATTAAAATTTGAAAGAAATCCCAGCAGTCAAATCTGCCAAGGCCCAATATGGATAAAGCCCAAGTTAAAGCAACTGAGCATCACCTTTTGTGCACAAGCAGGTGCATCACCTACTTGACCAATTAGTGGCTGAAAATGGACCCTAAAAAAAGGAGGTTCTATAGGATATTTTTGTGGTCAATAAAGCTCTATATATATCCAATATCCAGCTCTCTCTCTCTTTTCTCTCGAGGATTAAACCAGCATCCTTAAAGTTTTCTAGGGTTCTTGAAGAAACCCTTATATCTGCAAACCACGGTAAGTGAAAACTCATGGATTTAGCTTAATTCTTCCATGGATGATTAGGAAAATATGTTATTCTTACTCTAATACAACTACATAGGCAGAATGTTTCCAGCAGCTACTGCTCACTTTCTTAGTTATTAAAATACCTTTCTTTCTTCTTTGATTCAAGTGTGAAGGGAAGCTGAAGTTCTAAAAGAATTCAAGTTATAAGGAGAAGTTGCAGAAATTGAGGTAAGATGACTGCTCCATTTCTGTCTTCCTTATGTATGATTTTGAGTGAGGAATTAGTGGTGTGCTTTCATAAAGAACTTAAGGGGGTGGTGAGTTCAATATTTGGTTGTATGATAAAGAATATATGGGGCTGTTCTATGTAAATTACTATTGACGCAGCTTGGTTAATCTTGGGAAAAGGATGTATAATGTATGTGATGGACAGAGAATGATGGTGTGGTGATACACATTATGTTAAGGGTTGTATGAGCTCATTATCAGTCAAAGTTAGCTACTGTTTTACAAGGCTCACGGTGTGATAGCTGCTAATTTTAGTTTACCATGATTTAAATTGTTGATTAAAACCAAAAAGGGGGACTGAATCGTGATAGTATATCAATCCGAGGATTAGGCATGTAAGGTTATTCGATTCCATATCCCTTTGGCATGAAATCTGACACCTGCAATTAATATCAATGAAGTGAATCTCATAACTTCTATTCCTAGAAAAGGAAACATAGTCGCAGCGTACTATCTCCATATAGCTAACAATATTCCCCCCTCTCCGTAGTGCATTGAACTACTTCATTATCTTTTCACTACTTTATACTTGTGTAATTATCCCCTTGTGCTGGTATAGAAATGGTAATTGCAAAAGCAAGTCTGTGAATCCTCCTCTTTGTTGTTTGAATTCAATTGTGCCATTAATCCCTTGCAGTAATATGTTGATGTTACATAGCTCCTTATATCATTGTTATATCCTTAAAGTATTATTTTCATGTCTACTATTACTGGTCCGTACTTCCTTATCTCAAAAATGAATATGACCACCAAAATTACATCTCAAAAGAGTTATGAACTGATAAACAACAATCTCAAAGATTAAAGAATCTAAGTGAAGAAATCAATATAATTACGAGTGCCAGCCCAGGGGCGAAAGCGTAGCATGGGTTGATCCCAACTAGTACATAAGGGTGGCGGCTCAGGGGCGAAATCCTAGCGTGGGCCGATCCCTATTGGTATAGAAGGGTGGCAGCTCAGGGGCGAAAGCCTAGCATGTGCCGATCCCAAGTTGTGTAATTATGAGGACCGCATCCCAGGGGTTAATACGCCTAGCATGGGTCATTTTCTTCTACAATGATACGCTGGTCACTTGTATCACATGCCCTACAAAGATTATAACATACAAAAAAGTAAAGAAAAGATGTAACTTACTTGATCCCACAAGAGTAAGCTAAGGTGGTCTTCTCTCCTAATCTATGCACTCATATGTTGATATTTGATTTCATTTGAGCTCTCTTATTACATATGCTATTGCCTTACATATTCAGTACATTTTTTTCATACTGATGTCCCTCGTGGGGGACACTACATTTCATACTGCAGGCACAAATACTCCAGCTAGTAGACCTCCTCAATAAGAGCACACGAAACTCTGCATTTTTAGGTGAACTCCAAGTTGATTCGAAGCTTTATTGAGTCTTTGTTAAATTTATTTTGGTAATGTATCGTAGTTAAGGGTAAGGCAGGGTCTGTCTTGACCTACTCTAGTCTTCTATCTTTTAGAGGCTTTGTAGACGTATGTAAATGGTTCAGTTGTGTCTTAAGGAGTTGTGACCTCAACGGCCAAGTCTTGTATATAACTTTTGGACCTACTTATGTTGTTTTCTATCGCTACTTCCTAGGTGAACTTGCCAATTGTTATAGTTATATGCACAGTAAGAACGGTTGGAGGTTAGTACTCTCGAGCCTTTAGGGCATCGGGTGTCTGTCCGTCTTAATGGGTTTTGAGGCGTGACACTTGAGCATTAATCCACATATTCTTTATTTAATTTGTTTATTTCCTTGTTTGATTTTTATCATTTGGTATCAGAGCCTAGGTTTAGATGGTTTTGATTTGTTTTGTGTTGCAAAAACAAAAATAAAAAGTCCAAAATCGTCCAAAAAAATCTGAGGTATTTTTGTTTTGATTTGTTGTTTTTAACATTAGATCCTTGTTCCCTAGTGTTTTTCGTGTCTAGGTTTCAATTTTGTTCAATTTGGAGTTATACAAGTGAAGTTACCATTGAAGGGTTTCAAGATTATCAAACTTTGAAAGTTGGTCTTTTTGATAGAGGAGAAATTAGAGTTTAATAATTAGTGGCCTTTGTTCTCTTAGTTGAAGGGAAGAAAATCCTATATTTTGAGCCAATTTCTAGTTCATTTGAGTGTATTGGGGTTTAGTGCATTGGTGTCTTTAAGTTGTTCTTGAAGAAGAAAAAAGAAGAAAGTACATTTGATCCAACTTTTCAAGTCAAAGTTGGTCAAAAGTATTTTTTGGGGTCCATTAGTGGAATTTTGAAGAAAAAAAAGAAATATAAAAATATTTTATTTCCACGCGGACCGACACATCAGCAGCCACATCATCAGACACCATCTGGCACGCCAGCGCCACACGGCATTGCATCAGCAGACAGCCTGCCAGCACTGCCCAGTCACACTTGCTTCAGTTTTAGAGGCCAAAAAACCTGAAAGTTTTTCTACCCCAAATATTCTAAGGGAGAAATAACATAACTTAATACATTTCAAAAAATAATTACTGATTTTAGCGATACTTTTTGTTTATTACCATTTATAACAATGCTTTGTTAAATCTGTAATATGTACTAAAAGTTAATTATGTATGCAACATATATGAAATATAATTGTTTATTGAAATATATCATGTTTGTCACATTACATTATAAGTGTGTTAAAATGTGTGATAAATGTGTTTTTTATTATTAAAATTTATATTATATGTGAATAATAAATTGTTTTTTGTAATATGTATTAAACTTGTATTATAAATGAATTAAAGATAATCAAGTGAAAAGAAAATATTATTGCGATAAATGATAAATATTTTTTATGATAGTATATTTATATAAGTTTTTCTATTCTAAGTATGAGAAGTTTTTGGACCTATAAATTCTTTAAGTGTCCAAACTTCATGATTCTTTTTGTACCATTTTTTACCTTCAACTCCTCAACAAAAAAACAATTAATTAACATCTCTAATTACTTTTTAACTAGTTTTAATCATCATATCATCCAATCAAAGTTTTACAAGTGATGAACTTCTCGAGGCTTAAAATTTTTCCAAGTGTCCAAATTCACTTCTTCTTCTGAACTCATTTTTCTTATATTTTTCAACTATTTAACAATTAATTAACATATTTTATTACTTCTTAACTAGTTTTAATCTTCAAATCATTTCTTTGATCCTTCAAATTAAGTAACAAAATTCTTCTACTTTTGTTACTTGGTTTATTTTGAGTCAGAATCTTTTGGTACTTCTTTATTCTACTTTTCACATCTTAATTCGTTGACCTTCTTCATTCAAGTCCGTTAGTATTTTTTGGGTCGTCCTTCTTTCAAGAGTCACAAGAATCCATGTCATCACAAAGGATAAGTGATCTTGAGTTGATTAAATGGAGTTTTCACTATCACATTTGAGACAACGCCATAGAAGGTGAGTTGAGAGTTACATACAAGCGACGTAAAGCTTTTGCTACTAACCTTGTTTGTTGAGTTTTATAGGTATCATGTCAAATACAAGTCCAATTGAGGAAAGCTCAGAGAACATCATGGAGGCTCCCACCAACTCTCTAAGCAAGTAGCGGAAATGAATGGAAGGGTGGGAGGTATGGAGGAAAGATTGGAAAAGGTAGAAAATGAGAATAGAAGGAAAGCAATTCAACCCAAATATGAGGAGATAGATAAGGAGGACAGCGGTGCATTACACCACCCTTACATTCTCAAAGGAATAAACAAAGGTGGTCTTCTCTCCTGATGTATGCACTCATATATTGATACTTGATTTCATTTGACCCTCGTATTACATATGTTATTGCCTTACATATTCAGTACATATTTTCATACTGACATCCCTTGTGGGGGGACGCTGCATTTCCTGTGCAGGCACAAGTACTCTAGCCAGTAGACCTCCTCACTAGGAGCACACAACACTCAGCTACTTTTGGTGAGCTCCAGGTTGATTCATAGCTATACTGAGTCCTTGGTAAATTCATTTTGGTAATGTATTGTAGTTATGGTAAGGAGGGTATGTCCGAGCCTACTCTAAGGTTTTCTATCTTATAGAGGCTTTGTAGACGTATGTACATGGTTCAGTTGTGTCTTGAGGAGTTGTGGCCTCAAAGGCCAAGTCTTGTATATAACTTTTGGACCTACGTATGTTGTTTTGTATCGCTGCATCCTAGGTGAACTTGCCAATTGTTATAGTTATATGCACAGTAAGAATAGGTTGCAGGTTGGTTCTCTTGGTCCTTTAGGGCATTGGGTTCCTGCCGTCTTAATGGGTTTTGAGGCGTTACAAAAAGTGGTATCAGAGCAGGTCATCCTAGGGAGTCGACAAAGCCGTGTCTGTGTAGAGTCTTGCTTATGGATGTGATGTGCACCACATCTATAAACAGGAGGCTACGGGACATGTAGGAGTTGTCTCATTTATTTTATTTCTTTGATCGTGCGACAGAACCAATGTTGTAGGTGAATCATATCTAATTTCTCAATTATTTTATTATAGAAAAGATGCCAGTTACGAGAAGGAGTAAAAGTACTGGTAAACGAGTAGATGTGGCTGCCCAAGAAGGGACCAGCCAACCACCACCAAGTCAAGTTGTTCAAAGTGGGGCTCAAGATGAGTCTCTATTGTAGACTTTCCCGACGCCTCCATCTCCACAAGAATTAAGGAGGGAAGATGAACCTCAGGAACCCCTATCAATGCTACCGAGCAAGATTTGAGGAACGCAATCCAATTATTAACTCGTATAGTTGCTGGTCATGGCCAAAGACAAGAAGGTCCAGTTGCAGGTACTAGTGGTATAGATAGATCAGTTGGAACACGGATACGTGATTTTCTTAACTTGGACCCTCCATCATTTACCGGGTCAGATCCTAATGAAGTTCCACAAGACTTTGTAGATCAAATCAAACGCACTTTGGATATTATGCATGTAAGTGGTAAAGAAGCACTTGGGCTAGCTGCATACAGATTAAAGGGTGTGGCTATATTGTGGTATGAAGCTTGGAAGCAATCTAGGGGAACAAATGCACCTTTAGCTATGTGGAAAGACTTCAAAAAGGCATTCCTTGATCATTATCTGCCATTGGAGATCTGAGAGGCCCGTGCGGATCAGTTTTAATATCTCCACCAAGGAAATATGAGTGTGAGAGAGTATAGTCTCAAATTTAATTCCTTGGCCAGGTATGCTCCTAATGTAGTAGCTACTATGGAGGATAGAGTTCATCGATTTGTGGATAGATTAGATTCATATCTGGTTAGAGACTGTACAATTGCTTCGTTGAATAAAGATATGGATATAGCAAGGATGCAGGCTTTTGCGCAAAATTTGGATGATCAAAGGCAAAGAAGAAGAACCAAGAGTCGGAAACATGGCATTCTAAGAGGGCCAGATCCATGAGGAAGCTTACACCATCCCAAGGTGAGTTTAGGCCTCGGTCTCTAACAGACGACCTAGGCCGTCATCTTTCTACTCTACAGCTAGTGCTCCACTACGGTTCCAAGGGTTTAGGGGCAATCAGTTTGAGGAAAGAAGTGAAAGCGAAGGCTCACAAATAGCAAGTCATCAAGAGCAGGGAAGTACGAGCCAATCAAGGCCTTAATGACAGCCTTGTAATCGGTGTGGGAGGAATCATCTAGGTGCATGCAGGTTTGGAACGGATGTTTATTTTTGGTGTGGCACACCAAGGCATATGATGAGAAACTGCCCTCATAGGGGAGTTGGGTGGCGTTGTACAACCAACTAGATCAGTTGTTGCGTCGACCTCATCAACCCCTTCTTTAGGTAGGGGACTACATATGCCTATTGGTCGTGGTAGAGGAGCTAGGGGAGCAGCTAGTTCTAGTGGAGGTCAGAATCACACATATGCACTAGGAGATCGACAAAGTTTAGAAGCCTCGCCGGATGTGATTACAGGTACATTGTCCATCTTTTCACATATTGTATATGCATTAATGCTAGAAGGGTTTATCGTAATTGCGTTGTAACTGTTTGTGGTCGCGATACATTGGCTGACCTTGTTGAGCTAGACATGGTAGATTTTGATGTTATGATGGGTATGTACTGGTTAGCTTCTTGTTATGCCATGGTAGATTGCCGAACTAAGATAATGCATTTCCAGTTTCAAAAAGAGGTAGTCCTCGAATGGTGGCTGGAGCTATTAAAAGATTATGACATTGACATCATATATCATCCCGGTAAAGCTAATGTAGTAGCTGATGCTTTAAGCCGTAAAATAATGACAAGCATTTATGGGAAGTCTGTGGAAAGACAAGGAATGACTAAGGATCTCTGCCAACTAGTGAACTTGGGCATTCGCCTTCTTAAATCTCAAGACGAAGGGGTTATTGTGCAAAATGCGGCAGAATCCTCATTAGTAGTGGAAGTGAAAGAGAAGCAGTACACTGATCCAATACATTTACTACTTAAAGATAATGTACTACATGGTATGAAAAAGGCATTTGAGCTTAAGAAAGACGGAGTACTTCGATGTCAAAACAGATTGTGTGTACCTAATATAGATGAACTAAGAAAGAGGATCATGATGGAAGCACATAATTAAAGATACTCTGTTCATCCGAGGTAAACTAAAATGTATCATGACTTGAAAGAAATGTATTGGTGGGGGACACATGAAGAATAATAATACAGAATTCATGGCTTAGTGTCCAAATTGTCAACTAGTAAAAGTAGAACACCAAAAGCCCGAAGGTTATATGCAACGTATAGAACTTCCAATTTGGAAATGGGAGATGATCAACATGGATTTTGTCACTGGTTTGCCTCGCTCATTCCGGAAGTTTGACTCCATATGGGTAACAGTTGACAAACTGACCAAAGCAGAGCACTTCTTGCCAGTGAAGACTACTTATACAGCTGAAGAGTATGCGAGGTTGTACATTAAAGAGATAGTTCGACTACACGGAGTGCCAATTCTATAATATCTGATAGAGGAGCTCAATTCACTGCAAATTTTTTGAAAACATTTCAAAAGAGTTTGGGAACACAAGTGAATTTAAGTACAACCTTTCATCCTCAAACGGATGGCCAGGCAGAACATACAATTCAGACACTTGAGGATATGTTGCGAGCTTGTATATTAGATTTCAAGGGTAGCTGGGATGATTACCTACCACTTATTGAATCTGGTTATAACAATAGCTACCATTCGAGCATTAAAATGGCACCTTATGAAGCTTTATATGGTCTAATGTACATATCACCAATTGGCTGGTTCGAAACAGGTGAGATTTGGGCAAGATCTTGTTCATCAAGCTATGGAAAAAGTCAAAGTAATAAAGCAGCGGCTAGAAACAACTTCTGTAAAAGTACTATGGAGAAACCAACAAGTAGAAGAAGTTACATGGGAAGTGGAAGAAGCAATGAAACTGAAGTATCCTCATCTCTTCAAGACTGGTGAGAAAGATCAAAATATTAGTGGAGTTGTTGACAAGTAAATATAAGTTTATATGTTCAATGTGATTAATAGTAGTACTAACATAGGCTTTAACTTGTTTGGGCTGGACAACATTGCTAACATTCGAGGACGAATGTTTTAAGGGGGGAAGGATGTGACGGCCTGTATTATGTATATGGTAGTTCTATTCATGTGATACTTGACATAGACTTATAGTGTAGGTGAGGGATCATGTTTCTTATATGGTTAGTGTTGACTTAAACTAGCTCGGAAGGTGATGTAACGCCTTGCACGTTTCAGCATGTGTATTGCAAGTTAACTCTGATGGAAAATATTTAAGTAGATATAGTAAGGTGGTAATAAAGTTTAAAGAGTTAAGTGCTAAGTTGAAAAACAAAGGGATTAACATTCAGAAATTGAAATAAAATGATTGATCTACTTGCTTGGCTTAATTTAAGCTAGCAGCTGCATCACCTACTTAAACTATAATATAGTTAAAGGGCCAAGTTTGATGGACCAAATTTAGGCTTATATTAATAGGATGTCACGTGAAGCCCAAACCTATTAATGAAATTAAAATTTGAAAGAAATCTCAACTGTCAAATCTTCCAAGGCACAAAATGGATAAAGCCCAATTGAAAGCAACTAGGTGCATCACCTAGTTTGAACTTTTGAGCTGCTTGATGTGCACAAACAGGGGCATCACCTACTTGACCAATTAGTGGCTTAAAATGGACCCCAAAAAAAGGAGGTTCTACAGGATATTTTTGTGGTTAATAAAGTTATATATATATATATATATATCAATATGAGAAGATATTCTTCACCCATTTTAACAAATAAAAATCAAATTTAACTCCAGCTCTCCTCTCTCTCTCTCTCTTTTCTCTCAAGGATTAAACCAGCAGCCTTAAAGTTTTCTAGTGTTCTTGAAGAAACCCTTATATATGCAAACCAAGGTAAGTGAAAACTCATGGATTTAGCTTAATTCTCCCATGGATGATTAGGAAAACATGTTATTCATACTCTAATATAACTACATAGGCAGAGTATTTCCAGCTGCTACAGCTCACTTCCTTAGTTATTAAAATACCTTTCTTTCGTCTTTGGGTCAAGTGTGAAGGGAAGCTGAAGTTCTAAAAGAATTCAAATTATAGGGAGAAGTTACAGAAATTGAGGTAAGGGATTGCTCCATTTTTGTCTTCCTTATGTATGAGTTTGAGTGAGGAATTAGTGGTGCGCTTTCATGAAGAACTGAAGGGGGTGGTGAGTTCAATACTTGGTTGTATGATAAAGAATCTTTGGGGCTGTTCTATTTATGTTACTGTTGGCACAGCTTGTTTAATCTTGGGAAAAGGATGTATAATGTATGTGATGGACAGAGAATGAGGGTTTGGTGATACACATATGTTAAGGGCTTTATTGGCTCATTATCAGTCAAAGTGAGCTACTGTTTTACAAGGCTCATGGTGTGATAGCTTCTAATTTTAGTTTACCATGACTTAAATTGTACATTAAAACCAAAAAGGGGGGCTGAATCATGATAGTATATCAGTCCTCTTTGTTGTTTGAAGTCAATTGTGTCATTAATCCCTTAAAGTAATGTGTTGATGTTACATAGCTCCTTATGTCATTGTTATTTCCTTGAAGTATTATTTTCATGTCTTCTATTACTGGTCCATACTTTCATATCTCCAAAATGATTATGACCACCAAAATAACATCTCAACAGAGTTATGAACTTATAAACAACAATCTCAAAGATTAAAGAATCTAAATGAAGAAATCTATATAATTACGGGTGGCAGCCCAGGGGAGAAAGCCTAGCATGGGTCGATCCCAACTGGTACATAAGGGTGGCACATCAGAGGCGAAAGCCTAGCATGGGCAGATCCCTATTGGTATAGATGGGTGGCAGCTCAGGGGCGAAAGCCAAGCATGGGCCATCGAAGTTATGTAGTTATGAGGACCGCATCCTAGGGGTTAATTTGCCTAGCATGGGTCATTTTCTTCTACCACTGATCAGCTGGTCACTTGTATCACATGCCCTACAAAGGTTATAACATACAGAAAAGTAAAGAAAAGAATGTAACTTACTTGATCCCACAAGAGTAAGCAAAGGTGGTCTTCTCTCCTAATCTAGGCACATATAAGTTGCTATTTGATTTCATTTGACCTCTCGTATTACATATGCTATTGACTTACATATTCAGCAAAATTTTCTTACTGACGTCCCTCGCGGGGGACGCTACATTTCATACTGCAGGCACAGGTACTCCAGCTAGTAGACCTCCTCAGTAGGAGCAGACGAAACTCTGCTACTTTTGGGTGAGCTCCAAGTTAATTCGGAGCTTTATTGAGTCTTTGGTAAATTCATTTTGGTATCGTATCATAGTTAAGGGTAA
This sequence comes from Solanum pennellii, assembly GCF_001406875.1. NCBI lineage: Eukaryota > Viridiplantae > Streptophyta > Magnoliopsida > Solanales > Solanaceae > Solanum > Solanum pennellii. Next base: position 50,543,392 of record NC_028640.1, on the reverse strand, counting down.
GGCGGGGTCTGTCCCGACCTACTCTAGTCTTCTATCTTTTAGAGGCTTTGTAGACGTATGTACATGGTTCAGTTGTGTCTTAAGGAGTTGTGGCCTCAACGGCCAAGTCTTGTATATAACTTTTGGACCTACTTATGTTGTTTTGTATTGCTGCAACCTAGGTGAACTTGTCAATTGTTATAGTTATATGCATAATAAGAACAAGTTGCAGGTTGGTTCTCTTGGGCCTTTAGGCATTCCGGTGCCTGCCTGTCTTAATGGGTTTTGAGGCGTGACCCTTGAGCTATCCACATATTCTTTATTTGAGTTGTTCTTGAAGAAGAAGAAGAAAGAAGAAAGTACATTTGATCCAACTTTTAAAGTCAAAGTTTGTCAAAGGTATTTTTTGGGATCCATTAGTGGAATTTTGAAAAAAACAAGAAGTATAAAAAAATATATTCCCACATGGACCCGACACATCAGCAGCCACATCAGACGCCATCTGCCACGCCAGCGCCACACGGCATTGCATCAGCAACTAGCGCAGCAGACAGCCTGCCAGCACTGCCCAATCACACTTGCGTCAGTTTTAGAGACCAAAAAACCTGCAGGTTTTTCTACCCCAAATATTTCAAAAAATAATTACTGATTTTAGCAATATATTTTGTATATTACCATTTATAGCAATGCTTTGTTAAATCGGTAATATGCATTAAAAGTAAATTATGTATGCAATATATATATGAATTATAATTGCTTTTTGAAATATATCATGTTTATTTGATAAAAAATTGTCACTTTGTATTATAAGTGTATTAAAATGTGTGATAAATGTATTATTCATTATTAAAATTTGTATTAGATGTGAATAATAAATTGTTCTTTGTAATATGTATTAAACTTGTATTATAAATGAAGTAAAAGTGATCAAGTGAAAAGAAAATATTATTGCTATAAATGATAAATATTTTTTATTATATTATATGTATGTATGTTTCCCTATTCTAAGTATGGGAAGTTTTTTGACGTAGAAATTTATTAAGTGTCCAAACTTCGTGATTCTTTTTCTACCATTTTTTAACATCAAATCCTCAACAAAGAACAATTAATTAACATCTTTAGTTACTTGTTAACTAGTTTTAATCATCATATCGTCCAATCAAAGTTTTACAAGTGATGAACTTTTCGAGGCTTAAAATTTTTCCACGTGTCCAAATTCACTTCTTCTTTTGAACTCATTTTTCTAATATTTTTCAACTATTTAACAATCTAACATATTTTATTAGTTTTAAACTAGTTTTAATCATCAAATCATTTCTTTGATCCTTCAAATAAAGTAACAAAATTCTTCTACTTTTGTTACTTGGTTTATTTTGAGTCAGAATCTTTTGGTACTTCTTTATTCTACTTTTCACATCTTAATTCGTTGATAACCTTCTTTATTTAAGTCTGTTAGTATTTTTTGGGTCATCCTTCTTTCAAGAGTCACAAGAATCCATTCCATCACAAAGAATAGGTGATCTTGAGTTGATTGGGTGGAGTTTTCACTATCAATTTTGAGACAACGCCATAGCAGGTGAGTTGAGAGTTACATACGAGTGACGTAAAGCTATTGGTACTAACCTTGTTTGTTGACTTTTATAGGTATCATGTCAAATACAAGTCCAATTGGGAAAAGCTCAGAGAACATCATGGATGTTCCCACCAACTTTCTAAGAAAGTTGAGGAAATGAATGGAAGGGTGGGAGGTATGGAGGAAAGATTGGTAAAGGTAGAAAATGAGAATAGAAGGAAAGCAATTCAACCCGAATATGAGGAGATAGATAAGGAGGACATCGGTGCATTACACCACCCTTACATTCTCAAAAGAATAAACAAAGGTGGTCTTCTCTCTTGATCTATGCACTCATATATTGATACTTGATTTTATTTGACCCTCGTATTACATATGTACATTTCAGTACACATTTTTTCATACTGACATCCCTTGTGGGGGGACGCTGCATTTCAAGTGCAGGCACAGCTCACTAGGAGCACGCGACACTCAGCTACTTTTAGTGAGCTCCAGGTTGATTCGTAGCTATTCTAAGTCCTTGGTAAATTCATTTTGGTACTGTATTGTTGTTAAGGTCAAGGTGGGTCTGTCCCGGCCTACTCTAAGGTTTTCTATCTTTTAGAAGCTTTGTAGATCTATGTATATGGTTCAGTTGCATCTTAAAGAGTTGTGGCCTCAACGACCAATTCTTGTATATATATAACTTTTGGGTCTACTTATGTTGGTTCGTATCGCTGCATCCTAGGTGAACTTGTCACACGTTTGTTATAGTTATATGCATATTAAGCACAGGTTACAGGTTGGTACTCTCAGGCCTTTAGGGCATCGCATGTCTGTCTGTCTTAGTGGGGTTTAATGTGTGACACCATTGGAGGCAATCTTTATCAAGCTATACGATGGGTTTTCAACTGATTTCTTCTCCAATTTTTATGGGTCTTCAATCAATAAGGTATGGTAACTCTTGAATCTTGGATAACTTTTCATTCAAGAAGTTCTATCAAAGATTTTCCAAAGAGTTTCTGATTAAAGTTCCCAATTTTCAATCTAAACATGGGTTCATTGTCAAATGGTTTTCAAAGACATTTAATGATAAATTACTCAAGGTTATTAAGATGATTTTCAATGTGATTCCTTGAAGAACCCTTGATCTCCCTAATCTCTCAATTTGACCTATAAAGAGGGTTTTGTGATCTTGGTTGGATGTTAATGAAATTATGCTTAGATTACGATGTATTGTTTAATGCTATCCTTAGCTATTGATTATGAATTGTTGAGGATTGATCTATTGTTATTGTTTAATGCTTGATCATGGCTTGGAGAAGATGGGTTTTGAGGTGTGACACCATTGGAGGCAAGCTCAAGCTCAAGCTAGAAAATGGGTTTTCAACTGATTTCTTCTCCAATTTTTATGGGTATTCAATCAATAAGCTATGGTGACTCTTGATCCTTGGATAACGTTTTATTCAAGGAGTTCTATCAAAGATTTTCTAAAGAGTTTCTATGATCGAAGTTCCCAATTTCCAATCTAAACATGGGTTCATTGTCAAATGGTTTTCAAAGATATTTAATGATAAATTACTCAAGGTTATTAAGATGATTTTCAATTTATCCTTTGAAGAACCCATGATCTCCCTAATCTCTCAATTTAACCTATAAAGAGGGTTTGTGATCTTGGTTGGATGTTAATGGAATTACGCTTAGATTGCTATGTATTGTTTAATGCTATTACTATCCTTAGCTATCTGTTGATTATGAATTGTTGAGTATACTAAAGATAATACACTGAATGCAGAAGCTAAATCATAATTTAAACTGAAAAGATGAGGAATACCCATATTCTATAAGTGAGATAAATGAAATATTGATGAGTTTAATACAAAGAAACTATTAACTCAATACTAAGCTGAAATTATGTCTGATATAATCCTCTAACTGACTTGAAATGCTGAGACAAGCCCCAGCTAAGTCTAGCAAAACTGAAACTAAATGACTAAAAGATTGAAATGAACGCATGACTATTGTCCTTGGAGAATGAGGACTCGCTACTCAATCTGCTGAACTGGAGATAGGGAATCGATCTATGCGTGATCTGGATGTTGAGAACCTGAACCTACATCACGAGAAGATGTAGCACACGTATGCGTCAGTACGTGAAGGTACTGAGCATGTAGAATAGAGTGAAGCTGAAATAAAACATAAATGAATAAGCATAAAGATAGATCTGAACATGATATACTGATTACTGAGCTAGCTGGATGCAATGACTAAATTTATAACATGCTAAGACTAAATGATAACTGAATTGTAAATATGGTCAATGCACTAGAGTCTGACTGACTGTGGGAGCTACTAATAACCGATAATAAAACACATTAGCTAAATATGGAGTCTGATATATACGCCCCATCGAGAGGACCCAATATACCTTTTCCAGAGGTATAAAGGTATGCTGGCGAGATCACTAAATTGATGCCCACGGAGGGGACTTACAACCTACTCTGCTATTAGTTCTAGGACTAATTGGGTACGCTGAACCCTACTCCAACTCGGTATTATGCTACTCCCAATGAATTATGTAATTAAATGATTATGACTGAGTTTATGTAAATACTCGATAGCTAAAAACTGAACATGCAAATTGAGAATGCCACAATTAATTTGGTAATTATGCATTTATAACTGAGGCATGAGTAACTGAAATATCTAACCTAGCATGTGTAATTCAAGAACTAAAGAAATAAATAGCTAGGGTTCTAAAATTCATGCAATAAAAAGAATAATAACACAGAAATATAATTTGGAACATATATTTAATAAATTCATGAAATTCTGTTGTATATCTATAAACCTAGGTTTAATCATGAAATGAATCAAGAATCTGACTGAAAAATAGGGACCTAATGGGTAAAAGGAACCCACTAGTGAAATCCCACATACCTGGTGATGAAATCCACGGAGAAATATTTAGATTTCGGGGCTGGAACTGTTGGAACCTTGCTGCTTTCTTGAACTAGGGCTTTTGACCTTTTTCTCCTCTCTTGCTTCTAATTTTCCATGTTTTTGATTAATGGTTTGACTTAGGAAGTTTTAGTTATGTTTCTAGGCTTAAACTGACTAAAATCTGATGATTTAGGGTCAAAACGACGTACCTTAGGGTTTAAACAAAGTGGAAAAAGACCAAAAGACCCCTGAGTTAATTTCTGTCAAACCAAATGATGACCTGGACTGACGGACCGTCGTTCAATCGATGGTTCGTAGGTTGGGTCTGTTCGACATGCCTTCACTAAAACGGGCATAACTTTTTACTCAGAGGTCTGATTTTAACAAAATCAATGGCTATGGAAACCTGATTCGATTATCTGTCATTTCATATGTCATGGAACATCTAATTCATTTTTTGATGAGAGTTATGATCCGTCCGTCGTTCGACACTTAGTCAAATTTTCTGGGCTGCGTTTTCAGACAGTTTCAGTCACAAACGACGAATGTGCAGTACGGGTTGTGGGTCAGGCTACGGTCCATCAATGGCATTCATCAATTGCACCTGGAGATTTGTGAAAAGTTGATTTCCGGCCTTGAGGGCATTAGATGTAAAGTGAAATGTATTATGAAGATCATGAGTATGAAGGTGTACCATGAAGGTTATGTATGTACTCCTCAATGTTAGTATCATGTTTAAGGTGTAATGTGAAGTATAATGTGAATGAGAATTTTAGGGAAAGAGGTATGGTCTACATGCTTGATTGTGATAAGTACTATGGTGGAATGACCCCTACTATATAACCCTACATGAATGTGTGTCTTATACATGTTAGGAGTTGTCTATTCAAATATTGAATGTGTTTTTGTCTCCTATGATGAAATGTGGGTATGTGGTCCATAATCCCTAAATGCTTTATATGTGAGTTGTTCATGACTTGGAGATATTGTAAATGTGTTGTGATCCGTTGAAGGGAGGTTTCCTCAATAACAATGTTGTTGCTATTATGTAATCATGAGGACCCCATGCATAACTATGAGTATGATATGTTTATGGTGTCAATTGAAAGGATAATTCTCATCGGCACCTTTGTATCTTATTATGCATGAAAAGTCTTTCTCACATATGTATACACACACACACAAATGTATGAATGAGGAAGATTAATGATAATCTAGTGAAAGAGAGTCTCTTGAAAGGTTTCCTCAATTGTACTATAAACTAGACTATGTTATGAATGTTATGATTATGTGAAAGGACATTCTCACATGATTTGATGAAAGGACAAACTCATCATATAACCTATGAGCTATGTACATGTTATATAAGGAGTTAATCCCCTAAGACCTATCTTATGAACTAATGTTTAATAAAGACATAAAGGCTTTTAAAAAAGGGGATTTAGCTTAGCACCGAGTGAACTTGACAATGAGAGAGCTCTCTTCATGAGGAAGCTTCTCTCGATGTTCTAATGAGGTGAAAACTACAATGTGAATTACCATAAAGAGGGGTTTTAGTAATAACCTCCTAGTTCCTTAACTATGTGACCCCATAGGAACCTTAGCTAGTGGATCCCCCTAGATGTTATTATGATGTTAATGTCCTAGCTTGCCAGGTAAGATGCCCTCCTTTCGGTGTGAGGGGTTGACACCGGATTCCATATTAGCTCATACAGTCTATGTCGGTTATGGTGAATTTTATTGAATATTAAAATGAACAATTGAAAGTAAGAAGATGAACACTAACGAGGACTCTCTCTCTCTCTCTCTCTCTCTCTCTATATATATATATATATATATATATATATATATATTGCACTAGTAGACTTAGATTTGGGGTTATGAGTTAGGTGTTATGATGTATTGATGAAATGAACTGCAACTACACAATGTTCACTATGGTTTCATTATGGTGATAATTATAGTATGGACTTGTATGTTTTCTTGAGATGTCCATAAAGACTAAATGGATTATGACTATGATGTAGTAAATGAATGAGTTCTTATATAAGGTCTATTAAGTATGTGTTTTTATGTCTAAGGTTAAATGTATATGTTGTGACTTCATAGGAACACTTGGTGTGAACGGTATTATGGGATGCTACTTGCACATTGCACTAGTGTGACTTGGAGTTGTAGGTGATGGTTCTTATGTGCAGTTTATGTTTCATGACGTGCTATGTCCTTATGAATGTGTGTGGTTAAATTGAAGAAGGTTGCATGAATTTTCACCCTTAGTGACATTAATAGGACACTATTGACGCATTGCACTAAGTATTACTTAAGGATTGCTTTAGGTAAAGAAGTTAAGGTAAAAAGGAAAGGTGATGTATTGGAAATATTGAATGTGTCTTAAATGTGATAAATGGCTATGTGTTGTTGTGAATGGTATCCATGTCTAATATAATGTATGTAAACTATATTGTGTTTATTGTATCAAATACTTATGAAGTTTAACTACAAAAGACATGATGCATGGTTTCTTCATTTTCCTTACAACAAGTGTAGATGGATCAGAATATTGGATCTTTCCTTGGATGAAGAGTTTGGATAGCTATTCCCAAGTTCGAGTGTGTCCTTAATGACTCAAGGACCTTCATGTCAAGAGTTTACTTAAGTTCATGTAATAGTATAGAAATGTTCTTTGTATGTAAAGGGTCGTGTCCCTATTTTATTAAAGTTGTGTCTAAGATGGAAGGACGAGACTTAGTGTCCTAACTATGTACTAATGGTTAATAAATGAAGTGACTTTTTAGTTTTGTGTTATATTACGAAAACTTTTTAATTCCCCTCTAGTTTTATGATAATGCGATGAATGAATGCTAAGGGATTGTATAAGGTCTCCAAGAGGTCAAGTATGTCGTGTTATGTCTAGGGGTTACTCCCTTGTCATGACAAATTTTGTATCAGAGAATAAGGTTATGAAAAAGATATTAGGGTTCAAAGTCTCATAATGCCACGTCTAGTAGAGTCTTGTTGATCGGTGTGAGTCGCAACACATCTATGAGCAAGAGACAATAGCACGATAGAAGTTTTATTTTCTTCATTACTTTTGTGTTGTGTCATAAAGCTTAACTTTGTACGCTCTCTTATTTCCCTTTGTCCGGTGGTCTTCTAGATCTAATTGCTTGGAAGGGGTGATGTTTCAAGGCTTGAGGGAGAAAAAGGTGAGTTTTGATGTTTATTATGGTTTTGTGACTAATGAGTATATGTGAAGGTGGATTTGAAAGGTATTGTGTGCTGCCAATTATGGCTATATGTGACCTATGAGATTTCAAACATTATATTGAGAATGTTGTATTGTGATGTAATCTAGCATGATAAGAGTTTTCATGGTTGAATGAAGTCGCTCTTTTGGGTAATGAGTTACTTTATGATTATGTGCAATGATAGTATAAAGTTATGGTGTAGACTTGAGGTGTTTTGGAGGAATGTGGTAAGTAGTATGAGTTGAAAGTTGCCTTTTGTATGAGTAATGCTTTATGATTGTCCTTGTGTGGATTGGAGTTCTTGTGTAGGCTTACTCCTAAGCGAGGAAGAAGGGATTTTATTCCATGAGTTGGGATAGCGTTTGGCTCTAAGGTTGACTTGAAGGGTAGCATGAGCCCTTAGTTCATATGGAGAAAAAGGGAATTGATGTTGACTAACTTTAAAAAGGTTTGTTGTCTTTCTAGATTGACTTTAAGAATGGTCATTAGAAGAGAGTGATACCTAGGCATGGTGGGTTTCAAAATTACACCAAAGTGATGATAAGGTATAATGTGATAAAGAGTTAACTAAGCTCACGCCAAGTGAGGGATAATGTGCCTAGATGGTAAGGTTTTCCCTTCCTTGAACTTCTCCATGTTTAGAACCACTTTGAGCAATGTATATGAATTTGACTGACTTAGACACTCCAAATCATATCCATTAGAGTGTACTGAAAATTTAGTGAGAAATGGTTCCTCCTTCTAAATGGAATGAGGTGATGTTTAAAAGAGTTTGTCTAATGCTTAAATGCCAAGAGGGGAATGTTGTGCATGATTAGTAAGGTAAGTAAGTTAAAGTCCTCTTGGGTAAGATAAGTTGTCCTTTGATGGGTTTACCTTAAGTGGGGGATGATGATTTGAGTAGTAGAATTGTTAAAATCCCTATCTTTTCCTTTCATTCTTACGTAAGCTTGAGACCAAAGAGTTCCTATGTCAGCCCCTAAACCTAGGTGAGGCAGACATGTACCTTATGAACACATGCTTTACAAGTAATCTATGATGAGAAAGTAAACTACTATGCAGATTACTGATGAAGCTTCATATACAATAAATTGACTAGCTGAACCGCTATATGTGAAAAGTGAAACGATGAATACAGATGATAACTTTACAATGTCCACAAAGCCTCTACTAGAATCTGTGATGTACCACTATGAAAATATGCATAGTAAAGACTTGGCAAAGCCCCAAATCAACCTGGAGCTAAAATCTACTAGTTGAGTATTTGTACCTGTTGCATGAAATACAGCGTCCCCAATAAGGGACGTCAGTACAAAAGAATGTACTGAATATGTAAGGCATAATACAACCATATGTAACATGAGAGCTCAAGTGAAACCAAATACCAATAGATAAGGATTAAAGACAACCTTTGCTTTGTACATGTGGAATCGTGCATGTTATATTCTTTTCTTTACTTTCCTGTACTTTATAATCTTTATACAACCTATGATACAAATGACCAGCTGATCAGCAGTAGAAGAGGATGACCCATGCTAGGCATTTTAACCCCTGTGATGTTGTCCTCATAATTCTACAAATTGTGATTGGCCCATGCTAGGCTTTCTCCCCTGAGCTGCCACCCTTCCATACCAGTCGGGATCATCCCATGCTAGGCTTTCACCCCTGAGCTGCCATTCTTCCATACCAATCGAGATTGACCCATGCTAGTCTTTCGCCCGGAGATGCCACCCATTATCATACTGATTACTTCACTTAGATTCTTTCATCTTTGAGATTGTTGTTTTTCAGTTCATAACTCTTTTGGAATTGTTCTTTAAATAATCATAATTCTTTTGAGATTGTTCTTTTTTATTTTCAAAACTTGTTTGTGATTATTGTTCTGGTGGTCATAATCCTTATTTAGATTTGGAACTACGAACCAGTAGTAGAAGACATATGAATATGAATTTACGATAATAACAATGACATGGGAAGCAAGTGTGACTTAAACGTAGTACTTAGGAGCTTATATGACTCGGTAAGCATTTTAACATCAAAAATTGAAGCACATCCTGTGAGGACAATTTAACATTCAGCCATGAGATTTGAACTCTATATGATACAAATACAAGATGTTCATGCATGTGGAACCAAGGGGGAAATAGGGAAGATTCAACTTAAGGACAGATACATATTCCAAGTAAGTACATATAAACGTACAATTTATCAAGTAGTGATCATGTGAGGTAACGTTATTGTCTAACACAATGGGAGTAATAACAAGAAAGGGAACATATGAACGTTTGACAAGATGACATATCTATAAACAATTGAAGCAAGTTGGGAAGATATGGGCAGATCTATATCCATCCTATAAACATATGTACCATGTGTAATCTAGGATCACTTTGACTTATATAATGGAAATACGTGCTAGTTGTACTTTGACAATGAAATAAGTATAAATCTTGCATGCTAACACTTGGTAGAGTAAACACGCACATTTTGGAGTAATTTCGGGAGAATAAGAAATATAAAGGAGATATGATAAGCTTGATGCTTTAGAGGCCATTTTGGACGTTTTCCCTTTAATAAATTAGGAAATAATATGGTTCTTTACTTTAAGAAAGAAGGTGCATCACCTACTTTCTTCTATAAAATTCAGTCCACTAATTCTAAGTAGGTGCATCACCTACTTGCTCCTTTTAACTTAAAATTCAGTCCACTAATTCTAAGTAGGTGCATCACCTACTTGTCCTTTTCACTTAAAATACAGTCCACTAATTTTAAGTAGGTGCATCACCTACTTGTCACCTACAAGCATAGTTTAGTCAAGCAATTACCTCAATTATTTTAGACCATGTTCCACATCCTAAATTCTTTACAAGAACGTAACACTAAATATACACTTGACCACTTTGACTTTTATATTGAATACCGCCTTTAATATCCCGAGTTTGAATTGTTTTTAGTTCAATTATTCGTATATGTGTTAAAGGCACGGGGTATTACAACTTCAAACATATTCTATTGTCACCAGTCGCATGGGAAACTGAGTCCATAACTATACCACAAGAAAACTTTTAAGCGACATATACATAGAACTAGTTCACGTAGAATACGAGGTGTTACATCCTCCCCTCCTTATGATCATTCGTCCTCGAATGATAGGTGATGCTTATAGTTTGGCTAACCTAGGAATTTCATTTGGAGATTTGCAAGTGTTCCCAATGTAAATAGGACTATGCAAATCCATAGACTAATCTAAAACACGTATAAACAAGTCTAGCATGAAGTCTCAATATATATGGTTCATAAAATACTAAAAGGACAAACTAAACCCCTTTCTTAATCATATAATTCACTGATGATACACAAATAGAACTCATACAAATTAGGAATTCAATACACCTACTAAGCTCAAGATATGCAAATGACATATAAAATGAACAAATGCTAGTAGGCCTTATGATCATATAAGGGAACCACATGATTTCAGATCCTTATGTTGATGTTTTTAATGAGGAGGGGTTACTTAGGATTGCTACAATCTTCTATTCCCAAGTATGTTATGTCATATTCTATTTCCTTCCCTAATACTTCAATGGAGGTTACACATTTTGAGCTTAGCTTCTAGGCCTTAACAATCAAGAATAACTATAGTATCTCCCTATTTTTTGTATATGGAAAAGACACATAAAATCATAGGCTAACCTATAGGGTCAGTACTTTCCCTTCTCTTTTATCTCATGACGCTTTTTCGAGGTTCATCTTATAAGATCGCCCAACTATTAATATAAACTCCAAAGTTTTATGCCGCACCTTCGAATAGGGAATTATGCTAAGTTATATATCTATGGTTGATTAAATTTACATATATATGCCCAATCTTTTCTGGTCAAAATCTTCACTACATAATGATATAAGGAAATGTTTTTTCAAATTTTTTTTCAAAACTCAAATCAGTAAGCACAAAGGGGCATAGTATACGGATAAATAAGTTACATTAAACATGACACATAGACAGACTAGCCCAAAAGAGAGTGTACAAGGTGTACACGTGCATATGAGCTATAAGGTAGGATGTGAGTGAATGAACTCTAGGGAATGTAGGAATTGACTAGATGATCACATGATGCATGAGTATATAAGCTAAGACATGTAGACTATATGGCATGTAAACATATAAGAAAATAAACTACGAAACACAAATCACATTGAGCAAGTGCGTTGTACCGCATAGATAGGTGGAGTAACATGGCAATGAGTACACATGAAATATGAGCAAGTGAAGCACATGACACATGGCCAGAAAAGCTATAAGGCCTGTAATGTTTAAGCAAGTAGGCTACCAGGCATGTAAAATATATAGAAATGGTTTATGATGCATATAACATGTCAACAAGTGATATGCGATTAATATAACCCACGAGCACTAATTTTTCCCATACCATATGATCAATTCGCCTCTGTGCTGCCACCCGTAATTATATAGATTTCCTCACTTAGATTGTTTAATCTTTGAGATTGTTGTTTATCAGTTCATAACTCTTTTGAGATGTTATTTTGGTGGTCATAATCATTTTGGAGATTTGGAAGTACGGACCAGTAATAGAAGACATGAAAATAATACTTAAAGGAAATAACAATGACATAAGGAGCTATGTAACATCAACACATTACTTTAAGGGATTAATGACACAATTGACTTCAAACAACAAAGAGGAGGATTCACAGACTTGCTTTTGCAATTACCATTTCTATACCAGCACATGGGGGATAATTACACAATATAAAATAGTGAACAGATAATGAAGTAGTTCTATGCACTACGGAGAGGGGGAAATATTGTTATCTATTTGGAGATAGTACGCTGCCACTATGTTTCGTTTTCTAGGAATAGAACTTATGAGATACAGTTCATTGATATTAATTGCTGGTATCAGATTTCATTTCAACGGGATATAGAATCGAATAGCCTTACGCCTTATCCTCGGACTGATATACTATCACAATTCAGCCTCCCCTTTTTGGTTTTAATCTACAATTTAAGTCATGGTAAGCTAAAATTACCAGCTATTACACCGTGAGTCTTGTAAAACAGTAGCTAACTTTGACTGATAATGAGCCCATACAGCCCTTAATCCATCACATACATTATACATCCTTTTCCCAAGATCAACCAAGCTGCGCCAACAGTAATATACATAGAACAACCCCAAATATTAATTATCATACAACCAAGTATTGAACTCATGACCCCCTTGAGTTCTTCATGAAAGCACACTACTAATTCCTCACTCAAACTCATACATAATGAAAACAAAAATGGAGCAGTCACCTTACCTCAGATTTTGCAACTTCTGCTTATAACTTGAATTCTTTTAGAACTTCAGCTTCCTTTCACACTTGAACCAAAGAAGAAAGAAAGATATTTTAATAACTAAGGAAGTGAGCAGTAGCTGCTAGATATATTCTTCCTGTGTAGTTATATTAGAGCATGAATAATGATTTCGTAATCATCCATGGGAGAATTAAGCTAAATTCATGAGTTTTCACTTACCTTGGTTTGCAGATATGAGGGTTTCTTCAAGAACCCTAGAAAACATTAAGGCTGCTGGTTTAATCCTTAAGAAAAGAGAGAGAGAGAGACAGAGAGAGAGAGAGAGCTGGAGTTAATTTTATTTTTATGTGTTAGAATGGGTGAAGAATATCTGCTCATATTGGATATATATAGAGCTTTATTGACCACAAAAATATCCTCTAGAACCTCCTTTTTTGGGGGTCCATTTTCAGTCACTAATTGATCAAGTAGGTGATGCACCTGCTTGTGCACATCAAGCAGCTCAAATGTCAAACTAGGTGATGCACCTAGTTGCTTTCACTTGGGCTTTATCCATATTGGGCCTTAGCAGATTTGGCTTCTGGGATTTCTTTCAAATTTATTTTCATTTAATAGGTTTGGGCTTCAAGTGATAGCCCATTAATATAAGCATAAATCTGGTCCATCAAACTTGGCTCTTCAACTATATTATAGCTTAAGTAGGTGATGCAGCAGCTTGCTTAAATTAAGCTAAGCAAGCAACTCGATTATTTTATTTCAATTTCTGAATGTTAATTCCTTGTTCTGCAACTTAACACTTAACTTTTTACTTTTAACTCAATTACCACCTTACTATATCTACTTAAATACTTTCCGTCAGAGTTAACTTGCAATACACATGCTGAAACGTGCAAGGCGTTACATCACCTTCCAATCTATTTTAAACCAACACTAACCATATAAGAAACATGATCCCTCACCTACACTGTAAGTCTATGTCAAGTATCACATGAATAGAACTAGCATATACATAATACAGGCCGTCACATCTGAGAATGCTGACATGAGTAACGAAAAATCCTGTGAAAAACACGATCACTTTTTGTCACACCTCAAAACTCATTAAGACGGATAGGCACCCGATGTTCTAAAGGCCCGAGAGAACCAACCTGCAATCTGTTCTTACTGTGCATATAAGTATAACAATTGGCAAGTTTACCTAGGATGCAGCGATGCAAAACAACATAAGTAGGTCCATAAGTTATATACAAGACTTGGCCGTTGAGGCCACAACTCATTAAGACACAATTCAACCATGTACATACGTCTACAAAGCCTCTAAAAGATAGAAGACTAGAGTAGGTTTGGACAGACCCCGCCTTACCCTTAACTATGATACAATACAAAAATGAATTTACCAAAGACTCAATAAAGCTCCGAGTCAACTTGGAGGTCACCCAAAAGTAGCAGAATTTCGTGTGCTCCTACTAAGGAGGTCTACTAGCTGGAGTACATGTGCCTGCAGCATGAAATGCAGCGTCCCCCGCGAGGGATGTCAGTACGTAAAAAATGTACTAAATATGTAAGACAATAACATAAGTAATACAAGATCTTAAATGAAATCAAATAGCAACATATGAGTGCATAGATTAGGAGAGAAGACCACCTTTGCTTACTCTTGTGGGATCAAGTAAGTTACATTCTTTTCTTTACTTTTCTGTATGTTATAATATTTATAGGGAATGTGATACAAGTGACCAGCTGATCACTGGTAGAAGAGAATGATCCATGCTAGGCATATTAACCCCCGTGATGCGGTCCTCATAATTACACAATTTGGGATCGGCCCATGCTAGGCTTTCGCCCCTGAGCTACCACCCTCTTATGTCAATCAAGATCGGTCCATGCTAGGCTTTCACCCTCTGAGCTACCACTCATCTATACCAATTGGGATCGACCCATGCTGGGCTTTTCCCCTAGTCTTCCTCCCATAATTATACAAATTTCTTCAATTAGATTTTTTCATCTTTGAGATTGTTGTTTATCAGTTCATAACTCCTTTGAGACTGTGTAGTTTGGATAATCATAACTCTTTTGAGATTGTTCTTTTGTCGATAATAGCTCATTTTAAATTGATGTTTTGGTGGTCATAATCATTGTTGAGATTTGGAACTATGAACCAGTAGTAGAAGACATACGAATATGGACTAACGATAATGACCATGACGTGGGAAGAAAATGTGACACCAACATAATACTTCTTTTATGACTCTGTACGCATTTTTGACATCTCAAATTGAAGCACATACGAAGTGAAGACATATTACTTTCAGCCAAGAGATTTGAACTCTATATGATATCCAAATACTCACCAACTAATATCATAGACAAGGTATACATGAATGTGGAACCAAGGAAGAATGTGGACAAATTCAACTTAAGGACGGATACATACCAGCAAGTACATACATATAAATGTACAATGAGCAAGTAGACATCTTGTGAGGCAACATAATAGTCTAACACAATGGGAGTAATAACCAATAAAGGGAACACATGAAAATGTGAAAAGATGACATTATATGATGGAATAGACTATTGAAGCAAGTTGGCAAGATATGGGCAGATCGTGTATTCATCCTATAACATATGTAACATGTGTAATCTAGAACCACTTTGACTTATATAAGGGAAATACGTGCCAGGGATACTTTGTAAGTGAACAAGTTTAAACCTTGCATGCTAACACTTGGTAGAGCAAAAATGCACATTTATTAACAAACTCATAGTAGTAAGCTTACAACTGTTGGATTCATGACAAGGAAATAGGAAAATCGAATAGTCTTACATACATTGCTGCATAACAATGGGTATCACAATGAGTTAACCATCTTCATTTTAGATTATTTATATACAATGGAGTAAATAATAAAAATTAATATTAGTTTCTAAACAAGTTTGGGCTACTTGATCGGACCAAAACAGTAATTGGAAGTATATCTGTAGTTGATCCCATGCAGAGTTCTTCCCATCCATTTTCCCCTAATCATTTTTATAAAGTCCTCTGAAACCCCTCGGCTTTACCACGTCTAGAAAACAGTTATATCCGCTAACCAGTTCTCATGACTCCTCTACATATCCTGCCAAATCCTCTTATTTATATGATACACAAAACAATCCCTAAGCCTCACAATGTGGAAATAGAAATATGAACTCATGACTTCCGATCAACATCCTGTGAATTTCAATTAACATTTAGATTCTCAAAACAAGCTCGCAGTCAAAATTTAAGGGGACTCCACTCGATGTATGTCCCAACAAGCACCTCCTTCATGAACATTCACCAAGCTCACACCATACAGAGGAAACACTCAACAATTCATTAGCACATGCAAGCTTTTATAAATAATGCACGAACAAGAGAGGGATGGAAATTCCCACAGCTTACCTTGCTAGACAGAAACTTCACTTGCCAAGACTTGGATTCTTCAAGGTTTAGGATGTCCTCTCTAACTTACCTTGATGTTAAATCAGAGTATTCACTTGAATCTCTTAAGATGGGAGATGTTCTATCAGCTTGTACTTTAAAAACACATGTTTCCTTCAGATTCTAATGGTGAAGCTGTAGAACAGAACTCTTGGAGCTTCCATGGCTTTCTTTGGGAGTAATTTCGGGAGAATAAGTAATATGAAGAAGATATGATAAGCTTGATGCTTTACAGACCATTTTAGACGTTTTGCCATTAATAAATTGGGAAACAATATGGTCCTTTACTTTAAGAAAGTAGGTGCATCACCTCCTTAGTTTCTGCCACATGTTTTTAAGTAGCTGCATCAGCTACTTGTTCTTTTCACTTTAATTCAATCCACTTAATCTAAGTAGGCGCTTCACCTACTTTCTCCTTTAAAATTCAGTCCACTAATTCTAAGTAGGTGCATCACCTACTTGCTCCTTTTAACTTAAAATTTAGTCCACTAATTCTAAGTAGGTGCACACCTACTTACCCTTTTTCACTTAAAATGCAGTCCACTTATTCAAAGTAGGTGCATCACCTACTTGTCACCTACAAGACCGTAACACTTAATACACACTTGACCACTTTGACTTTTAATATTGAATACCACCTTTAATATTATCCCGAGTTTGAATTGTTTTTTTTGTTCAATTATTTGTATATGTGTTGGAAGGCACGGGTATTACAACTTCAAACATATTCTATTGTCACCAGTCGCATAGGAAACCGAGTCCATAACTATACCACAAGGAAACTTTTAAGCGACATATACATAGAACTAGTTCACGTAGAAGACAGGGTGTTACACCTATTTGCATTAATGTAGCCCAAGTTGAATAGAAGAATAAGGGGAAAATGGACAGCCAAGTCCCAATCTTCCCAAGCCCACAAGAAACAATTTTAATAGAAAACTAGGTGCATCACCTACTTAAATGAATGGCCCAAATTATTCACACTTGTTGGCTGCAAATGAAGTACATGAAAGGTGGCAAAAGGGCCAATGTTCTTAAGTCCAAAAAGTCCAAATGAAAATTCCAAGTAGGTGGGTCACCTACTTGAAAAATTATGGCCCAAAATGAGTGAGAAAGTCAGCCAAAGCAGGTCCATTTAAAAGAGATTGTTATTAGCTTTTTCCAGCCATTTTTACTTTGACAAAAAAATCTGATTTCTAGAGCTCTCTCTTATCTCTCTTAGATTCATACAGCAGCCATTAAATACCATTAGGATTCTTGAATAATAGGCATTTCAAGCTATTGGAAGGTATAATTTAAGACAAGTTAAGGAGGACAACCTTTACCTTGAAGAATTCAAGTCTTAGCAAGTGGTAGTTATGTCCAGCAAGGTAAGCTACAGCAATTTTCTCCCTCTTGTGCTTGAGTTAATTAGGACACTTGGTATGTGTTAGTGAGTTGGAAATTGTTACTTTTACATGGTGAATTTGGGGGAGGATGTTCTGGTGATTAGTGCATGTTGGGACAACTATGGTGGGGAGTCCTCTTTAAATTAAGCTATGATCTTGTTTGAGCACTTCAAAGTAATGTTAGCTCTTCAAGTGCTGGTGACCAACAACCATGATGCATATTGCTTCTATTAAATTATTATGTTCAAAGATTGTTTTGTGTATTTTATGATAAGGGATATGACTGGATGTGCGAGGAAGTTATGGAGACATTAAAGGACATAAATATTGCAGGGAGTTTTGGGGAGGACCTGATAAGAAGTTTGTACAGTATATAGACGCGAGTAAAGGGATAGGGACGAAAGAAAACACTGGCTAGATAGATGCAGCTTACTGCTTCGTTACTATTTAGGTGTGATCAAGTGGCTCAAATTGATTGATTAGCTACTTCTAGTAGTCTTACAACTTATTTTATTGTAGATTAGTGATCTAAAGAGAAAGAGATTAAGTCATACGTTTTGAATTGTATAGAAAGATAGGTAAGGCTATTTGATTTCCTATTTCTTTGGCATGAATCTAAAACATGCATTACAAAAAGTAAGTTTTCTAAGTTCCCTTGGTAGTGACTGATCCATAGTTGCAGTTCCTACTCTCTAGAGCATTGAAGTGCGTACTCTAATATGAGTTTGTTACTAAATGTGCGTGTTTACTCTACCAAGTGTTAGCATGCAAGGTTTAAACTTGTTTCATTGTCAAAGTACCCCTAGCACGTATTTCCATTATATAAGTGAAAATGAACCTAAATTACACATGGTACATATGTTTCATAGGTTGTATATACGATCTGCCCATATCTTGCCAACTTGCTTCAATTGTTTATAGATATGTCATCTTGTCACACGTTCATATGTTCCCTTTCTTGTTATTACTCCCATTGTGTTAGACAATAATGTTACCTCACATGATCACTACTTGCTCAATTGTACGTTTATATGTACTTACTTGGAATATGTAGCATCCTTAAGTTGAATTTCCCTTGGTTCAACATGCATGAACATCTTGTATTTGTATCATCTAGAGTTCAAATCTCTTGGCTGAATGTTACATTGTCTTCACTAGATGTGCTTCAATTTGTGATGTCAAAATGCCTACCAAATCATATAAGCTCCTAATTACTACATTCAAGTCACATTTGCTTCCCATGTCATAGTTATTATCGTAAGTCCATAGTCACGTCTTCTACTACTGGTTCGTAGTTCCAAATCTAAATAAGGATTATGAACACCAAAACAATAACCACAAACAAGTTCTGAACATCAAAAAGAACAATTTCAAAAGAGTTATGATTATTTAAAGAACAATCCAAAAAGAGTTATGAACTGAAAAACAACAATCTCAAAGATGAATGAATTTAAGTGAAGTAATCAGTATGATTATGGGTGGCATCTCAGGGGCAAAAGCCTATCATGGGCCGATCACGATTGGTATGGAAGGGTGGCAGCTCAGGGGCGAAAGCCTATCATGGGCCGATCCTGATTGGTATGGAATGGCGGCAGCTCAGGGGCAAAAGCCTAGCATGGGCCGATCACAATTTGTAGAATTATGAGGACAATATCCCAGGGGTTAAAATGCCTACCATGGGTCATCCTCTTCTACTGTTGATCAACTGGTCATTTGTATCATATGTTATATTATAAAGTACAGAGTAGTAAAGAAAAGAATGTAACATGCACGATTCCGCAAGTACAAAGCAAAGGTTGTCTCTAGTCCTTATCTATTGGTATTTGGTTTCACTTGAGCTCTCATGTTACATATGGTTGTAATATGCCTTGTATATTCAGTACATTCTTTCGTACTGACGTCTTTTATTGGGGACGCTGCATTTCATGCTGCAAGTACAAGTACTCAACTAATAGATTTTTCCAATAGAAGCACATTATACTCAGCGGATATTGGTGAGCTCCAGGTTGATTCGGGACTTTGCGGAGTCTTTACTATGCGTATTTTCATAGTGGTACCGTCATAGATTCCAGTAGAGGCTTTGTAGACATTGTAAAGTTATCATCTGTATTTATAGTTTCACTTGACACATATAGCGGCTCAGCTAGTCAAAATGTGTTGTATATGAAGCTTCATCAGTAATCTGTTTAGTAGTTTACTTTCTCATCATAGATTATTACTTGTAAAGCATGTGTTCATAAGGTACTTGTCAGCCTCACCTATGGTTGGGGGCTGACAAAAACACTACCCTTGGGCTTAAATGTCAACTTTAAAGATTATTACTGGAATAATAATTTTTTTGTGTAGTAATTGTTGTACCTTTTTCACTAATTTTCTTTAGTATTATTTCTCTAGGCTTGGTGACGGGATCACCCTCTAGGTCCGGCTTTATGGCACACACAGTCTAAGCTAATTCAAAGGAAATTAGGGGCTTTCCAATGTCTAAACCAGGAATTATACGGTTACCCCTACTTCAAGGAATAAAAATAATAATATAAGTGGAAAAATAACAACAACTACCAAACGCCGAATTTACCACCTCGATCGTAACCTAAGCTTTGACGTTGTCCGTCCAAGTACAACATAAGGACTTAGCCGCTCCTACTCATAACCTTCCGAGCCAACTTGGCTCGGATACCAATTGAGGGGACGGACCAAGTTCCAAGACAGAATTATAAGAAAAATTGGGCAGAGTAACGAAAAGGAGCAAGAACAAGCAAAATCAAAACTTAAAGAAAGAGAAGAACAAAAAGGCAGTACAAAAACTTAAAACAAAACTTTAAAATTCAAAACATAATAATAACCAATTATAAGTACAGAAAGTTAATACTTACAAAATTTTATTGATTTAGTGAAGCAGAGAACCCAATGGATGGGAAATGGAAATGGAAATATGGGGAAATGGGAGAAAGTGTACAGAGGTTTTCAAAGTCAGTTAAATTTTTTGAATGCCCTCTACTGATACAAGTTGAAAGCCTTAAATAAGCCTTGAAAGTGTTGATTAATCTAACTTATTATGCTATCTATTTTACATGCGTGCACATACTAATATACATTATTATTTTTGCTTGTAACTACTAACTCTTACACATATCTGATAATATTTTTTCGTGGTCATGTAGCTGCACACGTAGCTTTGTTGCATGTATATCTTCTTATGTTGATTGTGGGAAAGTCTTTATATCAAGTCCTTTGTCACTTTGTTGCTTGAACTTTAACTCTTGTGTGGTTCACAAGTTTGTGGAATTGTACACATAGTGAATGTACCTGGTTTGTCCAAAGCTGAATTTTGTCATAATAATCTTTGAAACTTGCTATTTCTTTTCATTTAATTCGCTTGGCATATCCTCTAATTGGGGTCCATTTCTTGTTAATTCTTTTTTTTATGTCAAAACGTTCTGGCAATTTCTTTTAATTAAGGAGGTAATTTTTGTGCTATTCCTTGTGTAGATCTAATTCTATTTTCGTTGCTACGGAGCAATATGTAATAATTTATATTTTTATTTTGTATCAGTGTTGAGGTTTAAATTAGGCTTCCTTGAACCTTCTTTTTGATCTTTCTTTTGGGTTTGTCATAATCCCTTCGGATTGATGAACTATTATCTTATTATTTCGGACAGCTGATGCACAAATTTGAACTGTCTTTATTAAATGTTGATCCTTTGTCGTTGAGTTGATAATATCTGTTGATTTTCTCAAATATTGCTCAATTTAAATGTATCTTTTTAAGAGAAACTTATAATACCTTCGGGTTTTGCGGGGATCTTCTATCTCCTCATAATTTTTGTTGGTGTAGTAGGGCTTCCATAATTTTAATATTTGTAGTATTTGATAGTCCCTGTAACACCTGTTGACCTGTAATCAAATCGGTAACATTGTTGACCTCTATTGCTCTTTATTCCAAGAAATCTTTGACTTGTTTGTATGGGTTAACAATCTTCATCATGTGACTAGCAAAAGAAGTATAAGAAGGATTTTTTTTTTTATTTTGTTTATTCCTGGTCTCATTAATTCCCAGGAATATTCTTTTTAAAAGTTTTGGGAGATTTTTTCCCTTTATTTCATTGATAATTAAAATGGATATTTTATGAAAAATCTATGGCTGCGTTGCAGTCATTGTTCAAATTATTTATTTATTGAAAGAGGATTACTCCTAGTGCTGAAAAAATTTAGGAAGAAGAGAAGGTTAACCTTTATTGTAAGTTTGAAAGTGAATTTATTTCAAATATATTTTTATCTTTTATGAAATTGCTTTCATCTTTTGACATAGTATTTAGGTAAGGGAAGATAAGATTCTTTTGCACTCTTGTATGGATGCCATCTAATTGGGAGGTATAACGCTTTATTTGAGTTATGAAAGGAATACCTAATATAATTTCTTCATTTATGTCTTTGGTAATCATGAAATCATTTATGAAATCAATCTAATTATTGCATATGTAAACATTTCATAGTTAATAATTTATTTTAAGCTTTTCCCTTATTGTAGAGAATAATTAGGTAGTGCGTTTATCTAAATATTTATGAGGAATTAGTCCTTCAATAATGCAATTTTTATCTACGCCTGTATCAAATAATGCAATTTTATGAATGATATAATTCTTATCTATAACTAATGTGATGGATATGTGGTAGATTTATGATCGAATGATCGTAATTGTATTAATTCCTAATTCTAAAGAGGTCTCACGAGAGACTCTACTTCTTTTGATGTTTCTTCTGGTTCTGATTTACATTCTTCCGGTTCTTGTTTGGGTGGAAGATTTTAAATGTTTTATTAGTAACTGACTCAATTTCTAAAGTGTTGAGTCTCTACTTAATTTTATTCATATCTTATTTATATTATTTAGGCCTGAATACTTTGTAGAGTTGTTTCAGGTTTAATTGGTTGTTTAAATTTATTTAAAACAGTTTTCATATCAAAGGACTTAATAGTCCTATTATCTGATTGTTAATCAAGATCTAAAGTACCTTTTCTTGAATTAGGATCCTCAATATGATCTATCATATTAAAAACGTTTCTTTTATTACTACTAGTGATGACATTTATCGAATAATTCTTGCCGGTGCAAATTGCACTGCCGCATTCACAAGAGTCGGAAGGCTTACTATCATTAGTATCATAGGCTATGTGTAGCTGATATTCATCATAAGATTTTCAATCAGAGGAAGAGTTGTTATTTTCTATGATAGAATACAACTTATCCTTAACTTCTTCTTCTAATTCTAACATATTAATTTTGTCTTTCTTTTTATTAGTGGCTGGACAGTCTTTGGCTAGATGTCCCATTTTATCACAGCCCTAACATCTTTCAATGTTGGAGAATTAAGCAAAATCCAAGTATTTTCACTTACCTTGATTTGCAGATATGAGGGTTTCTTGAAGAACCTAGAACAACTAAAAACTGTTTTTTTAATCTTGAAGAGAAAAGAGAGAGAGAGCTAGATAATTCTCAATATTATGTGTTAAAATGAGTGAAGAATATCTGCTCGTATTGGATATATATGGAGCTTTATTGACCACAAAAATATCCTCTAGAACCTCCTTTTTGGGGTCCACTTTCAGCCACTGATTGGTTAAATAGGTGATACACCTGATTATGCACATCAAGCAGCTTGAAAGGTCAAACTAGGTGATGCACCTAATTCCTTTCACTTGGGCTTTATCTATATTAGGCCTTGGCAGATTTGGCTGTTGGGCTTTCTTTCATTTTTATTTTCTTTTAATAGGTTTGGACTTCAAGTGAGCCCATTACTATAATTCTAAATCTGGTCCATTAAGTTTGAGCCCTTTAACAATATACATATAGCTCAAGTAGGTGATGCAGTTGCTAGCATAATAAAGCCAAGCAATCAGCTCAATTATTTTATTCTATTTTATGAATATTACATCATTTTGCTTCAACTTAGAACTTAACTTTCAAATTTTAAGCTCAATTACCACCTTAATATCTCTAGTTAAATACATCCGGCGGAGTCAACTTACAATAAACACGCTGAAACATGCATGGCATGATACATCACTTTCCGGATAGTTTAAACCAACACTAATCATATAAGAAACATGGTCCCTCACCTATACTATAAAACCAGCGTATCACAAGAATAGAACAAGCATATGTGACGGGCTGTTACATCCCCCCCTCCCTTAAAACATTCGTCCTCGAATGTTACCATAGTTATCCAGCCCAAACAGATTCAAGCCTAAGTTAGTACTACTATTAATCACATAATACATATAGACGTATACCTACCTGTCGGCATATAAACTAAGCATTTTCATCTTTTTCTTGGATCTGAAAGAGATGAGGATACTTCAATTTCATTGCTTCTTCCGCTTCCTATGTAACTTCTTCTACTTGTTGGTTCTTCCATAACACTTTTACAAAAGCTACCTCTGTATTTCTTAACTTCCTAACTTGTCGATCCAGAATAGAAATGGGTACTTCTTCATGAGTGAGATCTCCCGTAACATGTACATCTTCAGTAGGAGTAATACGAGATGGGTCACCTACGTATTTCATACCATTGAGAAATGAAACACTGGATGAACTTGCCACACCCAAACCCTAGGTGAGGCAGACAAGTACCCTATGAACACATGCTTTACAAGTAACCTATGATGAGAAAGTAAACTATTATGCAAATTTTTGATGAGAAGTTTTATATACAACACATGCATGTGACAGGTAAAACTATGAATACAGATGATAACTTTACAATGTCTACAAAGCCTCTATCGAATCCATGCTATGTAAATACGCATAGTAAAGATTCGGCAAAGCCCCTAATCAACCTGGAGCTCACCAACAACAGTTGAGTATCATGTGCTTCTACTGGGGAGATCTAGTTTTGAATACTTGTAACTGCAGCATGAAATGCAGCACCCAATAAGGGACGCCAGTACGAAAGAATGTGCTGAATATGTAAGGTATAATACAACCATATGCTACATGAGAGCTCAAGTGAAACCAAATACCAATAGATAAGGATTCGAGACCACCTTTGCATATACTTGTGGAATTGTGTATGTTACATTCTTTTTTTTACTTTTCTGTGCGTTATAATTTTTGTAAGCCATATGATACAAATGACCAGTTGATCTGTGGTAGGAGTGGATGAACCATGCTAAGAATTTTAACCCCTGAAATACTGTCCTCATAATTCCCCAAATTGGGATTGCCCCATGATAGGCTTTCCCCCCTGAGCTGCAACCATTCCATACCAATTGGGATCGGCCCATGCTAGGCTTTCGCCCATGAGTTGCCACCCTCTTATACCAATCAGGATCGTCCCATGCTAGGCTTTCGCCCCTGCGCTGCCACCCTTCTATACCAATTGGGATCGACCCATGCTAGTCTTTACCTTGGGCTGCCACCCATAATTATACAAATATCTTCTTAGGTTTTTTTAATTTTTGAGATTGTTGCTTTGTTGTTCATAACTCTTTTGAGACTGTACTTTGGATAATCACAACTCTTTTGAGATTGTTCTTTTGTTGATAATAACTTATTTGGAATTTGATGTTTGGTGGTCATAATCATTGTTGAGATTTGGAACTATGAACCAGTAGTAGAAGACATACGAGTATGGACTAATGACAATGACGTGGGAAGCAAATATGACACCGATGTAATAATTCTTTTATGACACAGTTGGCATTTTTGACATCTCAAATTGAAGCACATATCAAGTGAAGACATATAACTTTCAGCCAAGAGATCTGAACTCTATATTATAGCAAAATAATCACCAACTAATATCAAAGACAAAGTATACATGAATGTGGAACCAAGGAAGAATGTGGACAGATTCAACGTAAAGACTGATACATATTCCAAGTACATACATATAAATGTACAATAGAGCAAGTAGTCATCTTGTGAGGTAATATATTAGTCTAACACGATGGGATTAGTAACCAATAAAGGGAACGCATGAACATGTGAAAAGATGACAAATATGATTGAATAGACTATTGAAGCAAGTTGGCAAAATATGAGCAGATCATGTATCCATCCTATAAACATATGTATCATGTGTAATCTAGGATCACTTTTACTTATGTAAGATAAATACGTGCCAGGGGTACTTTGACGATGAAACAAGTTTAAACTTTGCATGCTAACACTTAGTAGAGCGAAAAAGCACATTTAGTAACAAACTCATAGTAGCGTGCTCATTTTAATTCTCTAGGGAGTACAAACTGCATTTATGGATCAGTCACTACCAAGAGCACTTAGAAATCTTCCAAGTGTTAGATTCATGCCAAAGAAATAGTAAATCGAATAGCCTTACATACCTTGGTGCACAACAACGGATATCGCAATGAGTTACCATCTTCCTTTCTGATTATTTAATATACAATGGAGTAAATAATAAAACTTAATATTTGTTTCTAAACAAGTTTGGGCTACTTGATCAGACCAAAACAATAATTGGCAGTATATCTATATAATTGATCCCATCCAGAGTTCTTCCCATCCTTTTTTCCCCTAATAATTTTTATAAGGTCCTCTGAATCCCCTCAGGTTTCATCACAACTAGAAAACAGTATTAAAAGAATGGCAGGA
Organism: Solanum pennellii; assembly: GCF_001406875.1. Classification (NCBI taxonomy): domain Eukaryota; kingdom Viridiplantae; phylum Streptophyta; class Magnoliopsida; order Solanales; family Solanaceae; genus Solanum; species Solanum pennellii. Next base: position 50,516,878 of record NC_028640.1, on the reverse strand, counting down.
AGTTAGCTCATGCAACACTCAATTAAGTGGTGTATCACTACACTTTAAATGTTCTATCCTCTAACCAGTTTTCATGATTTCTCTACTTATCTAGCAAGCCCCTCTTATTTTATATGATACACAAAACAGTCCTTAAGCCTCACAATGTGAAAATAGCAATATGAACTCATGACTTCCGATCAACATCCCATGAATTCCAACTAACATTTAGATTCTCAAAACAAGCTCACAATTAAAATTAAGGGAACTCTACTCCGTGTATGTCCCAACAAGTACCTCCTTCCTAAACATTCACCAAGCTCACACCATACAGAGGCAACACTCAACATTTCATTAACACATACAAACTTTTATAAATAATGTAAGACCGAGGGATGAAAATAACCATAGCTTGCCTTGCTAGACAGAAATCTCAATTGCCAAGATTTGGATTCTTCACAGTTTAAGTTGTCCTCTTCCCCTTACCTTGATGTTAAATCATATTATTCACTTGAACTCCTTAAGATGGAGATGTTCTACCAATTTTTACTTTAAAATACCTGTTTCCTTCAGATTTAATAGTGAAAGCCTAGAATGAGTCGATCCCAACGGGTACATAGGGTGGCAGCTCAGAGGCGAAAGCCTAGAATGGTCCGATCCCTATTTGTATAGAAGGGTGGCAGCTCAGGGGCGAAAGCCTAGCATGGGCCGATCCCAAGTTCTGTAATTATGAGGACCACATCCCAGGGGTTAATACGCCTAGCATAGGTCATCCTCTTCTACCACTGATCTGGTCACTTGTATCACATGCCATACAAAGATTATAACATAAAGAAAAGTAAAGAGAAGAATGTAACTTACTTGATCCCACAAGAATAAGCGAAGGTGGTCTTCTCTCCTTATTTATGCACTCATATGTTGCTATTTGATTTCATTTGAGCTCTCGTATTACATATACTATTGCCTTATATATTACGTATATTTTTTCGTACTGACGTCCCTCGCGTGGGACGCTGCATTTCATGCTGCAGGGGCAGGTACTCCAGCTAATAGATATCCTCAATAGGAGCACATGAAACTCTGCTACTTTTGGGTGATCCCCAAGTTGATTCGGAGCTTTATTGAGTCTTTGGTAAATTCATTTTGGTCAGGCGCGGTCTGTCCCGACCTACTCTTGTATTCTATCTTTTAGAGGCTTTGTAGACGTATATACATGGTTTAGTTGTGTCTTAAGGTGTTGTGGCCTCAACGGCCAAGTCTTGTATATGACTTTTGGACCTAATTATGTTGTTTTGTATCGCTGGATCCTAGGTAAACTTGCCACAATTGTTATAGTTACATGCACAGTAAGAACAAGTTGCATGTTGGTTCTCTCGGTCCTTTAGGGCTCGGGTGCCTGTCTTGAACTTATTTTATAAGTAATTTTTACCACTTTTCGGCCTACGTGGCACTATCTTGAAAAAAAAGTCAACCAACGTTGGGCCCACAAGATAGTGCCACGTAGGCCGAAAAGGGGTTGAAATTCATTAATAAAATAAGTTCAGGGGGGTAATAGGACCTTAGTATAGTTAAGTGTGTCTCTGAGATTTTGGGCATAGGTTGAGGGGATACTTGTTCATTATGCCTTAATTTTATTTTAACCTTTTCAGCAAATAGTGTTGGTAAACCACTAATAATTTTTTCTTTCCAATAGTCATGATTGCAGTCTTTGCGAATCATAACTTTGTTTATGAAGACATCTTTATACAACCTAAAATCATCTAACTTTGGACAAGATAGATTAGATAATATTTCTAAACTTCTATCTTGAAAGAATTGAGGTTCACCTATAAAGTTTTTAGCTATATTATAAATTATGTTGACAGTAGCATCTTCTAGAATTTGATTCTCTATAGTTTGCCCCCGAGTTCAGTTTTAATTATAGGTATAATAGTAGTTGCATTTACTACCTTTTCTCTATTATCTTCAATGAGGTAGTTGTCCCACCAATTTTTTAATGTGCCAATAAATCTGGCGGTAATTAAAGTAGCAGCTTGTTTATCAGATAATTTTTTTATTCATATGTCGTATCGGCCATTACCCATTTCATATAATTTATTATATATTTGATGTTCTGCGAGTCCATCAATATTTCATTCTGCAATCTAACTTCCAGAGTGTGAAGTATGTGATAGAAATTCATTTTCTTCATACTGCATATTCGGAAAGGAAGGTCTCTGTAATAATTATTTTTGATAATAATTAGAACCTAATTTATTAATTTCATTAAAATTATCTTTGGATGTATTTATGACCTTAGATTTTAGTTTTTTATTAATTACTCATATAAGTTCATCAGTAATTTCAGGTTTCTCTTGAAAGTTAGGAAACTTATCTATTGGAAGTTCAGGTAATTTAAAATTTTGGGTTAATTTCTAAATCTTTATTTTTACTCTTATAGGAAGAACCTCGTTTATCCTTAATATCCAATTTATTAGCCTTTAGAATTTGATTAGATACTACGTAACGTAGTTGATTTGTATAATTATTTTTTTGTAGTATTTTATTTATATCCTTATTTGTAGGATAACCTTTTGTGTCTATTATGTCCATTTTAAAGGGTGAGGCAGTAATAATTTTATTCTCTATTGGTATTATTTCTTCTAATGGGGAAATTGTAGATTCAACTACTTTATTATTTTTGGTAGTATACCATATGTTATCAAGCATGTTTAACGACTCCTTTTTGTCATCTAATTTTCCTGTATATTCAAACAGTTTAAAAAAATCTATATTCCATTTTAATATTTTCATATCACTAAATCATATATTTCTAAAGGTTATTCTTTCTGATATATCTTTGTACATACCATTGTTTTTAACGGAATTTTCTTGACTAGTACAAAATTTATATAAATATTTAATATCTGGTTCAAAAGGTTCATCTAATCTAATAATGCATAATGCATCCTTAATTTATTTACTAGTAGTGAGATTAGATTTTTTTAGTTCATACTCTACTTTTGGAATAGTTTTTGAGAAACCTGCCTCTTTTAATTTTTTATCTATCACTTCTAAGGATATCTTCCTCCTTAGTTACAAAAAGTGTAGAAAATGACATTCTTTTACTTGAAGAGATTTGCTTATAAGATTGAGATCTTACAAATTTTAAATCTATGGATCCATTTGGTAATTGAATTACTTGGTCAATATGTGGATTCTCTTCTTTATTTTTTGGCTCCGCTATGGAGTCAGAATGCCAAACATCTTTTGTTAACATCATCCTATTTTATCCTCTTTGGAACAAAGGTGCTATATGGTTATGATTTGCTTCCATGAGCATGGTAACTACTGTTGCCAATCTGTGTTAAGAAAATCAGAAATTACTGGTTGTAATAAATCATTCAGAAACACGAAGTAACTGAGATTTTTAGAACCAGTAAATAAGATGAACAGAAATTTATTTGTAAAAATAATGTAATCTGTAAAGCTTACCAGAATCTAGAATACTCTTTTTAAAAATTCAGGAAGAAAATCAAGTCCACTGAATTCACAGTGTCCCCTTAAGGAAATTATTCCCCTCTAGTATCCGAGGTTTGATTTGGAATATAACCTCCCAGGGTAAAATGATCTTAATCAGTAGAGTATAGATACCAAAAACTCTACTGTCAGCGAATCAATCCACAGCAGGAAAGTACACGAAGAAATATATGTGTTTTTTAAGAAGAAGGAAGATCAGAAAATTCGTAGTCAAATATTCTGAAGACTGAATGGAATTTATAGGCAAGAATAATATATTCTGAAAGGTTGCTACCCTTTCAGAATTGTCACGACCATTAATGAAAGGTTGCAAACTTTCAAATGGTATTGACTGTTCCTGAAAGTTGCAACCTTTCAGAACAGTCATGGCGGGAAATTTTGAATATAACGGAATTTAAAACGGGTCACTCACGCGGATCCGAGTCGGGTCGGGTTAACTAAAAAAATTTGAAAACATTTCGGTTAAATTCTGTTATCAACTAATTTATTGAAAATAATTTTTGGCCATTTAAATTAATTAATAAATAATTAAAATAAATTTTGTCCAAAAAATTATCTCTCGATCGATCATTTGCCAAAGCCAAAGCCAAAGCCGAAGCCGAAGCGAGCGAGCGACGACGACGACGGCGCGAGGGGGGTCCCTCTTTCCAACCCTTTTAACAATTAATAGGAGTGTTTATTTATTTAAACTCTCCTATTTTCCTTTCCATTACCGATGAGGGACTATTGCCTTTTTCAATAAAGCATTAGAGGACTTTTCAAGTTCCCAACCTTTCAAGTTCTAAACTTTTCAAATTCCTCTCCTTCCCTCTATTTCCCATCAATTCTTGCTACATACCCAACAATCCCCCACATTGATGGGGAATAGTTATAACATAGGAATGCACGGACAATTGTGTACTTTACAAGCAAGGATTAATTGCATCTGGATAAGTAGGTTTCCCCTTGGACTTTCCGTAGTGAACATATGTCGGATATACTCGGTCAATCGGTAGATGTGATATCTTTGAACCGTCGAACTTTGGTGTATACCTAGACAACCATATGTCACACAATTAACCCTTTACTGTTTATGATTCTTACGGTTGTGTTCGTTTCAGCCATGAACACCTCCTGGTTTCATGAGTGTATAGAGAATAGGCTTTTGACATAAAATTCTCTTTGAAGCGGCTTCCACTTCACACTCACATAGGTGATTTCTAACCGTGTCATCTCGTAGATACACTATTTGGTCAAATCTACCAAACTTAGCAAATCATTAAAAACTTTAAGCTTTATTACCTCATTAACAAGCCTTAAAGTCTTAACCTTTTCCTGAACATTGTCTTCATCATGAGAATGGATTGAGTTAATTGACAATGTCGAACCGTCAGCCACAACTTTGTTTTTCTCCTTGAATCTAGCACTTGGGATCTCCAGTCTGCTAGATAGAGTTACCGTCATGCTGACTTGTCCTAAGCCGTAAACCCATTCCCTTAGATGATCTTTCAACTGCCTCTCTCACTAGGCCTTTCGTTAGTGGATCTGACACATTATCGCTTGACTTTACATAGTCAATTGTGATAATTCCACTAGAGAGCAGTTGTCTTACGGTGTTATGTCTACGTCGTATATGACGAGACTTCCCGTTGTACATAACGCTCCCTGCCCTACCTATTGCTGCTTGACTATCGCAATGTATGCAAATTGGTCCAACAGGTTTGGGCCAGAATGGAATATCCTCTAGGAAATTCCGGAGTCATTCCGCTTCTTCACCAGCCTTATCCAAAGCAATGAATTCAGATTCCATTGTGGAGCGAGCAATACATGTCTGTTTGGAAGATTTCCAAGAGACAGCTCCTCCACCAAGTATGAATACATAACCACTCGTGGATTTTACATCATTTGACCCGGTGATCCAATTTGCATCACTATATCCTTCAATCACAGCAGGATATTTATTATAATGCAAAGCATAATGTTGTGTCCATTTTAGATAACCCAACACACGTTTCATAGCCATCCAGTGAGTTTGATTCGGATTACTAGTGTACCGACTCAGTTTACTAATAGCACATGCTATATCTGGTCGCGTGCAATTCATAATATACATCAAACTTCCCAACACTCTGGCATATTCCAATTGAGAGTCACTTTGACCTTCATTCTTTTTAAATGTACAACTTAAATCAATTGGAGTTTTGACTACATTGAAATTCAAGTAATTGAACTTATCCAATACTTTTTCAATATAATGAGATTGAGATAATGCTAGTCCCTGGGGAGTTTTGATAATCCTGACCCCTAAGATCAAATCAGCAACTCCTAAGTCTTTCATATCGAACTTGCTGGACAACATGCGCTTAGTAGCATTTATATCGTCAATTTCTTTACTCATTATTAACATGTCATCAACATACAAACAAACAATGACTTCATGATTCATAACGTTTTTAATGTAAACACATTTATCACATTCGTTAATCTTGAATCCATTTGCCAACATTATTTGATCAAATTTAGCATGCCATTGTTTGGGTGCTTGCTTGAGTCCATAAAGTGACTTCACAAGTCTGCACACTTTCTTTTCTTTACCAGGAACTATAAACCCTTCAGGTTGTTCCATGTAAATTTCTTCCTCTAACTCTCCATTTAAGAAGGCTGTCTTTACATCCATTTGGTGGATTTTAAGATCATGCACTGCTGCTAGTGCTATTAACATCCTAATTGATGTTATCCTTGTTACTGGAGAGTATGTGTCAAAGTAGTCCAGACCTTCCTTTTGTCTGTACCCTTTGACTACCAGTCTAGCCTTATATTTGTCAATAGTCCCATCAGGTTTCATTTTCCTTTTAAAGATCCATTTTGATCCTAAAGGTTTATTTCCTGGAGGAAGATCAGTCAATTCCCAAGTGTGATTGCTTAAAATTGATTCAATCTCACTATTGACTGCTTCTTTCCAATAAGTTGACTCTGACGAAGACATAGCTGCTTTAAATGTTTGAGGCTCATTTTCAAGCAATAGTGCTACAAAATCTGGTCCGAAAGAAACAGATTTTCGTTGTCGAGTACTTCGCCTAGGTTCCTCACTAGTTAGAATATTTTCCATTGATTCTTCTCGTGGTCGTTTAGGTCTTTCACTTGTTGACTCACTTTCAGTTTTATACGGATAAATGTTTTCAAAAAACTCTGCATTATCTGATTCAATTATCGTATTAACATGAATCTCAGGATTATCAGATTTGTGAACCAAAAATCGACAGGCTTTACTATTCACAGCATACCCAATAAAGACACAATCTATTGTTTTGGGTCCAATTTTAACCCTCTTAGGTAAAGGAACCTCTACCTTGGCTAAACACCCCCACACTTTGAAATATTTCAAGTTGGGTTTTCTTCCTTTCCACAACTCATATGGAATTGATTGTGTTTTTCGATGGGGTACTCTATTGAGTATTTTATTAGCTGTAAGGATGGCTTCCCCCCAAAGATTTCGCGGTGAACCAGAATTGATCATTAAGGCATTCATCATTTCCTTTAATGTTCTGTTCTTCCGTTCTGCCAAACCATTTGACTGTGGTGTATAAGGTGCAGTAGTTTGATGAATAATACCATATTCCAAACATATCTCTGCAAAAGGAGATTCATATTCTCCACCCCTATCACTCCGAATCATTTTTATCTTTAGATTCAATTGGTTTTCCACTTCATTTTTGTATTGCTTAAATGCATCAATTGCTTCATCCTTACTATTAAGCAAATATACATAACAAAATCGAGTGCAGTCATCAATAAAAGTTATAAAATACTTTTTCCCACCACGAGATGGTGTTGACTTCATATCGCATATATCTGTGTGAATTAAGTCTAAAGTTTTAGAATTTCTTTCAACAGACTTGTAAGGATGTTTAACAAACTTACTTTCCACACAAATTTCACATTTCGACTTATCGCATTTAAAATCAGGCAATACTTCTAGATTAACCAATTTTCGCAAGGCTTTGTAATTTACATGTCCCAAACAGGCATGCCATAAATCACTTAACTCCAATAAGTAAACAGAAGCAGAATTTTTATTAATACTGTCAATAACCATTACATTTAGTTTGAAAAGACCCTCATTGAGGTAGCCCTTTCCTATGAACATTTCATTCTTACTTATTACAGCTTTATCACTAACTAGGACACACTTAAACCCGTTCTTAACGAGTAGTGCAGCAGAAACTAAATTCTTCCTAATAGTAGGGACATGCAGAACATTGTTTAAAGTCAACACTTTGCCGGATGTCATTTTCAACATTACTTTCCCAGTTCCTGCAATCCTTGCTGTTGCTGTGTTTCCCATGAATAAATCTTCATCGTACTCAGCAGGAGTGTACGTTGCAAAGGCTTCTTTTGCAGAGCAAATATGTCTAGTAGCACCTGAGTCGAGAAACCACTCCTTGGGATTTCCAACTAAGTTACACTCTGATATCATTGCACACAAGTCATCTGCATCTTCCATCTTTTCCACGATGTTTGCTTGACTTTTGCCTTTGCCTTTGTTTTTGTCCTTTCTTGGAGCATGACAATCAGAAGATCTATGACCAGCCTTGCCACAATTATAACAGTTGCCTTTGAATTTCTTCTTGGCCTGTTCTGACTTCTGCCCGTTGGACTTCTTTCTCTTTTTGTCTTTGGTAGGAGCTTCTTCAACAATATTAACTCCAATGATTGTTGAACTCTTACGCGACTTCTTTTCGGCATTTCTGTTATCTTCCTCAATCTTGAGCCGAATCACAAGATCTTCAAGCTTCATTTCTTTACGCTTGTGCTTTAGATAATTCTTGAAATCATTCCACGAAGGAGGCAACTTCTCGATCATTGCAGCCACTTGAAAAGCTTCATTTACTACCATATCTTCAGCAATCAGATCATGGAGAATAAGTTGAAGTTCCTGCACTTGTGATCCAACAGTTTTACTATCTGTCATTTTATAGTCTAAAAACTTTGCGACCACAAACTTTTTCAAGCATGCATCTTCTGTCTTATATTTCTTCTCAAGTGCATTCCACAACTCTTTTGAAGTTGTTATTGCACTATAGACATTATATAAGTCATCCTCTAAAGCACTCAAAATGTAACCTTTACATAGGAAGTCTGACTGTTTCCATGCTTCAACAATCATAAATTTTTCCCTGTCTGGCATATCATCAGCAGGAACTGGAGTATCTTCACTTGTAAATTTCTGCAGACCAAGAGTGGTAAGCCAGAAAAATACTCGTTGCTGCCATCCTTTGAAATTCACACCTGTGAATTTACCCGGTTTCTCTGCTTGTGATACAAGAGTTCGGGTTGGTGCAGCAACAGCCACTGTAACACCAGTGTTTTCCATTTCTGATAAACAAAATTGATACAATATAAGTAAGCAATAAATTATAATTGCAGACTTAAAGGAGTATAAAATCACAAAGATTTTTGTCTCCACCAGAAACACAGATTTAAAATAATTTCCTTAAGATTGTTGCCAATCTGTGTTATGAAAATCAGAAATTACTGGTTGTAATAAATCATTCAGAAACACGAAGTAACTGAGATTTCTAGAACCAGTAAATAAGATGAACAGAAATTTATTTGTAAAAAATAATTGAATCTGTAAAACTTACCAGAATCTGGAATACTCTTTTTGATAATTTAGGAAGAAAATCAAGTCCACTGAATTCACAGTGTCCCCTTAAGGAAATTATTCCCCTCTAGTATCCGAGGTTTGATTTGGAATATAACCTCCCAGGGTAAAATGATCTTAATCAGTAGAGTATAGATACCAAAAACTCTACTGTCAGCGAATCAATCCACAGCAGGAAAGTACACGAAGAAATATTTGTTTAAGAAGAAGAAGATCAGAAAATTCGTTAGAAATATTCTGAAGACTGAATGGTATTTATAGGCAAGAAGAATATATTCTGAAAGGTTGCAACCCTTTCAGAATTGACACGACCATTAATGAAAGGTTGCAAACTTTCAAATGGTATTGACTGTTCCTGAAAGTTGCAACCTTTCAGAACAGTCATGGCGGGAAATTTTGAATATAACGGAATTTAAAACGGGTCACTCACGCGGATCCGAGTCGGGTCGGGTTAACTAAAAAAATTGAAAACATTTCGGTTAAATTCTGTTGTCAACTAATTTATTGAAAATAATTTTTGGCCATTTAAATTAATTAATAAATAATTAAAATAAATTTTGTCCAAAAAATTATCTCTCGATCGATCATTTGCCAAAGCCAAAGCCAAAGCCGAAGCCGAAGCCGAAGCCGAAGCCGAAGCCGAAGCGAGCGAGCGACGACGACGACGGCGCGAGGGGGGTCCCTCTTTCCAACCCTTTTAACAATTAATAGGAGTGTTTATTTATTTAAACTCTCCTATTTTCATTTCCATTACCGATGAGGGACTATTGCCTTTTTCAATAAAGCATTAGAGGACTTTTCAAGTTCCCAACCTTTCAAGTTCTAAACTTTTCAAATTCCTCTCCTTCCCTCTATTTCCCATCAATTCTTGCTACATACCCAACAACTACTTTATTACTTATCATTTTAGCCTTAGGGTGTAAGGTAGTTTTCATTAATCTATAATATATCCTATATATTATGGCTATTTCTCTAGTATTACCTTTACTATTCATATTTTAGTTTTAACATTTAACGTTAATGTATCAATTACATTTTGATCATTAATATATATTGAATAATTAGGATAACAATTAAAGTATACCGGGCCATTGACACGGTTACTTTGTATTACTGCCAATAATGAATCATCAAAATTTAATAATTTATTGTCTCTTAAAAGAAGGCATATGGGTACATCTAAACTCAATCTATATAATGATTTGGCTGCTACCTTGACAAGTCCTATGTGAAGAAATTTATTATTTTTCTTATATCATTTAATATCATTGGTTGCTAATAATCTAATAGTTTTAATATTTTTATCAATAGCAATAGTAGACTCAGAAGCCTAAATAATATAATTTCTGATAAAATCAAAGTGTCATGTTTTATAAACCTTTTTAAAGTGTTCTTCAGGAATAATCTGATTTTGTAGATCATTTTCTATTTTGGCAATTTTATTAGAGGTGGCAGACATGTTAATACTATTCAAAATATTTTGATGTGTAGATGAATTCATTTTAATTTAAGGGAGAATCTAGTGGGGAGAAAAACATTATCCTTGGGCTTAGGGTCTAGTTTAAAGATTATTACCGGAATAATAAAATTTTTGTGTAGTAACTATTGTTACCCTTTTCACTAATTTTCTTTGACTTATTCCTCTAGGCTTGTTGAAGGGAACACCCTCTGGGTCCGGCTCTACGACACACACAGTCTAAGCTAATTCAACGAAAAGTATGGGTTTACCAATGGTTGTTAAACCGGGAATTATCCGGTTACCCTGCTTCAAGGAATAAAATTAAGAACATAAATGGAAGAAGACCAACAACTACCAAACGCCGAAATTACCACCCCGACCGCAACCTAAGTTTCGATGCCATCTGCCCAAGGACAGCGTAGGGACTTAGTTGTCACATTTTTCTCCCAACTCATGTAACTTTTCTTTCTCTAGTTGTTTGAAAACAAATGCAGGTACGCTTGGAAGCAAGCCAAGTGAGGCAACTCAAAATGTGCATAATCATGAGGTTCTTGAAAGCTTCCAAAAAAGAGAAAATGTGCTCCAATATTGATAGCGAAAATTATTATTATTATTATTATTATTATTATCATTATTATTATTATTATTGTTATTGTTATTATTATTATTATTATCATTATTATTATTATTATTGTTATTATCATTATTATCGTTATTATTATTATTATCATATTTATTATTATTATTATTATTATTATTATCATTCTTATTATTATTATTATCATTATTATTATTATCATCATTATTATTATTGTTATTATTATTATAATTATTATA
>NC_028640.1:50424822-50495440 GCF_001406875.1 Solanum pennellii | reverse complement strand
GGTCTTCTCATATATTATCCTATGGAATTATAATAATAAGGATTATTTTTAATTATTTTAATTATTTCTATTACTTCTTTTATCTCAAATTCTATTTGGCTTAGTTCTTCACTAATTTGTTTCAGATTTTGTCTAAGAATATCTCTAAGTGTTTTTACTGAATTTTTATATGTATATGTTAACGATAGTCTTAATTTTAAGGTAAATATATGACTTTCTAAAGATTTTTTATATAATTTTACTATCTTATAATGCTGTCTATTATAAAATAATGTTCTATGNTTCTTTTAAAATAGTAATCTTTTTTCATATATGGTCTACTAAGATTCTAGCTCTGATACCAGAAAGGGAGCGATGTTTCAATAAAGTGTTTGTTTCAATAAGAGGTTATTTTAATGAAAAGATGATCTTTGAAATGATAGTGTGAATTAAATCGTTTGTCTTTTTATGTTGTACAATCCTACTCGGTACTCCTTCACTCTCGTGTTCTATTATGTAATTATCATATTAAAAGAAATAAATAACTTGAATCTTACATTGAAAAAAAAGTAATTAAAATTTAGGCTTCCAACTTATTTTTGACTTTAGACCACTAATTAGCTTGAGCCGTCACTGAGCTTACTTATCAATTATGTTTACTAACTAATGCTAAAATGTTCAATTAACAAAGGACATATGTTGAATACTGATTAATTTTTTTCTTTCTTCATATTTTTTACTTGTTATTTACTTTCAACACTCTCTAAGCCTCCTTAACACCAAAAAATGTGTATTTATTACATTTCAAAATAGTTCTAGGAGGTATTGGGACATATAAAGAAAATGTGTATTCTCAAAAATTTTGACCATAGTTCAAGGGAGTACTTATGCTTTTTTTCAAAAAAAATAAAATAAAATAAATATTTACAAACTTGACAATGTTTTGTTAACCTCATATTCAAACATTTTAATAATGACAATACTGACCAGGTTGTTGATGCAGGAAGTAAACAAGATACAACACAAGTACAAGGCTACAATCGGGATGCTCTCAGTGATCACACTAAGGATAGGCGCACCAGTTAAGAATGGAATGTAAATATTTGTTCAATCAGATCAAATCTCACAACATGTGAAATCAAAGCCGCATTCAAGGAAAATCAATCAAGGATATCGAAGATAAAATCAAGGGAAAATGTTAAGGAAACATCATCATACCAATATTTACAAAGAGTACAAGATAAATCAACTTAAGGAAAGGATCAAATCACACACGACTATCAAGCCAAGACTCAAAATCCTCACGCAAGGAAAGTATTGATCTATCATGCACATATCTAATATGGACATGATTCAACAAATCAATTGCAAATTACTCAAGGATAAGATCAAAGATCCTTAATTCAAATACCCTTGGATTTCTCATAAGAGCTTACACTATATAAAACCTCCTCTGCCAGTTGTGTGAAGCACATAACTGTTGGGCTATTGACCATCTTCCAGCCAAACTCCCATGGCCTAATCCTACTTGAAAAAGGATTGGAATTATTCTCTTATTTGGTTTCCAATTCAATTAGGAAAAGGAATGGAATTGTAATCCTATTTGTAGTTGGTTTTGGCTTTGTAAGGAAAAGCACAACTCTATAAATAGAGGATGGTCTTGAGAGAATAATTCAATTCCTCATTGATATTGTCTTTGAAAGTCATTAGAACATAACAGAGGTTTTTGAGAGAGCTTTCAACAAGAGAAAAGAGAGAAGGTAAAGGGTTATTTTGTTGTAGTCTTTTTCTCCGACCAGCAATATTCAAATAGTGGATTTAAATTGTGGAGATCAGATTCGGAGGTCAGCAAGATCCTATTTTAGATCTTGAACAGAAGCTGAGTTTGACTGATGTTTCTTTCTATTTATCTTTTGTTGGTGTAGCTATTGTTTGTTCTTTTTTGGCACTTGTTGTGTAGCCATTAGAAGAATATTTTAAACCTCTTATTCGTATAGTGAAGCAATTTGGATCTTGTCGATCCCGTGGTGGTTACCTTCGATTTGAAGGGGTTTTCCACGTTAAACTTTGTGTTCTTTATTGTTAGATTTTTGGTTTCATCTTTTCGTCACAACAACTAGTATCAGAGCTAAGGTTATCTTTATGGAGGGGAATATGAGCAAGATGGTATGTCTGAATGGAAGAAACTACAACATATGGAAAAGCAAGATGAAAGATCTATTGTTCGTGAAGAAAATGCATCTTCCGATTTTTTTGCTCATAAACCCGAGAATGTGACCAATGAATATTGGGAATTTGAGCACAACAAGTATGTGGATATATAAGACAATGGGTTGAAGATAATGTTCGTAACCATATTGTGAATGAGACACATGCTAGAACATTGTCGAAAAAGTTGGAGACGCTTTACACTTCAAAAACTGGCAATAACAAGTTGTTTAAAGAAATTGATGACCTTTAAGTACAAGGAGAGTAGTTCTATTCTTTATCATATAAATGATTTTCAGGGTATTCTTGATCAGCTATCAGTAATGGGTGTTAATTTTGATGATGAAATACAAGGACTTTGGCTTCTTAATACTCTACCGGATTCTTGGGAACTCTTCGTGTTTCTTTAACAAATTCTACCACTGTTGGAAAGGTGACTATGGAATATGCAAAAAGTGGTGTGTTGAATGAAGAGGTTAGAAGAAAATCCCAAGACATATCTTCACATTCAGATATTCTATATACAGAAGATCGAGGGAGACATAAGACAAGAGACCCGACTAGTAGAGGTAAAAGCAGAAGCAAATCAAAATTCAAGAATCCAAATATTATATGTTATCATTGTAGAAAGAAAGAACATTTTAAAATATTTTGCAAACAATTGAAGCAAGATCATAAAGAAGGGAAAAAGGAAGAAAACAATGAAAATAATGTTGTTGATGTTGTCCAAGATGACCTTCTCTTCGCTTGTGATAAAGACGTTATCAATTTTGTATATCAAGATACAAGTTGAATAGTAGATTCTGGAGCCACATCACATGTCACACCAAGAAAAAACTTCTTTTCATCTTATACTTCTGTTAACCTTGAGGTGTTAAAGATGAGTAATGCTGGTGAGGTTAAGGTGTTCTGTATTGGCACTGTTTGTTTGAAAATCAATACTGGTTCAATGTTGTTCTTTCAGAATGTCAAGCATGCTCCAGACATTCCCTTAATTTTGATCTCTGTAGGACAACTAGATGATGATAGCTATCATAATGACTTATTCAATGGCCAATGGAAGCTCACCAAAGGCTCATTGATTTTAGCTCGAGGAAGAAAACATTCAAATTTATACATGTCACAAGGATCGATTCTTGGTGACTCTATAAATTTGGTGGAGAGCGAGGCTTTATCAGAATTGTGGCACAGGAGTCTTAGTCATATGAGCGAGAGGGGGATCACCTATTTGGCTAAGAAGAATTTTCTTGCTGGTATGAACAAGCAAAGGTGAAATGATGTGTTCATTGCTTAGCAGGGAAATAGAGAAGAGTTTCTTTTCACATTCATCCACCATCAAGAAAGTCTGAGCTATTGGAGCCAGTACAATCAGATTTGTGTGGTCCTTTTAAAGTGAAGTTAAAAGGCGGTGCACATTACTTTGGTACTTTCATTAATGATCGTTCTTGCAAGATTTGGGTATATCCTTTAAAATCCACAGATCAAGTGCTTGATGTGTTTAAACAGTTTCAAGCCTTACCTGAGAGACAAACGGAAAAAATAAATTAAAATGAATTCGCACTGATAATGGTGGTGAGTATATTGGTCCCTTTGATAACTACTGCAAATCCCAAGGAATTCGTCATCAGAAGACTCCTCCAAAGACTCCTCAATTAAATTGTTTGGCAGAGAGGATGAACAAAACTTTAGTTGAGAGAGTTAAATGTGTGCTTTCAGAGGCTAAACTTCAAAATTCATTTTGGGCTGAAGCACTTAACACTGTTGCTTATGCTATGAATTTGTCTACTGTTGTTGCTTTGGGTAGTGATGTTCCAAACAAAGTTTTGTTTGATAAGGATGTCTTTTATGATCACTTGAAAGTGTTCGGGTGTAAATCTTGTGTGCATGTTCCAAAAGATGAGAGGTCGAAATTGGATGTTAAAACTAAGCAGTGCATCTTCATTGGTTATGGTCAAGATGAGTTTGGATATCACTTTTATAATCCTATTGATAAGAAGCTCATTAGAAGTCGTGATGTTGCGCTCTTTGAAGATCAAACTATTGAAGATATTGACAAGACTGAGAAACTAGATTCTCATGCTGATGAGAGCTTAGTTGATGTTGATCCAATTCCTATTATTAATATATCTTATGCACATGAGGGAACCCAAGGTAATAATCCAGATAATGATCAGAGTGTACAACATATAATTGTTTCTATTGATGATGTTGTGGTTTATAATCAACCAACTCATGGTGAGATGATCACTTCAGATGCTCCAGAAACCTCTTGTAGAAGATCTACTAGAGAGAAGCGAAGCTCAACACGTTATTCTCATGATGAGTATATTCTATTGACTAACATGGGAGAACCTGAAGGTTATGATGAAGTCATGTTAGATACTCATACATATAAGTGGAAAGAACTCATCGTAGACAATCATGAGTTATTATAGAAGTGTGGCAGGCAGGAAGCCTGTCAAAAGTTACTTCACTTTAAGTCCATTTGGCCCCTTGGCTGGAGGGGGAGTTTGTTGGGCTATTGCCCATGTTCCAGCCAAAGGCCCATGTCCTAATACTACTTGAAAAAGGATTGCAATGATTCTCTTTATTTGGTTTCCAATTCTATTAGGAAAAGGATTGGAATTGTAATTCTATTTGTAGTTGGTTTTGGCTTTGTAAGGAAAAGCAAAACTCTAGAAATAGAGGATGGTATTGAGAGAATAATTCAATTGCTCATTGATAATGTCTTTGAAATACATTGGAACATAAGAGAGGTTTTTGAGAGAGCTTTCAACAAGAGAAAAGAGAGAAGGAAAAGGGTTCTTTTGCTGCAGTTTTTTTCTCCGACGAGCAACATTCAAATCAAGTTTTCTGATTAACTAACAGTTGGTTCGTGGTGCAATTTGGACTGAGTGTTCCTGACATCTTGTTGGTTGATTTGAATGGTGGAGATTGGATTCGGAGGTCAGCAAGATCCTGTTTTAGGTCCCGAACAGAGGCTGGTTTTGGGTGGTGTTTCTTTCTATTTATCTTTTGTTGGTGTAGCTATTGTTTGTTATTTTTTGCACTTGTTGTGTATCCATTAGAAGAATATTTTTAACCCTCTTATTGGTATAGTGAAGCAATTCGGATCTTGTCGATCCCGTGGTGGTTACCTTCGGTTGGAAGGGTTTTTTCACGTTAAACTTGGTGTTCTTTATTGTTAGATTTTTGGTTTCATCTTTTCATCACAATAGCAACTTCACTTGAACTTATTTTTAATCTTCTTTCATCTTTGATAAAGCTTTGTACACAAAGAGTTAACATTTTTAAAACAAAAAGAGAAGGACAGATTAAGGGAGTAGCAATGCCCTGTAAGCTCCTATATCAAATCTCAGAAACTGTCTCTCTTTTTTACTTTGTGTGGTCTTGAGCTTTTGGATGAAGCGGTTCGCCTGTTCTATGCAAATCTCAAGGGGACTGGACTAGACACCGCGTTGGTGATCCGAACCAGGATGAAACCTTTTGTGTCAATTATTTACTGCAACTTTCTGTTATTGTTTACCTTCCTAGCAACTTGCAGGTAAGTCGACTATCGACTACTGGTAGTTTACTAAGTGAATTTAAATATACCCCCCACCCCCTATATCACAATAAACTTAAAAAGAATAAGGGCTTTAGCTAGATTCAAACCCTAGTTTTGTGGGTTATTCCTTTAGCACAAGGATAGATCTACACTCATTAAAAGTGCGTTGTAAATTATATCTTTTTTTTGTCAGAGATAGATATACATGTATATGCACCCACACATATGAATGTGGGTCCGCCTCTCACAACAAGATAAAGTTACTTCACGTAGTGAAAATCATTAGTGCAAGTTTCAGGCTCTGATACGGCATGTAAAAACATAAACATTTATGATAATAAAGAAATTAATATATTTACATACCAGAAATTTGAACGAGCGTATCTGAGGCAGCAAACGAAATCAATCTCCCTTTGCCCTATCTTACGCTACTTTAACTTTCGTGATTGAATTGAGTGGAGGTTTTAACCCTAATGATAGACAATGACAAATTTAAAGGATTCTACTGAAAATGTTATTATTTTTGTTGCCCAACATATAATTTAATGAAATGATGTAATCTATTTTATTATTAAAATAAAATAAAAATTATATGGTACAACTAATTTATGATATGCAACTATCATATTAGTAATATTAGTAGTGAATGCTTAAAATAATTACTATTTATAGCTAATATTTTTATTTCATAGAAAATAGTAACTACACACAACTATCTACTATTTGGTTTTAATATTAGGCATTTCTAGGCTAATCTTCATTTGCTCAGATAAATTGCGATATATCCAAAATAGGGTAACTATTTGATAGTTTTTTATTATTTTTTCATGTATAAGTGTATTTGTTTCATTGATTTTCTTCTATTTAATCTCAAACATTGTTACAGATGGTAATTGAGCGAATTAGATCAATTTTAGTCAGTCAAATTGTGTCAAGATAACAAACTGTTCAAGATCCAATTCAAACTGAATTAATTGGATCAATATGAATAGAGCAAAAAAGGAGCAGATAATGACTCAAGACCCAACTCAACTCAATTTTCACCCAGTTTAATTAATTTATTTGTTCTTTTAAAATATTTTAGTACCCAATAACATTAGGATAAAATTATTTTATGGATATATGTAAAGAATTATACTACACAACCTCCTACTTTTTCATTAGGGATGACAATGGGGCGGTGTAGGGCGGGGGCGGTGCGGGTTGAGCTTAACCCACAAACTTTTTAATCCGCCCCGCCCCGCATAGCAAAAATTTTCATTTTCAACCCGCCCTGCTCCACCCTACCCCACATAGACCTGTCCCGCATGAACTCGCCCTACATAATTTTTATAATATTTTCTTTTTTCTTAGTTATATTTGATACTAAAAATAAAATTCATAAAAAAATTCATTTTTTCCTTAAGTTGTATTAATTTAATAGGATAGTGACTTTAAATTTTGTTTTTTAGAGGTCAATTGAGAATCATGCAAGAAATTGTATTGTTTGTAATGAACCATCTTCATTTATAATATTGAATATTTTAGTAGCTTTAATGAATTTATCATAATAAATAATGTTCTGTCATTCTATGACATGTAAGAAATTAAAATTAAGTTTGAACCCACATAAAATCACATATACCCGAAGCCCACCTTGACCCACATTATTAAAAAGAAATCCACTTCAACCCACCCCGCTTCAGACCCGCCCCACATAACCTTAAGCCCGCCCCGCCTCACATACCCTTAAACCTATCCTTCCCCGCATCCGGTCCACCTTATTGCCATTCTTATTTTTCATGGTCGTCTAAAAACAATGGTAATCAAATTAGTCAGTATAAACGCCTTACAATGTACAAAACCATTTATGTTGTGAAATTTAAAATTTATATGAACAAACAAAAAACACTCTTATATATATCATATAACATTTTTGTCAAGAAAATTCAAATGAATATACATTCGCCCCTTCTAGATTCGCCCTTGCATAAAAGTGGCTAAAATGCAGGAATTTTGTGTCAATAATACTGAACAAATGATATCTCATGGTATTTTCTATATCTCTTATACATAAAAATGATGATTTTTTTTATTAAAAAAGATCACAAAATCCGAAAATTGAATTTGTAACTGACCTATAAAATGAAGTTTGACTATTTTGAGGTGTTAAACGTCACACGCAAAATATATTAAGTGGAATGAATTGGACATATCACATCAATTTTAATATCTTTTCCCTTTAGTGATATTTGCTTCTTTTTTAAGTTATTTCCAAAAGAAAGTCTTTTCATAGTCCTATATTAATAATCCACTTTATTATAGATAATTGGATCTCATTTATTCTTAAAATTATTACTTTTTTAATTTTGTAAATTAATCAAGTTTGTAAACTTTCAGAAAAAAATTCTTTAAGTGCAAATTAATGAAATTTATCATTTTTATTTATCATTTTTATAATGAGAAAATAAATAACTAAATTAAAATAAAAAATACATAATTTATCTCTACATTTTTAGTAAATTTATAATCACATTAATCTATAAGATTTCTATTACATGTCACATTCCAATTTTCTGTTTATTTTTAATTTTTTTTAAGTCGAATTAAATTGTATCACGTAAATTGATACGGATAAGACAATACAACTAAGGAACCAACATAATTAATTGCCCCCACCACCCACCCCACTCACCCCACTTTATATTGCAATTCTGTAAAATTTAATTTAAGAAGAAAACCTATCTCCCCCTTTCCTTCTTTAGTTCCCTCTTTCACTCTGCGGTGATAAAATTAAAGACTTCAAAATCATACAAAATTGGGTTCAGCAGTTGAAGGATAACGTGTGCGCAAAATGGTATTTGATAATTTTCTAACTTTTTTTGGATGTTTACAGTAGTAATTTTAGTTGTTGATAAGCTTAAAATTTGCTTTCTCTTTTTGTTTAAAAATCAAATCTTTCTCATTTGGGTGTTGTTAATTTTGTGAAATAGAAGCCCTATCTTCCACTTTGTACTTTTTTTTGTGGTAGATGTTAGTTTTCTTGGGATTTTGGAACGTAGAAAGAACCCTATTTTCCTTTATTTTTTGTTTTTTAGATGTTGGTTTTACTGCATAACATTTCTTTTAAGTCGAGGGGATATCGAAAATTAACTCTGAAACACCACAAACAAAGTTAAGAGTAAACTGTTGTGTACATGCTATCCTCTCTAGAACTTTGGGAACTTAACTTTCTATCTGGCTAAGGAACTAGTCCAAGTTATACCAATGTGTATATATATTGGACATGATCCTTCCTCATCTATGAAGAAGAAACTCGAGAAGCATCACCCAATTTGGGATTCGTGAGTTGATATTCATTTCAAAGTTATGTTATGTGCTGAATTTCCTTAGGAGAGGTTGAAACATTGAGTGGAAACTTACTTTCTGTCTGGTTAGTAGAGATTTCTTGCTTGTTAAGAGATTAGTCCAAGTAAGAATGAGAAGTATGTTGGACATGTTCCGTTCTTAAGAAGATGCATCATCCAATTTGGGATTCTTGAGTTGATGTAAATTTTGAAGTTATGTTGTGTGTTAAATTCTCCTAGGCGAGCTTGAAGTATTGAATGGAAACTTACTTTTTGTATGGTTAGTAGGAATTTCTTGTTTGCTAAGGGATTTGTCTAAGTTAGGCCGACAAGTATATATATGTTGGACATGATCTTCGAGTTTCTTCTTCAAAGATGAGGAAGGATAATATCCAACATATATACTTGTCCGTTTAACTAAGACTAATCCCTTAAGCAAACAAAAATTCCTACTAACTGTACAAAAAGTAAGTTTCCATTCAATACTTTAAGCTCGCCAAGAGAATTCAACACACCACATAACTTCGAGATAAACATAAACTCACGAATCCCAAATTGGGTGATTCTTCTCGAGTTTCTTCTTCACAAATGAGGAAGCATCATGTCTAACATATATACTTCTCGGTCTAACTTGGACTAATTCCTTAGCAGACAAGAAATTTCTACTAGCTAGACAGAAAGTAAGTTTCCACTCAATGTGTCAAGCTCACCCAAGGAAATTTAACACACAACATAAATTTGAAATAAACATCAATCAAGAATCCCAAATTGGGTGATGATACTTCGAGTTTCGTCTTCATGGATAAGGAATTAGTATGTCCATCATACTTCTTGGTATAACTTGGAGTTATTCTTTAATAAGCAAGAAATTCCTAAAAGTAAGTTGCATTTCACTCTCTTGTAATAGTACATCATAAAACTTAACTGTCCTCAGGTGATTAAATGTGATATTCGAGAATCTTGCATGAATCTCATCAATAAACTCATAGGGTACAAGTTCGAAATAATCCCCATCACTAAGGATACATAATCATTCTTCTTGTAGCATAAATGTTTGGGGTCATATATCCCAAAAAGGTTAACTGAAATAGTAGTATTTGTTGTACCAGTGTTAAATTTATAGTCAAACATTTGTACTAAAATTAATACAAGTACTATTTTTATATATACTACCAAACGACTCCTTTAGTGTTGAAAGAAGTGTCAAGTATTATCTATTGATTTATAATGTTGCATAAACACATGTCATTCATATAGTGTTTTGAAGTACACACTCACTACTATAAATTTGTAGTACAATAAGTATCGCATCACTAATTTGAACTTCTAGGTTCTCGTCAAATTCTATACAAAAATACTTTATATGTGTTTACTTTAACCTAATCCAAACAATTTTACATCAAAAGTTACAAATTAAAGAAATCAATGCAAGTGTCATCTACGAATTATAAACCTTTTCTTTTATTGTTAGTGTTGTGACATGTTTGTTTGTTGTTCGTGTAGCATATACTCTGTCCTTACAAATCGTATTCTTTTTTAATTTCTACAAATTATCATGCCTCTAGATGAACAAAGACTATGTTTACCTTCTCTTGATCGACTTAGCAATCTTGCCATTCATTTAATTGATGACATTCTTTTCAAGATTTATAAGAACTAGTACACTTTCTAAGGATTGTCAATATACTTGCCCAAAAATTACACAGGTTAAATTTGATCAAAAGGTCTGGGAAACACCAGAGGACTTGACATCCCCTACCGTTGGATTTATTCTTATTCTTGATTGTTTCCTCTGGTTTCATATAGGAATAACATTGAAAGTTATCCTAGACTTTACTAGTCTAAAAGTATGTCCTAAATAAAAATTCTTGATCTAACTTGGACTAATTCCTTAATAGGAAAGAAGTTCCTACTAACCAAAAAGTAAGTTTCCCTGAGAGAATTCAACAAATAACATAACTTTGCAATAAACAACCAAAGACTCAAATCATATATCATTTAAGAACATCCATGAAATGTAAAAACCATCTCTGTTCCCAAACAGAGTATTCAAAACATTTACAATTCTATGTTTCCAAGCATATTAAATCTTTATAGTACCTTAAAGCAAAGGCAAAACACAGCCTTACAACTCATCAACAAAACATCTTGTTTCTGTTTGCACTTTCAAAATATTTTAGCCAAATATTAAGAAGGATTGTGATAACGATACTAATCAACAAGATACACAACTTCTGCTTTAGATGATGCCCGTTGAGACTTTGTTATCTCCATGAATACATTGAGAGATTCGTTTGTTTGCATTTGACGAGGCTTGATTACCATTTTCACTGGTGCTGGAGACTTTGCCAATAAAACCTTGATAAGCTGCATTTCACCCTCTTCTAATAGTACATCATAAAACTTAACTGTCCTCAGATGATTAAATGTGATATCCAAAAAGCTTGCAGGAATCTCATCAAAAACCTCCTGGGGCACAGATTCGAAATTAATCTCCATCACTAATGATACTCCCTCAAGAAAAATCAAGAAAAAAACATTAAGTCATTACACACGAATATAAAAACATGGAAAAGATAGAGAGAAAAAATAAACATTAGTGACGACCTTAATTTCAACTTCTTGCAAATTTGGGGAACTTCGTATAATGCAAAGAATAAACGAAAGCTAAAAAAAATTCTCCAAGAGTAGTCCAAGATATGAAAAGGTATTTCAGACAGTTAAGAGCTGATGGAAGCCTTGTTGGTATAACTTCAGTTGATCCATTATCGAACTACAAATAAAATGACAAAATAAGGATGACTCAAAGTCAAAAAAAAAAAGTACACATGAAAATGCATTACCATTATGTTAAATGAAGGAACATTACCTCAAAAAGATCCCAGCTGAAACACTCAAGAGCAGGAATCGACGAAAAAATACTGACAAAATCATCTTCATCCTCTAGAACCAATTCTCTAGGCTCATAAAGAACATTGGAAAGAACAGGAACATTTTCAAGATATATCAATTATATTTCGCCAGGAAAGACAAATGGCCTTAGATTAGGAGCATTAATACTCATGAGGTACAGATTGTCTATGTCTTTTAGCACCAAATCCTCAAGCAACGGGTTATTAGAGATCAAACTTTCAAACGTATTAGTAGATAATGTGATATATTTCAATTTTAGCCTAATAAACTTATTAAATCCCTGAAAGAAACATGGAAGCTGTATTTCACATTCCATGAAATACAAATGCCGCAATGCTGAACAATTAAAAAAGAAGTTGGGAAACCTGTATGGAGGATAAGCAAATGGAAGTTTAAGGACAACATGTTGAATGTGATCAGTGTCGAGGGAAAAAATCAGACGATCAACATTAGGACACACTATTAGACTAATAATATTGAGGGTGACCTTCAATATTATTCCTCTATGGAACCTGAGGAAACTATCAAGAATCGGAATAAATCCAATGGTAGGGGATGTCAAGTCCTCGGGTGTTTTCCACACTGTTTGATCATACTTCACATGTTGAATTCTCGAGCAAATATATTGCCAGTCCTTCGAAAGTGTACTAACTCTTACAACATCTCGAAAAGACAACCTACTTAGAATGTCATCGATTAAATGAATGATAAGGTTGTTAAGTCGATCAGGAGAAGGTAAACTAAGACTTTGTTCATCCGGAGGCATGATAATCTGTAGAAAATAAACAAAAGTACAATAGGTAAGGTCAATGTACACGCTACAAGAACAACAAACAAACATGTCATAGCTCTAAGATTAAAAGAAAAGGTGCATAATAGGAGGCAAATGTAACCTTTTTCCATGTTTAAAAAATGCAAAAGAAACTATTAGTAGCTGACATTTGCATTGACTTCTTTAATCTGCAACTCTTGATGTAAATTTGTTTGGCTTAATTAAATCAAACACATATAAAGTATTTTGGTATAGAATTTGAAAAAAACTTAGACGTTTATATTAGTGATGTTATACTTATTGTATGGCATGTGTTTGTTGTAACATTATAAATGAATAGATAATACTTGACACTTCCTTTAGCACTAAAGGTGTCATTTGGTAGTATATATAAAAATAGTTTGTATGAAATTTTAGTACAATGTTTGACCGTAAATTTAACTCTGGTACAACTAATACTAGTATTACAATTAACCTCTTTTGGGATATATGACCCCAAACATTTGTTCTACAAGAAGCATAAAATATTAATTTAGTGAACTACACACTTAATTTCAATATTTTGGTGAAACATAATAAAAAATATATCCTGAAATTTTAATTTATGTATAAGCTATTAATAAGAACACCAAAATCATGAGAAATGGTATTATTTTGTTAATTCAAATATTTATATCCAAACCCATAACTGAACTCAAAACCATCAAGACTTGAATGATAAGTCAGATTCCTATAAATTAAAAAAAATATTGATAGTTGAACAAAGTGATATTCATTATTCAAGACTAAGCCATAAGTCCATATGCCTTTAACCTATGTTTTCTCAAGAAAACATAATTAGAATTACACAAATATTTTCCTTCTTCTTAATAGTTTAATTTTTTAAACAACTACAAATTTTAGGAGGAAACAAGAAATAACTTAATTTTGTTGCTACCGTTACACAATGAATTTAGGTACACCCATCATCAGAGTATACTATTGTTCTTTTTTGAAAAAAAAATTACTTTTGTTATTATTGTTTTAATTAGGTTCCTTCTATGCCGTTAAAGATGAGGCATATGCCTTAGGCTACCAAAAGTTGAAAGGCCTAGTTTTAGTAACAATAAAATTATCGTAAGCTTTTTGTAGCAAAAAAAAAGAATGTTTTAATTTGTATGGAACTCTTTTATATGGATCAATTTTAAATTTAACTTCCACATGATATGTTTAAGACCACAAAATAAAAAAAATTGGTATAAATATATCTTTAGTTTAATATCATAAAAATAAAACTATTTTTATAAAAAAGAAAGAAATAACTTGAATCTCACATAAAAATAAAAAATAATTAAAATTCGTCCTCCAAGTTACTTTTAGCTTTAGGACACTATCTAGCTTGAGCCGTCACTGAGTTTTTTTTTTTAATCAATTATGTGTACTAACTGTTGAAGGAAGCTTGACGACTGATGGGACACGTCGAAGGAAAGGTCCATCAAAGCAGACTGACGAGTTAGAGTTAGACTCGTACTAGGATTAGACTACTAAATCTTAAGTTACGTACGACTAAGATATTGAATATTATAGGAGTCAACTAGGATAATGTATTTGACTTGTAATACAATACTACTCATGTAATTATTTGTATTGTAGTAGGATTCCTAGTATAACTAGAATAGGACTCTTCTCCTATATAAGGAGATTGTAACTCAACATTATTATAATCAATACATCCTTGATTTCTACATACTTTTGTGAGATTTATAAGTGGTATCTGACCAATAAAGTTTTTCCACTCTTTAACGTATTAGATCAAAATAAAAAACAACCAAATTATCAAACTGCAATGGCCCATTTTACCAACACTCTTTCAATGGACAGACTACTGAGAAAAGTGTAACAGGCGAAAGGGTGCAGAAGACAATAACATTGTTGATGATTGGGAGGATAAGGATATGTTACGAAGGAGTTGGATTTCAGGCATCTTGACAGAAGAAAACATGTACCTGATTGTAGGCTGCTCAACTGCCAAGGAGATGTGGGAATGCTTGGGAGAAACATATTTTCAAGCAACTAAAGATAAGAAGTTCCAAATAAAGTAACAACTGCAAAGTGTGAGTCTAGGAACACAAACGATTGACGAATACATTGAGGAATTCAAAGGCATATGTGATGTTTTTGCAACCATTCTCAAGTCTGTAAATGAAAATAGAAAAAATGATTAATTTTCCTAGAGGTCTAGGTCATAATTACAGGACCTTCAGGACTGTCATGCTAGTTAAGACACCATATCCTACTTTTAATCAGTTTGTTAATGATCTCGGAGGTTTTGATATGAGGGAGGAGGAAGAAGAAGTGCCTTAACAAAACAATACATTGCATTCTCTGCCCAAAGAGGCAGGGGAAGAGGAAACTACTCACAAAAAAGAGGAAATAATAACTTCAATTCAAGAGAAAGAGGCTTCAAGGAGGGTTTACATATCCAGACATGTAGTGTTTGATGAAAACACATTACCTTATGTGTCTCCAAAGCAATATCAAACTAACATTGATGTCTCACCTCACCTTGCTACATTTGTTGAATCTTTCTTTAAACTGCAGACACCCGATAATTATGATTCAGGGGAAGTACAGGTTGCTAGCCCGCCCATTACTAGTGATAATACTGCTACACCTCATGTACTCATTGATGATAAGAGTATTATTGACCTCTCAAGCACAATATCAGATGTTGAAGAACAGGTTGAATTTGATGATCCATACATTAACATTGAAACTCCAGCTGCAAATTTTGAATATGCCACCAGCAGTGAGGAACAAGTTGCTCTTAAAGGTCCAACCAATGATCATCATCAAACAACCACTTTAGTTTATGTACCAGTTGACCTTCAACTTGACAATGCTACACTCCAGTCCACTATCTTGGTTAATGTACAGTTGAGGTACTTCCTCCACCACAAGGGCATCATATGATCACCAGAACAAGGCGAAGGAACGACACTTGTTACTTGTTGCTAGCAGAAACACATAAATGTGAGGGAACCAAATACTACTAAGGAAGCACTAAAATCACCTTATTGGCTTGCAGCAATGCAAGAAGAAATTGGTGTTTTACATACTAACAAGACATAAATTTTTGTGCCTAATTCTCCTGATATGAACTTGGTTGGATCAAAATGGGCGTTCAAGACAAAATTAAAAGTTGATGGGACAATAGATAGGTATAAGTCCAGACTTGTGGCAATGGGATTTTCGCAGCTTGAAGAGCTAGATTTGAAGAAATATTTAGTTTTGTGGTTAAAGCTACAACTATTAAGGTGGTTCTATCCATTGTTGTCAGTTCAAAGTAGAAATTTAGACAAGTAGAAGTCAAAAATGTGTTTCTACAGGGCTTCTAACAAGAGGAGGTGTACATGAGTCAACCCCCTAGTTTTATTGATCCCTAGTATCCTCAGCATGTATGTCTACTTAAAAAGGCATTGTATGGTCTTAAACAAGCCACAAGAGT
Source organism: Solanum pennellii (assembly GCF_001406875.1). Classification (NCBI taxonomy): domain Eukaryota; kingdom Viridiplantae; phylum Streptophyta; class Magnoliopsida; order Solanales; family Solanaceae; genus Solanum; species Solanum pennellii. The sequence continues at coordinate 50,479,208 of NC_028640.1, read as the reverse complement.
CTAGTTTTATAGGTTTAACCTGCATCTCTTACACCTTTGTTTTATTTGTAGTAAGACTGACCCTTCCCTATTTACTTTGCAAACTCACAAAGGAAAAATATTTCTCTTTGTTATATGTGTATGATATTATTTTCACAGGAAGTATTCTTCTCATGTTTTAGAGTTGGTTCTACAACTTGGAAAGAAGTTTTCTATGAAAGATCTTGGCCCTTTACACTTCTTCTTAGGAATTGAGGTGAACTATTTCGAAGGTGGAATTCACTTAAACCAAAGCAAGTATGGTGCTGAGATGTTGGCAAAGACAGAGATGACTTTGGCAAAGGCTGTAGCCACTCATTTGGCTAGAAAACATGGTTTGCATGAAGCTGTGGGAAGTTTTGTATATGCATCATTTTAAAGAATGATAGTAGGGAGTCTTCAATATTTGACCCTCACAAGGCCTGATATCACTCATGCTGTGAATTTAGCAAGCCAATTTATGCAAACCCCAAACGTTGAACATTTCAAGGAGTAAAAATGATACTCAAGTACATCAAAGGTACTCTACACTTTGGACTCAGAATTATTTCACAATCACCATGTAGGTTGTATGACTACTCAAATGCTGATTGGGGAGGTTGTAGAAAAACTAGGAGATCAACTACAGGTGTTAGTATCTACATAGGTGCAAATTGTATTCTTAGACCTCGAAGAAACAGAGCACAGTAGCTCGATCGAGCGCTGAAGCTGATTATAGAGCACTAGCCTCCACTGCCGCAGAAATGACTTGGATTTTATATCATCTTCGTGACCTTGAATGTTCGTTCGATATGTTCCTACATTGTATTAATATAATTTGAGTGTGTTGTACATGAAGATTAATCCAGTTATGCATGCTAGAACCAAACATGTTGAACTGGACTATCATTTTGTTCGTGAGAAAGGGGAAGGGGACAACTTCTTACTCAATTTGAAAAGTCTAAGGATCAGCTAGCTGATATTCATACAAAAGCCTTAACAAAATAGGTTTTTTTCTGGTTTTTGCAGCAAGCTAGGAGTTACAATTTCTCTACTCACTAGGTTGAGGGGAAGTGTTGAAGGAAGCTTGACGACTGATGGAACACGTCGAAGGAACAAGTCCATTGAAGCAGGCTGACGAGTTAGAGTTAGATTCATACTAGGATTAGACTACTAAATCCTAAGTTTTGTACGATTAAGAAACTGAACATTGTAGGAGTTGATTAGGATAAGGTATTTCACTTGTAATAAATTACTACTCATGTAATTATTTGTATTGTCGTAGGACTCCTAGTATAACTAGAATAGGACTTTTCTCCTCTGTAAGAAGTTTGTAACTCAACATTATAATCATCAATACATCCTTGATTTATACATACTTTTGTGAGATTTCTACACTAACTAATGTTAAAATGATCAATTAAGAAAGGACATATGTTGAATACTGATTAATATTCTTTCCTTTATATTTTTTACTTGTCATTTGCTTTCAACACTCTCTACGCCACCTGAAAAGGATTTAATACTTAAAAACTTGATTATGTTTTTCCACAACTATTTCTTTTTTGAATTCGTGGGTTCTAGGACTAAATAAGAATCATTCTCTTTCTTTTAGTTAGATTCCTAAAATGATGTATTAAATCTATCAAAAAAGTATTGTTGTAGTTTATTAAATGCCCATTCTAACATATTTTTCTTTCTTCAATCTTAATAGTGGTTGTCTAAAATCTTATGTCATAATAGAAAATAAAAATCTGTGTCTATAACAAGCAAAAATGGGCTTAAAAATTGAAGACTTCATGTGCACCAATAAACTTAAAAAGAAATAAGCGATGTTAGTTATATCTTTTTTTTGTCAGAGATAGATATAGATGTATATGCGCCCACACATATGAATATGGGTTCGCCTGTGCTAACAAGATAAAGTTACTTCTTGAGTGAAAATCATTATTTCAAGTTTCAAGCTTTGATACGACATGTAAAAGCATAAACATTTATGCTAATTAAGAAATTAATATATATACATACCAGGATTTTGAACGAGCATATTTGAGGCAGAAAACAAAATCAATGTCCCTTTGCCCTATCTTACGCTACTGTAACTTTTGTGATTGAATCGAGTGGAGGTAGTAACCCTAATGATCATAAAAGGACCAATTTATAGGATTTCACGGAAAATTTTATTATTTTTGTTGCGCAACATGTAATCTAATGAAATGGTGAATCTATTTAATTATTAAAATAAAATAAAACTTATATGGTACAACTTATTTATGATATGTAATTATCATATTAGTAATATTTGTAGTGAATGCTAAAAATAATTACTATTTATAGCTAATCTTTTTATTTCATAGAAAAATGGTAAATACACATGACTATCTACAATTTGGTTGTAATATTAGGGATTTCTTGGCTAATCTTCATTTGCTCTGTTAAATCGCGACTCATCCAAAAGAGGAAAACTATTTGGTACTTTTTAATTAGTTTTTCTTGTTTAAGTGCATTTGTTTCATTAATTTTTCTTCTATTTTAATCTTAGGCATTGTTAGGGACGGTAATTGAGCAAATTGGATCAATTTTAGGTCAATCATAATGAGTCAAGACAACAAACGGGTCAAGATCCAATCCGAACTGAATTTGATTGGATCAATATGAATTGAGCCAAAACTGGGCAGATAATGAGTCAAGACACAACTCAACTCAATTTATGCTAAGTTTAATTATTTTATTAGTTCTTTAATATATTTTAGTACACAATAACGTTACTGATAAAAATATTTTATGAATATGTATAAAAAATTCATACTACTACAAACCTCTATATTTTTCATGGTCAGCTAAAAAAATGGTAATTAAAGAAGTGAAATTTAAATGCCTTACAATGTACAAAGACATTTCTACTAAGGAATTTAAAATTTATATATAAACACCAAAAAAAAATCTTATATATATCATATAAATTTGTTGTCAAGAAAATTCAAATGAATATACCTTTGCTCTTTCTAGATTCGCCTTTACATGAAAATAGTTAAAATGTACAGATTTTGTGTCTATAATACTGAACAAATGACATCTCTTGGTATTTTCTGTATCTCTTATACATAAAAATGACGATTTCCTATAATTAAAAAAGTCATAACATCCGAAAATTGAATTTGTAACTGGTCTACACAATCAAATTTAACTATTTTGAGGTATTAAATGTCACATGCAAAAAAAATTAAGTGGATTAAATTGGACAGATCAAAGTAAATTTTCAGTAACTAAATATACGTGCCAATTTCTCTAAACAAATAATCACATTAATTTTTACTTTATTTTTCCCTTAATTTATGTGATATTTACTCTTTTTTTAGGTTGTTTCGAAAAGAAAGTCTTTTCATAGTCCTATATTAATTGTTCACTTTGTTATAGATAATTCTTCCAATCATTTTGATCTCATTTATCCTTAAAATTATTCCTTTTTTATTTTGTAAATGTAATCAAGTTTGTAAACCTTCAGAAAAAGATTCTTAAAGTCCAAATTAATGAAATTTATCATTTTTATTTATGATTTTTTGTAATGAGAAAAACAAATAACTAATATAAAATAAAAAAGACATATTTTCACTCTAAATTTTGATAAAATAATTTATAATCACATTAATATCTAAGATTTCTATTATGATGCTCCAAAATAAACATCAACACAAGAACCCCAAATTGAATGATGCTTCTTCGAGTTTCTTCTTCACAGATGAGGACGAATCATGTCCGACATAAATACTTCTTGATCTAACTTGGACTAATCCCTTAACAGGAAAGAAATTCCTACTAGCCAAAAAGTAAGTTTCCACTCAATGATTCAAGCTCCCTAAGAGAATTCAACACACAACATAACTTTGAAATAAACAACCAAAGTCCCAAATCATACATCATTTAAGAACAAGCATGAATGTAAAAACCATCTCTGTTACCAAACAGAGTATTCAAAACATTCACAATTCTATGTTTCCAAGCAGATAAAATCTTTTTAGTACCTTAAATAAAAGGCAAAACACAGCCTTACTACTCCATCAACCAAAGGTCTCGTTTCTGTTTGTACTTCCAAAACATTTTAACTAAAGATTAAGAAGGATTGTGATAACGATACTAATCAACAAGATACACAACGTCTGCTTTAGATTATAAAAGATAGTCAATTAGATGAAACAAAAAAAAGGGCATCTAAGATAGAATGCTCAAGTAATATTGTTGTATGTTATTGAGCTTGTTTTTTTTGTTCTTTTTTTTTATAACCAAGAAGTCCTCGAGGGTCAATAGTGCACGGTTCATAACTCAGTGGATGATAGACCCGCCCCTTTACTCTTCTCCACTTATATACCAGACTTTTTGTCTGCGGTAGGGTTCGATTGAGCTTGTATATATATGATTATATGGAAGCTGCATAAAGGAATGGGATATGTTCTGACTGTATAGGAAAAAGACTAATTTATGAACAACTGACCCCACCCCCACCCCCTTTTTTTTCCCTATTGCTGTTTTTAGTGATAATTTTTCTGGATGTGGAATTGTAACATTGAGCTTGTAAGAATAATATTGTTGAAATTCAATTTCAGCTTATAATGTATATTGTATCATAATTCTCACTGAAAAATGTTGTTGAAAGGGATTATCTTTTCCATTCAAAAGGGGTATTGTTTACTAACCATTAAGATCAAGGGATTTGATCGAATTTCATTCTTTCTCACTATTCAGAACAATGTGTCAACAACGTCGTCAACTCTCATAAACAACTAGTTGAAATCGACTATATGAATCCTCACTATTCCATTTACGCTCAACTCATGTCATGATCATATCAAATAAAAAACAATGCACAATGACCATGAGGACCACAATGAATATATTAAAAAGATCAATAACCAACCAAAGCGTCATCCCATAGATCATTCAAAGAACAGACATTGAAACAGATTAATCAAAAACATCCATCCAGATTCACCTATGTTCACAAACTGATGGTCTTCACAGTGGCAAATGCAAAATAACAGCCTTACTGCTGTATCAACATTCTTTTTATGATTTCAAGCATTTTAGCAAAAGGTTATGATCTGATTAAAGACTAGTTAAGACCAAACAGGATCGTAATATGGATTCTAATCTACACTATACACAACTTCTGCTTTAGATGATGTACACTGAAATTTTGTTACCTCAGCGAGTACTTTAAAAGATTTTTTATCTTCCGTTTCACAGGGCTTGGTTATCATTCTGATCAGTGTTGGAGACTTGGCCAATAAAACCTTGATAAGCTGCATTTCAGCTGCTACTCCTGTTACATCATGAATCTTTACTATCCGCAGGTGATTAAATGTCATATCCGAGAAACTTTCAGGAATATCATCAACAGCCTCCCGGCGCGCATGTTCAAAATAGTTCTAAGAAAGATTAAGACTTTATATTGGCAGTGAAGAGAATTGACCTCAGCTTGGGAGCACTAATTTCAATGTGATTTGTAATAGCATTGTGTTGCAGCACCAAATGCTCAAGCAATGGGCAAAGTGAGATTATACTTCCGAGAAATTCAGAAGAAATATTGAATTCAATTAGTGCTAAGCTAATTAACTAATCAAATCCTTCAAATACCAGATGAGGACGTATTTGAAAGTCCTTGCGAAACATATACCTCAATTGTGAACATGTAACATATGCAGAAGGCAATTCATATGACTTACTCCTAAACGGAGGTTTAAGGACAAGATGTTGAATGGCATTCCTAGAGAGGAAATATATCAAGTGATATCAAGTCCTCTGTTGTTTTCCGAAGTGTTTGAACAAATTTCAGCTGTGGAAGTCTATGCCAATTATATTCCATTTCTTTTATAAGATGCTTGTCCTCACAACATTTCGTAAAGGCACCCTCGTTAGAATGTCATCAATTACATTATAAGGAAGGTTTCTAAGTACATCGCGGAGGTAAAAGTTGTCTTTTTCCCATTTGGAAGCATAACATCAAATGACTACTACAACAAGAATCTGCAGAAAATAAACAAGAACACAATATGTAAGGAATCTCGAAACTGTCCGGTTAGAGTACACACTACCTAGTTTACTTGTGTACTGAAAAAGAGATTGTTTTCCAAAGACCAACAGCTCAAGTGTATCAAATCCAAGTAAAATAAGTGTTGTTTTAGTTATCCAAAACATAGAAATTTATTATTCCGATTTCAACCTAGTGAAAATCCTAATTCCGCCATTACTGAAACACATCCATGATAGACCTACACCTACCAACACACCATGTCCTTGAAAAACATTAACCCCATCATGTTTTAAGCAAACCCCACTTCAATTTCATCATATTAAAGCATACCCAAAAAATAAAAATGCAATCTTGATATCAAAATTCTATAGAACAAGAACCATAAAAGCAGAGAGTTTGTGTTAACAGAGAAGAAGAAGAACTTGAGAGAGGATGAATGTGAAGCAGTCTGCTCTCTTTGTCTTCTCAAATGGAGGTGTTGGGAGAAACTGAAGAGACAAGCTTTTGAAATTATTTTATTTTGTATTAGGATGAAAGTTAAATTATACTATTGTAGTTTCAGTTTTGAAGTTAACAATTTATTTTGTAACGAATGTTGAAAGTATTTTTTATTTATGTGAATTTTATCGTTTTTTTTAAATTTTGAAAATATATTTAATCTCTTTTTCAATCACCGTGTAATTATAAAAAAATAAAATAAATCAAAAAATAAACTAAAGTAGAAACTGAAAAATCCAACTTTGTATGATTTGATATAGTTTTTAGAACTAATAAAATGAAATAGTTAGTTTAGGTTTTTTCTAATTAAATTAAATCAACTCGACCTTTGTGCCCCATCTGAAATAAAGAGCAAATTTGATTTTGTATTTAACAACTAAAACTTCTTTTTTTCGTTTTTCTTAATGATTCTAAGAGTATATATATTGACTCCCAAGTAATATACATTTTCTCGTTTAATATTTTGTATATATACGGTCATCTTACATGTTAAAGTATGTAATATCTTATTTAAGATGCATCACAAATATTAAAATAGAGAGAATATATATAGTTGAAGAAAAAATTAAGGAAAAGATAATTAAGACACATTTAAAGTTTCTTTTTCTTTTTCCTTTTGCGAGTTTTATATGTAAATCATCATGTGTTTTTCATTTTCTACCTGAATTAGCCAGTGACAGTTCCAACTTCCAACGCCATGTCTTATTTCAGAGATGAATCAATAACAAGAATGTCATGCAAAATCTTTGCTAGTTCTTCAACACACAACATAATTTCAAAATAAACAACCAAAGTCTTAAATCAATAACAAGCATGAAATGTAAAATCATCTCTGTTCCCAAACAGAGTATTCAAAACATTCATCCAGGTTCACAATTCTATGTTTCCAAGCAGATAAAATCTTTATAGTACCTTAAAGCAAAGGCAAAACACAACCTTGCTACTCCATCAACCACACGTCTCATTTCAGTTTGTACTTCCAAAATATTTTAGCAAAAGATTAAGAAGGATTGTCATAACGATACTAATCAACAAGATACACGACTTCTGCTCTAGATGATGCCCGTTGAAACTTTGTTATCTCCGCGAGTACGTTGAGAGATTTGTTAGTTTCCATTTGACGAGGCTTGATTACCATTTTCACAAATGCTGGAGACTTTGCCAATAAAATCTTGATAAGCTGCATTTCAACCTCTTCTAATAGTATATCATAAAACTTAATTGTTCTCAGATGATTAAATGTGATATCCGAAAAGCTTGCAGGAATCTCATCAACAACCTCTTGGGGAACACATTCGAAATAATCTCCATCATTAAGGATACATTCCTAAGAAAAATCAAGAAAAAAACCATCAATTCATTACATACGAATAAAAAAACATGGAAAAGATAGAGAGAAAATAAACATTAGTGACAACCTTAATTTCAATTTCGTCCAAATTTGGAGAGCTCTGTATTATGCAAAGAGCAAACGAAAGCTCAAAAAAATCTCCAAGAGTAATCCAAGACATGAATAGGCGTTTCAGACAGTTAAGAACAGATGCAAGCCTTGTTCATATAACTTTAGTTGATCCATTATCGACCTACGAATAAAATGCCAAAAATCAGGATGACTGAAATTCCAAAAAAAAAAGCACGCATGAAAATTCATTACCATTAAGTAAAATTAAGGAACATTACCTCAAAAAGATCCCAGCTGAAACACTCGAGAGCTGGAATAGATGAAAAAATATTGACAAAATCATCTTGGTTCTCTAGAACTAATTCTCTAGGCGCATACAGAACATTGGAAAGAATAGGGAGATTTTCAAGATGTATCAATTGTATATCGCCACTAAAGACAAATGACCTTATCTTCGGAGCATTAATACTCATGAAGTACGGATTTTCTATGTCTTTAGCACCAAATCCTTGAGCAACGGGCAATTAGAGATCAAACTTTTAAACGTATCAGAAGACAACGGGACAGATTTCAATATTAGCCTAATCAACTTATTAAATTACTGAAAGAAACATGGAAGCTGTATTTCACATTCCTTGAGATACAAATGCCTCAATGCTGAACAATTAAAAAAGAAGTTAGGCAACCTGTATGGAGGATAAGTAAATGGAAGTCTAAGGACAAAATGTTGAAGATGATAAGTGTCGAGGGAAAAAAATGAAACGATAAACATCAGGACACACTATTAGACTAATAATATTGAGGGTGACCTTCAATATTATTCCTCTATGAAACCTGAGGAAACTATCAATAATTGGAATAAATCCAATGGTAGGGGACGTCAAGTCCTCGGGTGTTTTCCACACCGTTTGATCAAACTTCACTTGTGGAATTCTGGAGCAAATATATTACCAGTCCTTCGAAAGTGTACTAACTCTAACAACATCTCGAAAAAACAATCTACTTAGAATGTAATCAATTAAATGAATGTTAAGGTTGCTAAGTCAATCAGGAGAAGGTAAACTAAGTCCTTGTTCATCCGGAGTCATGACAATCTGTAGAAAGTAAACAAAAGTACGATAGGTAAGATCAATGTACACACTACATGAACAACAAAGAAACATATCACAACTCTAAGATTTAAAGAAAAGGTGCATAATAGGAGGCAAATGTAACCTTTTTCCATGTATAAAAAATGCTAAAGAAATTATTTGTAGCTGACATTTGCATTGATTTCTTTAATTTGCAACTCTTGATGTAAATTTGTTTGGCTTAGGTTAAATCAAACACATATAAAGTATTTTTGTATAGAATTTGAAAAAAAACTTAGACGTTTAAATTAGTGATGTTATACTTGTTGTACTAGAAATTTATAGTATTGAGTGCTTACATCAAAATACTATAGGAATGACATGTGTTTGTTGTAACATTATAAATGAATAGATAATACTTAACATTTCCTTTAGCACTAAAGGTGTCATTTGGTAGTACATATAAAAATAGTTTGTATGAAATTTTAGTACAATGTTTGACCGTAAATTTAACTCTTGTACAACTAATACTAGTATTACAATTAACCTCTTTTGGCATATATGACCCCAAACATTTGTTCTACAAGAAGCATAAAATATTAATTTAGTGAACTACACACTTAATTTCAATATTTTGGTGAAACATAATAAAAAAATACATCCTGAAATTTTAATTTATGTATAAGCTATTAATAAGAATACCAAAATCATGAGAAATGGTATTATTTTGTTAATTCAAATATTCATATCCAACCCCATTATCAAACCTAAAACCATCAAGACTTGAATGATAAGTCAGATTCCTATAAATTAAAAAAAAATATTGATAGTTGAATAAGGTGATATGGATTTTTCAATACTAAGTCATAAGTCCATATGCCTTTAATCTATGTTTTCTCAAGATAGGATAATTAGAATTTCACAAATATTTTACTTTTTCTTAATAGTGTATTTATTTGAAAAACTACAATCTTAAGGGAAACAAACTTGAAATAACTTAATTTTTTTGCTACCACCACCATTACACAATGAATTTAGATACACCCATCATCAGAGTATATTTCTTGTAATTGTTGTTTTAATTAGGGTTTCTTCCGAGGGTGACTTAATGCCTTTAAAGATGAGGCATATGCCTTAAACCCCAAAATTGAAGGGCCTAATTTTTTAGTAATAATAAAATTATCTTAAGCTTTTTAGCAAAAAAAAGAAAGAATGTTTTAATTTGTTTAAGATTCTTTTTTACGGGCCATTTTTTATATTTAACTTTCACATTGTATGTTTAAGACCACAAGAACAATACATACATACATACATACATACATACATAAAAAATAAAACCTTTTTTTATCAAAAAGAAAGAAATAACTTGAATCTCACATTGAAAAAAAAGTAATTAAAATTTAGGCTTCCAACTTATTTTTGACTTTAGACCACTAATTAGCTTGAGCCGTCATTGATCTTACTTATCAATTATGTTTACTAACTAATGCTAAAATGTTCAATTAAGAAAGGACATATGTTGAATATTGATTAACTTTTTCTTTCTTCATATTTTTTACTTGTTATTTACTTTCAACACTCTCTAAGCCACCCCAACACCAAAAAATGTGTATTTATTACATTTCAAAATAGTTCTAGGAGATATTAGGACATATAAAGAAAATGTGTATTCTTAAAATTTCGACCATAGTTCAAGGGAGTACTTATGCTTTTTTCAAAATAAATAAATATATAAATATTTACAAACTTGACAATGTTTTGTTAACCTCATATTCAAACATTTTAATAATGACAATACTGACCATGTTCTTGATGCAGGAAGTAAACAAGATACAACACAAGTACAAGGCTACAATCGGGATGCTCTCAGTGATCAAACTAAGGATTGGCGCACCAGTTAAGAATGGAATGTAAATATTTGTTCAATCAGATCAAATCTCACAACATGTGAAATCAAAGCCACATTCAAGGAAAATCAATCAAGGACATCGAAGATAAAATCAAGGGAAAATGTTAAGGAAACATTATCATACCAATATTTACAATGAGTACAAGATAAATCAACTTAAAGAAAGGATCAAATCACACACGACTAGCAAGCCAAGACTCAAAATCCTCACGCAAGGAAAGAATTGATCTATCATGCACATTTATAATATGGACATGATTCAACAGATCAATTAGAAATGACTCAAGGATAAGATCAAAGATCCTTGATTCAAATACCCTTGGGTTTTTCATAAGAGCTTACTCTATATAAAACCTCCTCTGCCAGTTGTGTGAAGCACATAACTGTTGGGCTATTGACCATCTTCCATCCAAAGTCCCATGGCTTAATCCTACTTGAAAAAGAATTGGAATTATTCTCTTTATTTGGTTTCCAATTCTATTAGGAAAAGGATTGGAATTGTAATCCTATTTGTAGTTGGTTTTGACTTTGTAAGGAAAAGCACCACTCTATAAATAGAGGATGGTCTTGAGAGAATAATTCAATTGCTCATTGACATTTTCTTTGAAAGTCGTTACAACATAACAGAGGTTTTTGAGAGAGCTTTCAACAAGAGAAAAGAGAGAAGGAAAAGGGTTATTTTGCTGTAGTCTTTTTCTCCGACCAGCAATACTCAAATCGTGTTTCCCGATTAACTAACCGTTGATCGTGCTGCATGTTTGACTTAGTGTTCCTGACATCTTGGTGGTTGATTTAAATGGTGGAGATCAGATTCGGAGGTCAGCAAGATCCTGTTTTAGATCTAGAACAGAAGCTGAGTTTGAGTGATGTTTCTTTCTATTTATCTTTTGTTGGTGTAGCTATTGTTTGTTCTTTTTTGGAACTTGTTGTGTAGCCATTAGAAGAATATTTTTAACCCTCTTATTCGTATAGTGAAGCAATTTGGATCTTGTCGATCCCGTGGTTGTTACCTTCGATTTGAAGGGTTTTTCCACGTTAAACTTGGTGTTCTATATTGTTAGATTTTTGGTTTTATCTTTTCGTCACAACAACTGGTATCAGAGCTAAGGTTATCTATATGGAGGGTAATATGAGCAATATGGTATGTCTAAAGGAAGAAACTACAACATATGGAAAAGCTAGATGAAAAATCTATTGTTCGTGAAGAAGATGCATCTTTCGGTTTTTTTGCTCATAAACCGGAGAATGTTACCAATGAATATTGGGAATTTTAACACTAACAAGTATGTGGATATATAAGAGAATGGGTTGAAGATAATGTTTCTAACCATATTGAGAATGAGACACATGCTATAACATTGTGGGAAAAGTTGGAGACGCTTTACGCTTCAAAAACTGGCAATAACAAGTTGTTCTTGTTAAAGAAATTGATGACCTTTAAGTACAAGGAGAGCAGTTCTATTCTTTATCATATAAATGATTTTCAGGGTATTCTTGATCAGCTATCAGGAATGGGTGTTAATTTTGATGATGAAATACAAGGACTTGGGCTTCTCAATACTCTATCGGATTCTTGGAAACTCTTCGTGCTTCTTTAACAAATTCTACCACTGGTGGAAAGGTGACTATGGAATATGCAAAAAGTTGTGTATTGAATGAAGAGGTTAGAAGAAAATCTCAAGACATATCTTCACATTCAGATATTCTATATACAGAAGATCGAGGGAGACATAAGACAAGAGACCCGAGTATTAAAGGTAAAATCAAAAGCAAATCAAAATTCAAGAATCCAAATATTATATGTTATCATTGTGGAAAGAAAGGACATTTTAAAATATTTTGCAAACAATTGAAGCAAGATCTTAAAGAAGGGAAAAAGGAAGAAAACAATGAAAATAATGTTGTTCCTGTTGTCCAAGATGACCTTCTCTTCGCTTGTGATAAAGACGTTATCAATTTTGTATCTCAAGATACAAGTTGGATAGTAGATTCTGGAGCCACATCACATATCACACGAAGAAAAGACTTCTTTTAATCTTATACTTCTGTTAACTCTGAGGTGTTAAAGATGAGTAATGCTGGTGAGGTTAAGGTGTTCGGTATTGGCACTGTTTGTTTGAAAATCAATACTGGTTCAACGTTTGTCCTTCAGAATGTCAAGCATGCTCCAGACATTCCCTTAATTTTGATCTATGTAGGACAACTAGATGATGATAGCTATCATAATGACTTATTCAATGGCCAATGAAATCTCACCAAAGGCTCATTAATTTTAGCTCGAGGAAGAAAACATTCAAATTTATACGTGACACAAGGATCGATTCTTGGTGACTCTATAAATTTGGTGGAGAGCGAGGCTATATCAGAATTGTGGCACAAGAGGCTTAGTCATATAAGCGAGAGGGGGATCACCTATTTGGCTAAGAAGAATTTTCTTCCTGGTATGAAACAAGCAAAGGTGAAAAGATGTGTTCATTGCTTAGCAGGGGTATAGAGAAGAGTTTCTTTTCACATTCATCCACTTCAAGAAAGTCTGAGCTATTGGAGCTAGTACACTCAGATTTGTGTGGTCCTTTTAAAGTGAAGTCAAAAGGTGGTGCACTTTAATTTGATACATTCATTAATGATCGTTCTCGCAAGATTTGGATATATCCTTTAAAATCGACAAATCAAGTGCTTAATGTGTTTATACAATTTCAAGCCTTATCTGAGAGACAAACAGAAAAAAGAAATTAAAATGTATTCGCACTGATATTGGTGGTTAGTATATTGGTCCCTTTGATAACTACTGCAAATTGCAAGGAATTCTTCATAAGAAGACTCCTCCAAAGACTCCTCAATTAAATGGTTTTGCAGAGAGGATGAACAAAACTTTAGTTGAGAGAGTTAAATGTGTGCTTTCATAGGCTAAACATCCAAATTCATTTTGGGCTGAAGCACTAAACACTGTTGCTTATGTTATCAATTTGTCTCCTATTGTTGCTTTGGGTGGTGATGTGCCAAACAAAGTTTGGTTTGATAAAGATGTATCTTATGATCACTTGAAAGTGTTCGGGTGTAAAGCTTGTGTGCATGTTCCAAAAGATGAGAGGTCGAAATTGGATGTTAAAACTAAGCAGTGCATCTTCATTGGTTATGGTCAAGATGAGTTTGGATATCACTTTTATAATCCAATTGATAAGAAGCTCATTAAAAGTCGTGATGTTGCGCTCTTTGAAGATCAAACTATTGAAGATATTGACAAGACTGAGAAACTAGATTCTCATGCTGATGAGAGCTTAGTTGATGTTGATCCAATTCCAATTATTAATATATCTTATGCACATGAGGGAACCCAAGGTAATAATCAAGATAATTATCAGAGTATAGAACATATAATTGTTTCTATTGATGATGTTGTGGTTGATAATCAACCAACTCATGGTGAGATGATCACTTCAGATGCTCCAGAAACCTCTTGCAGAAGATCTACTAGAGAGAAGCGAAGCTCAACACGTTATTCTCATGATGAGTATATTCTATTGACTAACATGGGTCTACCTGAAGGTTATGATGAAGTCATGTTAGATACTCATATATATAAGTGGAAAGAACTCATCGTAGACAATCATGAGTTTTTTAGAAGTGTGGCAGGCAGGAAGCCTGTCAAAAGTTACTTCACTTTAAGTCCATTTGGCCCCTTGGCTGGAGGGGGAGTTTGTTGGGCTATTGCCCATGTTCCAGCCAAAGGCCCATGGCCTAATCCTACTTGAAAAAGGATTGGAATTATTCTCTTTATTTGGTTTCTAATTCTATTAGGAAAAGGATTGGAATTGTAATTCTATTTGTAGTTGGTTTTGGCTTTGTAAGGAAAAAGCAAAACTCTATAAATAGAGGATGGTATCGAGAGAATAATTCAATTGCTCATTGATATTTTCTTTGAAATACATTAGAACATAAGAGAGGTTTTTGAGAGAGCTTTCAACAAGAGAAAAGAGAGAAGGAAAAGGGTTCTTTTGTTGCAGTTTTTTCTCCAACGAGCAACATTCAAATCATTTTTTCTGATTAACTAACCGTTGAATCGTGCTGCAATTTGGACTGAGTGTTCCTGACATCTTGTTGGTTGATTTGAATGGGTGGTGTTTCTTTCTATTTATCTTTTTTTTGTGTGAATCTATTGTTTGTTATTTTTTGGCACTTGTTGTGTATCCATTAGAAGAATAATTGTAACCCTCTTAATGGTAAAGTTAAGCAATTGGGATCTTGTTGATCCCGTGGTGGTTACGTTCGATTGGAAGGGTTTTTTCATGTTAAACTTGGTGTTCTTTATTGTTAGATTTTTGTTTTCATCTTTTCGTCACAATAACAACTTCACTTGAACTTATTTGTTATTTTCTTTCATCTTTGATAAAGCTTTGTACACAAAGAGTTAACATTTTTAAAACAAAAAGAGAAGGAAAGATTAAGGGAGTAGCACTGCCCGGTAAGCTCTTATCTCAAATCTCAGAAACTGTCTCTCTTTTTTACATTGTGTGGTCTTGAGCTTTTCGATGAAGTGGTTCGCATGTTCTATGCAAATCTCTGCATCTCACCTAACAGTGGTGAGTTAGAATCGTTGGTGCTCGGTAAACGCTTTATCATCAATGAGAAGTTATTCAAAGATGTGTTTGGTACTATGTTTCTGGGGTAATTCCATACATGAACTGAACGTGGACTGATGACTTTGAAATTTCTCTAGATGGTACAAAACGAGTCGTGGTTGAACCTGACACTCACATTTCTGAATTTCGGCCCTTATATCTCTGTTTTGAGAAATATATTCTCGCACATATCCTGGCCACAACGCTTATTCCCAAGAAGGGCTCCTTGAGTAATATGTCTACTCGTGATGTATTTTTTCTCTACTTCCTTCTTAAAAAATACCGCATCAATTGCGCAGAATGGTTCAAGACGTATATGTGGTAAAGTGTTGAAGACTTGAATATCTCGGCAAGTCTGCCCTATGGCTTGCTTATCTCGAGGATTATTGTGAACAGTCTTGTGGATCCTTCTATGTTTACCCCCTATCTTATAAATGCAACTTATTATTCTCATTCTTTTTCTAGTATGGTGTATGTCCAGGTTGGTGAAAAGTGAGTAAAAAAGGACTCAGTAAAAGCTCGGGCGGATTCTCCTGTAT
Organism: Solanum pennellii; assembly: GCF_001406875.1. Taxonomy (NCBI): domain Eukaryota; kingdom Viridiplantae; phylum Streptophyta; class Magnoliopsida; order Solanales; family Solanaceae; genus Solanum; species Solanum pennellii. The sequence goes on along the minus strand of NC_028640.1, from coordinate 50,463,146 downwards.
CCTAAAAAATCTCGGTGGATTTCGCCGCTCTTTCATTGCTGGACAATGAGGAGGTGAAAAATAGACATTTAGCTATAGAACGAAACTTGGAGACCTTTCATGATGCTGTGGAAAGGTATTTCACCTACAGAAAGACTCTAACACTGATATCGGTATGTTGCGCATTGCCATGAAAATGATTAAGCAGAAAGGTATCTCAATGGTAAATCGCTTGATCTAACAATTTGACTGTCTGAAGAGTGGAGTCAACTCCTCCAACAATGTGCTTGCTGTTACAGTTCAGACATCATACTCCAATCTTCCGTGGAATGTGGAACGTTCGTACAACACCTTCTATGAGTAAGTGAATAACTCCCTTAAGTACTTTTGGGTTGGTCATTAACTCTACTGGCTGAACCTTTACTTTTTGCACTAACTTTCAATAGGGGAATGTACCTCTCTATCTCTTGGACTACTGGTTTTTTGTCTCTCTGACTCTTAGACTACTCTAGTATCTGCTGTCTTTGTTTTAATCTGGTATGCTTTTCGCAATTCTTTTATACTATTAAAAGGGGGAGAAAACAAATATATCTTTCTTACCGCTACGTGAGATGGGGGAGATAAGAAAGAGAGTTGCATACATCAATTAACTAAGACATGAAACCTCATGGTACAACTAACTTTCTCAGTAAAATTGATTATCAAGATTACAATTAAATTCTGATCAATCTTATCATTAGAAAAAAGGGAAGATTGTTAACTCCTTAGATTTAGTTGATTTTGAAAATAGACACTTAACGTGTTGATCTCAATTTTCGTAGGTCACAAATTCAAAAAGGAAATCATCAGCGCAAACAACATCAAGAACGAAAATATTTGCTTGAAGTTGCAAAGTAGCATTGAAAAGGCACGCCTTAATTCTAAGGGACAAAAGAAGGAAAGGAATATATGGTTGATCAACATATAAATGGAAGTCTAATGAAATAGAATACTTGCATAATTTGCAGAGATCACAACCGAATCATCAAGAAAGGAAAGAGAGATAAATCAAGCCACAAGATAAAAAGTATGTTGATCATACAAGAAAAATATCAAACCAGCAAAATGAAAGCAGAAGAAGCGATTTACTTTATGGATACAGATCAACTAGATCGCCCCAATCAAGGAGTCCCTAAATTGATCCTTGATTGAGATAAATCCCTTGGGGTTTTCCTTACAAGAGCACATATCATCATCTACATAAACCGACCTAGATTTTTACTGTAAGCTATGCAACTTTACTTGAGCTTAGCCAATAGTTTTCTTTTCTCTTTCATAAAGCTTCGTAAACACGTGAGTGATACAATTGAAAAGAAAAGAGAAAAGAAACAATATGAGTGTAGGTATATAAGTTGAGGCAGCGTCAAGGTAGAAATCTGATTTGCATATGAGACATGATAAAGTTTCAAATTTCTGTAACACGAATATCTCTTCAAATCTCTTAAGGAAAACCCTTAAATACCAAGGGGACTGGACTGGACTAGACACCGCGTTGGTGATCCGAACCAGGATAAAACCTTTTGTGTCAATTATTTACTGCAACTTTCTGTTATTGTTTATCTTCCTAGCAACTTGCATGTAAGTCGACTATCGACTACTGGTAGTTTACTAAGTGAATTTTAAATATAACCCCCCGCCCCAATATCACAATAAACTTAAAAAAAATAAGGGTTTTAGCTAGATTCAAACCCTAGTTTTGTGGGTGATTCCTTTAGCACAAGGATAGCTCTACACTCATAAAAACTGCGCTGCAAATTATATCTTTTTTTGCCAGAGATAGATATACATGTATATGCACCCACACATATGAATGTGGGTCCGCCTCTCACAACAAGATAAAGTTACTTCACGTAGTGAAAATCATTGGTGCAAGTTTCAGGCTCTGATACGGCATGTAAAACATAAACATTTATGCTAATAAAGAAATTAATATATTTATATGCCAGGAATTTGAACGAGCGTATCTAAGGCAGCAAACGAAATCAATCTCCCTTTGTCCTATCTTACGCTACTGTAACTTTCGTGATTGAATTGAGTTGAGGTTTTAACCCTAATGAATAGAAAATGAGCAATTTAAAGGATTCTACTGAAAATGTTATTATTTTTGTTGCCCAACATATAATCTAATGAAATGATGCAATCTATTTAATTATTAAAATAAAACAAAAATTATATGGTACAACTAATTTATGATATGCAACTATCATATTAATAATATTAGTAGTAAATGCTTAAAATAATTACTATTTATAGCTAATATTTTTATTTCATAGAAAATAGTAAATACACACAACTATCTACTATTTGGTTTTAATAGTAGGCATTTCTAGGCTAATCTTCATTTGCTCAGATAAATCGCGACTTATCCAAAAGAGGATAACTATTTGATAGTTTTTGATTAGTTTTTCATGTATAAGTGTATTTGTTTCATTGATTTTCTTCTATTTAATCTCAAGAATTGTTACAGATGGTAATTGAGCGAATTAGATCAATTTTACTCCATCATATTGTGTCAAGATAACAAACGGTTCAAGATCCAATTCAAATTGAATTAATTGGATCAATATGAATTGAGCCAAAAAGGAGCAGATAATGAGTCAAGACCCAACTCAACTCAATTTTCACACAGTTTAATTAATTTATTTATTCTTTTAAAATATTTTAGTACACAATAACATTAGGATAAAATTTATTTTATGGATATATGTAAAGAATTATACTACACAACCTCCTACTTTTTCATTAGGGATGACAATGGGGAAGTGTAGGGCGGGGCGGTGCGGGTTGAGCTTAAACCACAAACTTTTTAATCCGCCCCGCCCCGCATAGCAAAAATTTTCATTTTCAACCCGCCCTGCTCCACCCTACCCCATATAGACCTGTCCCGCATGAACTCGCCCCGCATAATTTTATAATATTTTATTTTTTCTTAGTTATGTTTGATACTAAAAATAAAATTCATAAAAAAAAAATCATTTTCCTTAAGTTGTATTATTTTAATAGGATAGTGACTTTAAATTTCATTTTTTAGAGGTCAATTGAGAATCATGCAAGAAATTGTATTATTTTTTATGAAACATGTTCATTTATAATATTGAATATTTTAGTATATTTAATGAATTTATCTTAATAAATAATGTTCTGTCATGCTATGACATGTAAGAAGTTAAAATTAAGTTTGAACCCACATAAAATTACATATACCCGCAGTCCACCTTGACCCACATTAATTAAAAAGAAATCCACTTCAACCCACCCCGCTTCAGACCCGCCCCACATAACCTTAAGCTCGCCCCGCCTCACATACCCTTAAACCTATCCTGCCCCGCATCCGGTTCGCCTTATTGCCATTCTTATTTTTCATGGTCGTCTAAAAACAATGGTAATCAAATTAGTGAATATAAATGCCTTACAATGTACAAAACCATTTATGTTGATAAATTTAAAATTTATATATAAACAAACAAAAAACACTCTTATACATATCATATAAAATTTCTGTCAAGAAAATTCAAATGAATATACCTTCGCCCCTTCTAGATTCGCCTTGCATAAAAGTGGCTAAAATGCATGAATTTTGTGTCAATAATACTAAACAAATGACATCTCTTGGTATTTTCTATATCTCTTATATATAAAAATGATGATTTTTTTAATTAAAAAAGATCACAAAATCCGAAAATTGAATTTGTAACTAACCTATAAAATGAAGTTTAACTATTTTAAGGTGTTAAACGTCACATGCAAAAAATATTAAGTGGACTGAATTTATCACACCAATTTTAATCTCTTTTCCCATTAATTTATGTGATATTTGCTTCTTTTTTAAGTTATTTCCAAAAGAAAGTCTTTTCATAGTCCTATATTAAATGTCCACTTTATTATAGATAATTATTTCAATCATTTGGATCTCATTTATTCTTAAAATTATTACTTTTTTAATTTTGTAAAATAATAAAGTTTGTAAACCTTCAGAAAAAAATTCTTTAAGAGCAAATTAATGAAATTTATCATTTTTATAATGAGAAAATAAATAACTAAATTAAAATAAAAATACATAATTTATCTCTACATTTTTAGTAAATTTATAATCACATTAATCTTTAAGATTTCTATTACATTTCACATTCCAATTTTCTGTTTATTTTTAATTTTTTTTATGTCGAATTAAATTGTATCACGTAAATTGATACGGACAAGACAATACAACTAAGGAACCAACATAATTAATTGCCCCCACCACCCACCCCACTCACCCCACTCCATATTACAATTCTGTAAAATTTAATTTAAGAAGAAAACCTATCTCCCCCTTTCCTTCTTTAGTTCCCTCTTTCACTCCGCGGTGATGAAATTGAAGACTTCAAAATCATACAAATTTGTGTTCAGCAGTTGAAGGATAACGTGTGCGCAAAATGGTATTTGATACTTTTCTAACTTTTTGTGGATGTTTACAGTAGTAATTTTAGTTGTTGATAAGCTTAAAATTTGCTTTCTCTTTTTCTTTAAAAATCAAATCTTTCTCATTTGGGTGTTGTTAATTTTGTGAAATAGAAGCCCTATCTTCCACTTTGTACTTTTTTTGTGGTAGATGTTAGTTTTCTTGGGATTTTGGAACGTAGAAAGATCCCTATTTTCCTTTTTTTTTTGTTTTTTAGATGTTGGTTTTACTGCATAACATTTCTTTTAAGTCAAGGGGCTATCGAAAATCAACTCTGAAACACCACAAACAAAGTTAGGAGTAAACTGTTGTGTACATGCTATCCTTTCTAGAACTTTGGAAACTTAACTTTCTGTATGTCTAAGGAACTAGTTCAAGTTATACCAATATGTATATATATTGGACATGATCCTTCCTCACCTATGAAGAAGAAACTCGAGAAGCATCACCCAATTTGGGATTCGTGAGTTGATATTTATTTCAAAGTTATGTTATGTGTTGAATTTCGTTAGGAGATGTTGAAACATTGAGTGGAAACTTACTTTCTGTCTGGTTAGTAGAGATTTCTTGCTTGTTTAGAGATTAGTCCAAGTAAGAAGGAGAAGTATGTTGGACATGTTCCTTTCTTAAGAAGGTGCATCATCCAATTTGGGATTCTTGAGTTGATGTAAATTTCGAAGTTATGTTGTGTGTTAAATTCTCCTAGGCGAGCTTGAAGTATTGAATGGAAACTTACTTTTTGTATGGTTAGTATGAAATTTTTGTTTTCTAAGGGATTTGTCTAAGTTTGACCGTCAAGTATATATATGTTGGACATGATCTTCGAGTTTCTTCTTCACAGATGAGGAAGGATAATGTCCAACATATATACTTGTCCTTTTAACTAAGACTAATCCCTTAAGCAAACAAAAATTCCTACTAACTGTACAAAAAGTAAGTTTCCATTCAATACTTTAAGCTCGCCAAGAGAATTCAACACACCACATAACTTCAAGATAAACATCAACTCACGAATCCCAAATTGGGTGATTCTTCTCGAGTTTCTTCTTCACAAATGAGGAAGCATCATGTCTAACATATATACTTCTCGGCCTAACTTGGGCTAATTCCTTAGCAGACAAGAAATTTCTACTAGCTAGACAGAAAGTAAGTTTCCACTCAATGCGCCAAGCTCACCCAAGGAAATTTAACACACAACATAACTTTGAAATAAACATCAATCAAGAATCCCAAATTGGGTGATGATTCTTCAAGTTTCGTCTTCATAGATAAGGAATGAGTATGTCCATCATACTTCTCGGTATAACTTGGATTTATTCTTTAATAAGCAAGAAATTCCTAAAAGTAAGTTGCATTTCACTCTCTTCTAATAGTAGATCATAAAACTTAACTGTCCTCAGATGATTAAATGTGTTATTGGAGAATCTTGCATGAATCTCATCAATAAACTCATAGGGCACAAGTTCGAAATAATCCCCATCACTAAGGATACATAATCATTCTTCTTGTAGCATACATTTTTGGGGTCATATATCCCAAAAAGGTTAACTGAAATGGTAGTATTTGTTTTACCAGTGTTAAATTTATAGTCAAACATTTGTACTAAAATTAATACAAGTACTATTTTTATATATACTACCAAACGACTCCTTTAGTGTTGAAAGAAGTGTCAAGTATTATCTACTGATTTATAATGTTGCATAAACACATGTCATTCATATAGTGTTTTGATGTAAACACTCACTACTATAAATTTGTAGTACAATAAGTATCGCAGCACTAATTTGAACTTCTATGTTCTCTTCAAATTCTATACAAAAATACTTTATATGTGTTTACTTTAACCTAATCCAAATAATTTTACATCAAAAGATGCAAATTAAAGAAATCAATGCAAGTGTCATCTACGAATTATACACCTTTTCTTTTATTGTTAAAGTTGTGACATGTTTGTTTGTTGTTCGTGTAGCATATACTCTGTCCTTACAAATTGTATTCTTTATTAATTTCTACAAATTATCATGCCTCTAGATGAATAAAGACTATGTTTACCTTCTCTTGATCGACTTAGCAATCTTGCCATTCATTTAATTGATGACATTCTTTTCAAGATTTATAAGAACTAGTACACTTTCTAAGGATTGACAATATACTTGCCCAAAAATTACACAGGTTAAATTTGATCAAAAGGTCTGGGAAACACCAGAGGACTTGACATCCCCTACCATTGGATTTATTCCTATTGTTGATTGTTTCCTCTGGTTTCATATAGGAATAACATTGAAAGTTATCCTAGACTTAACTAGTCTAAAAGTACGTCCTAAATAAAAATTATTGATCTAACTTGGACTAATCCCTTAATAGGAAAGAAGTTCCTACTAACCAAAAAGTAAGTCTCCCTGAGAGAATTCAACAAATAACATAACTTTGCAATAAACAACCAAAGACTCAAATCATATATCATTTAAGAGCATCCATGAAATGTAAAAACCATCTCTGTTCCCAAAAAGAGTATTCAAAACATTTACAATTCTATGTTTCCAAGCAGATAAAATCTTTATAGTACCTTAAAGCAAAGCCAAAACACAGCCTTACTACTCATCAACAAAACATCTTGTTTCTGTTTGCACTTTCAAAACATTTTAGTCAAAGATTAAGAAGGATTGTGATAACGATACTAATCAACAAGATACACAACTTCTGCTTTAGTTGATGCCCGTTGAGACTTTGTTATCTCCATGAATACACTGAGAGATTCGTTTGTTTGCATTTGACTAGGCTTGATTACCATTTTCACTGGTGCTGGAGACTTTGCCAATAAAACCTTGATAAGCTGCATTTCACCCTCTTCTAATAGTACATCATAAAACTTAACTGTCCTCAGATGATTAAATGTGATATCCAAAAAGCTTGCAGGAATCTCATCAAAAACCTCCTGCGGCACAGATTCGAAAATAATCTCCATTACTAATGATACTCCCTCAAGAAAAATCAAGAAAAAAACATTAAGTCATTACACACGAATATAAAAACATGGAAAAGATAGAGAGAAAAATAAACATTAGTGACGACCTTAATTTAAATTTCGTCCAAATTTGGGGAACTTCGTATAATGCAAAGAATAAACGAAACCTAAAAAACTCTCCAAGAGTAGTCCAAGATATGAAAAGGTATTTCAGACAGTTAAGAGCTGATGGAAGCCTTGTTGGTATAACTTCAGTTGATCCATTATCGAACTACATATAAAATGACAAAATCAGGATGACTCAAAGTCAAAAAAAATATACATGAAAATGCATTACCATTAAGTTAAATGAAGGAACATTACCTCAAAAAGATCCCAGCTGAAACACTCAAGAGCAGGAATAGACGAAAAAATACTGACAAAATCATCTTCATCCTCTAGAACCAATTCTCTAGGCGCATACAGAACATTGGAAAGAACAAGAACATTTTCAAGATATATCAATTTTATATCGCCACGAAAGACAAATGACCTTAGATTAGGAGCATTAATACTCATGAGGTATAGATTGTCTATGTCTTTTAGCACCAAATCCTCAAGCAACGGGTTATTAGAGATCAAACTTTCAAACGTATTAGTAGATAATGTGACATATTTCAATTTTAGCCTAATCAACTTATTAAAATTTATGAAACATGGAAGCTGTATTTCACATTCCATGAAATACAAATGCCTCAATGCTGAACAATAAAAAAATAAGTTGGGCAACCTGTATGGAGGATAAATAAATGGAAGTTTAAGGACAAAATGTTGAATGTGATCAGTGTCGAGGGAAAAAATCAGACGATCAATATTAGGACACACTATTAGACTAATAATATTGAGGGTGACCTTCAATATTATTCCTCTATGAAACCTGAGAAAACTATCAAGAATCGGAATAAATTCAATGGTAGGGGATGTCAAGTCCTCGGGTGTTTTCCACACTGTTTGATCATACTTCACATGTGGAATTCTCCAGCAAATATATTGCCAGTCCTTCGAAAGTGTACTAACTCTTACAACATCTCGAAAAGACAACCTACTTAGAATGTCATCGATTAAATGAATGTTAAGGTTGTTAAGTCGATCAGGAGAAGGTAAACTAAGACTTTGTTCATCCGGAGGCATGATAATCTGTAGAAAATAAACAAAAGTACGATAGGTAAGGCCAATGTACACGCTACACGAACAACAAACAAACATGTCATAACTCTAAGATTAAAAGAAAAGGTTCATAATAGGAGGCAAATTTTTAACCTTTTTCCATGTTTAAAAAATGCAAAAGAAATTATTTGTAGCTGACATTTGCATTGATTTCTTTAATCTGCACTTCTTGATGTAAATTTGTTTGGCTTAGGTTAAATCAAACACATATAAATTGTGATGTTATACTTATTGTACTAGAAATTTATAGTATTGAGTGCTTATATCAAAGTACTATAGGAATGGCATGTGTTTGTTGTAACATTATAAATGAATAGATAATACTTGACACTTCCTTTAGCACTAAAGGTGTCATTTGGTAGTATATATAAAAATAGTTTGTATAAAATTTTAGTACAACCGTAAATTTAACTTTGGTACAACTAATACTAGTATTACAATTAACCTTTTTTGGGATATATGACCCCAAACATTTGTTCTACAAGAAATATAAAATATTAATTTAGTGAACGACACACTTAATTTCAATATTTTGGTGAAACATAATAAAAAAATACCTCCTGAAATTTTAATTTATGTATAAGCTATTAATAAGAACACCAAAATCATTAGAAATTGTATTAGTTTGTTAATTCAAATATTCATATCCAAAACCATAATTAAACCTAAAACCATCAAGACTTGAATAAATTAGATTCCCAGAAATTAAGAAAAAATATTGATAGTTGAACAAGGTGATATTCATTATTCAAGACTAAGCCATAAGTCCATATGCCTTTAACCTATGTTTTCTCAAGCAAACATAATTAGAATTACACAAATATTTTACTTTTTATTAATAGTTTAATTTTTTAAAAAACTACAAATCTTAGGAGGAAACAAGAAATAACTTAATTTTGTTGCTACCATTACACAATGAATTTAGGTACACCCTTTAAAGATGAGGCATATGCCTTAGGCTACCAAAAATTGAAAGGCCTAATGTTTTAGTAACAATAAAACTATTGAAGCTTTTTGTAGCAAAAAAAAAAAGTGTTTTAATTTGTATGGAACTCTTTTATATGGATCAATTTTAAATTTAACTTCCACATGATATGTTTAAGACCACAAGATTAAAAAAAATTGGTATAAATATATCTTTAGTTTAACATCATAAAAATAAAACTATTTTTATGAAAAAGAATGAAATAACTTGAATCTCACATAAAAATAAAAAATAATTAAAATTCGTCCTCCAACTTTTTTTAGCTTTAGGACATTATCTAGCTTGAGCCGTCACAGATATTTTTTTTATCAATTATGTGTACTAACTGTTGAAGGAAGCTTGACGACTGATGGGACATGTCGAAGGAAAAGGTCCATAGAAGCAGACTAACGAGTTAGAGTTAGACTCGTACTAGTATTAGACTACTAAATCTTAAGTCACGTACGACTAAGCTATTGAATATTATAGGAGTCAACTATGATAATGCATTTGACTTGTAATACAATACTACTCATGTAATTATTTGTATTGTAGTAGGATTCCAAGTATAACTAGAATAAGACTCTTTTCCTATATAAGGAGATTGTAACTCAACATTATAATAATCAATACATCCTTGATTTCTACATACTTCCGTGAGATTTATAAGTGGTATCTGACCAATAATGTTTTTCCGCTCTTTAACGTATTAGATCAAAATACACAACAACTAAATTATCAAACTGCAATGGCCCATTTTACCAACACTCTTTCGACCTCTTCACTTCATCATCTTATTTTGTCCTGCTCCATTAAACATAAGACAATGAACTATCTTATATGGAGGACACAAATGACTTAGTTGATTCAAGTGATGAGATTAACCGAAATCATCACAGAACCACGTTGAGCGACCTGTTTCAATGGACAGACTACTGAGAAAAGTGTAACAGGAGAAAGGGTGCAGAAGACAACAACATTGTTGATGATTGGGAGGATAAGGATATGTTACGAAGGAGTTGGATTTCAGGCACCTTGATAAAAGAAAGCATGTACCTGATTGTATGCTGCTCAACTGCCAAGGAGATGTGGGAATGCTTGGGAGAAACATATTTTCAAGCAACTAAAGATAAGAAGTTCCAAATAAAGTAACAACTGCAAAGTGCGAGGCTAGGAACACAAACAATTTACGAATACATTTAGGAATTCAAAGGCATATGTGATGGTTTTGCAACCATTCACAAGTTTGTAGATGAAGATAGAAAAAATGATTAATTTTCCTAGAGGTCTAGGTCATAATTACAAGACGTTCAGGACTGTCATGCTAGTTAAGACACCATATCCTACTTTTAATCAGTTTGTTAATGCTCTCAGGGGTTTTGATATGAGGGAGGAGGAAGAAGAACTGCCTTAACAAAACAATAACATGGCATTCTCTGCCCAAAGAGACAGGGGAAGAGGAAACTATTCACAAAAAAGAGGAAATAATAACTTCAATTCAAGAGAAAGAGGCTTCAAGGAGGGTTTACATATCTAGACATGTTGTGTTTGATGAAAACACATTACCTTATGTGTCTCCAAATAAATATCAAACTAACATTGATGTCTCACCTCACCTTGCTACTTTTGTTGAATCTTTCTCTAAACTGTAGACACCCGATAATTATAATTCAGGGGAAGTACAGGCTGCTAGCCCGCCCATTACTAGTGATAATGCTGCTACACCTCATGTACTCATTGATGATAAGAGTATTATTTACCTCTCAAGCACAATATCAGATGTTGAAGAACAGGTTGAATTTGATGATCCATACATTAACATTGAAACTCCAGCTGCAAATTTTGAATATGCCAGCAGCAATGAGGAACAAGTTGCTCTTAAAGGTCCAACGAATGATCATCACCAAACAACCACTTTAGTTTATGTACCAGTGACCTTCAACTTGACAATGCTACACTCCAGTCCACTATCTTGGTTAATGTACAATTGATAGCAGCAACACATAAATTGTGAGAGAACCAAATACTACTAAGGAAGCACTAAAATAACCTTATTGGCTTGCAGAAATGCAAGAAGAAATTGGTTTTTTTCATACTAACAAGACATAAATTTTTGTGCTTAAATCTCCTGATATGAACTTGGTTGGATCAAAATGGATGTTCAAGAAAATTAAAAGTTGATGGGACAATAGATAGGTATAAGTCCAGCCTTGTGGCAATGGGATTCTCGCAGCTTGAAGGACTAGATTTTGAAAAAATATTTAGTTTTGTGGTTAAAGCTACGACTATTAAGGTGGTTCTATCGATTGTTGTCAGTTCAAAGTAGAAATTTAGACAAGTAGAAGTCAAAAATGTGTTTCTACAAGGCTTCTTACAAGAGGAGTTTTACATGAGTCAACCCCCTAGTTTTATTGATCCCTAGTATCCTCAGCATGTATGTCTACTTAAAAAGGCATTGTATGGTCTTAAACAAGCCACAAGAGTCTGGTTTTATAGGTTTAACATGCATCTCTTACACCTTGGTTTTATTTGTAGTAAGACTGACCCTTCCCTATTTACTTTGCAAACTCACAAAGGAAAAATATTTATCTTTGTTATATGTGTATGATATTATTGTCACAGGAAGTATTCATCTCATGTTTTAGAGTTGGTTCTACAACTTGGAAAGAAGTTTTCTATGAAAGATCTTGGCCCTTTACACTTCTTCTTAGGAATTGAGGTGAACTATTTCGAAGGTGGAATTCACTTAAACCAAAGCAAGTATGGTGCTGGGATGTTGGCAAAGACAGAGAAGACTTTGGAAAAGGTTGTAGCCACTCCTTTGGCTAGAAAACATGGTTGGCAAAGACAGAGATGACTTTGGAAAAGGTTGTAGCCACTCCTTTGGCTAGAAAACATGGTTTACATGAAGCTGTGGGAAGTTTTGTATATGCATCATTTTAAAGAATGATAGTAGGGAGTCTTTAATATTTGACCCTCACAAGACCTGATATCACTCATGCTGTGAATTTAGCAAGCCAATTTATTCAAAGCCCAAACGTTGAACATTTTCAAGGAGTAAAAATGATACTCAAGTACATCAAAGGTACTCTACACTTTGGACTCAGAATTATTTCACAATCACCATGTAGGTTGTATGACTACTCAAATGCTGATTGGGGAGGTTGTAGAAAAACTAGGAGATCAACTACAGGTTTTAGTATCTACATAGGTGCAAATTGTATTCTTAGACCTCGAAGAAAGAGAGCACAATAGCTCGATCGAGCGTTGAAGCTGATTATAGAGCACTAGCCTCCACTGCCGCAAAAATTACTTGGATTTTATATCATCTTCATGACCTTGGAGTGTTCCTTCGATATGTTCCTACATTGTATTAATATAATATGAGTGTGTTGTACATAACGATTAATCCAGTTACGCATGCTAGAACCAAACATGTTGAACTGGACTATCATTTTGTTCGTGAGAAAGGGGCAGGGGACAACTTCTTACTCAATTTGTAAAGTCTAAGAATCAGCTAGCGGATATTCATACCAAAGCCTTAACAAAATAGGTTTTTTCTTGTTTTTGCAGCAAGCTAGGAGTTACAATTTATCTACTCACTAGCTTGAGGGGAAGTGTTGAAGGAAACTTGACGACTGATGGAACACGTCGAAGGAACAAGTCCATTGAAGCAGGCTGACGAGTTAGAGTTAGATTCATACTAGGATTAGACTACTAAATCCTAAGTTTTGTACGATTAAGAAACTGAACATTGTAGGAGTTGATTAGGATAAGGTATTTCACTTGTAATAAATTAGTACTCATGTAATTATTTGTATTGTAGTAGGACTCCAAGTATAACTAGAATAGGACTCTTCTCCTATGTAAGAATTTTGTAACTCAACATTATAATCATCAATACATCCTTGATTTATACATACTTTGGTGAGATTTCTACAGTAACTAATGTTAAAATGATCAATTAAGAAAGGACATATGTTGAATACTGATTAATATTCTTTCCTTTATATTTTTTACTTGCCATTTGCTTTCAACACTCTCTACGCCACCTGAAAAAGATTTAATACTTAAAAACTTGATTATGTTTTTCCATAACAATTTCTTTTTGTAATTCATGGGTTCTAGGACTAAATAAGAATCATTCTCTTTCTTTTAGTTAGATTCCTAACATGATGTATTAAATCTATCAAAAAAATATTGTTGTAGTTTACTGAATGCCCATTCTAACACATTTTTCTTTCTTCAATCTTAATAGTGGTTGTCTAAAATCTTATGTCATAGTAGAATATAAAATTTTGTGTCTATAACAAGCAAAAATGGGCTTAAAAATTGAAGACTTCACGTGCACCAATAAACTTAAAAAGAAATAAGGGCTTTAGCGAGATTCAAACCCTAGTTTTGTGGGTAATTTCTCTAGCACAAGGATAGCTCTACACTCATTAAGAGTGCGCTGTTAGTTATATCTTTTTTTTTGTCAGAGATAGATATAGATGTATATGCGCCCACACATATGAATGTGGGTTCGCCTGTGATAACAAGATAAAGTTACTTCTTGAGTGAAAATCATTAGTTCAAGTTCCAGGCTTTGATACGGTATGTAAAAGCATAAACATTTATGCTAATAAAGAAATTAATATATATACATACCAGGATTTCGAACGAGCATATTTGAGGCAGAAAACGAAATCAATGTCCCTTTGCCCTATCTTACGCTACTGTAACTTTCTTGATTGAATCGAGTGGAGGTAGTAACCCTAATGATCATAAAAGGACAAATTTATAGGATTTCACGGAAAATGTTATTATTTTTGTTGCTCAACATGTAATCTAATGAAATGGTGAATCTATTGAATTATTAAAATAAATAAAACTTATATGGTACAACTTATTTATGATATGTAATTATTATATTTTTAATATTTGTAGTGAATTCTAAAAATAATTACTATTTATATCTAATCTTTTTATTTCATGAAAAATGGTAAATACACATGACTATCTACAATTTGGTTGTAACATTAGGGATTTCTTGGCTAATCTTCATTTGCTCTGTTAAATCGCGACTCATCCAAAAGAGGATAACTATTTGGTAGTTTTTAATTAGTTTTTCTTGTTTAAGGGCATTTGTTTCGTTGATTTTTCTTCCATTTTAATCGTAGGCATTGTTAGGGACGGCAATTGAGCAAATTGGATCAATTTTAGGTCAATCATAATAGGTCAAGACAACAAACGGGTCAAGATCCAATCCGAACTGAATTTGATTGGATCAATATCAATTGAGCCAAAACTGGGCAGATAATGAGTCAAGATACAACTCAACTCAATTTTTGCTAAGTTTAGTTATTTTATTAGTTCTTTAAAATATTTTAGTACACAATAACGTTATTGATAAAAATATTTTATGAATATGTATAAAAAATTCATACTACTACAAAACCTCTAACTTTTTCATGGTCTGCTAAAAAAAATGGTAATTAAACAAGTGAAATTTAAACGCCTTACATTGTACAAAGACATTTATACTGAGGAATTTAAAATTTATATATAAACACCAAAAAAAATCATATATATATCATGTAAATTTGTTATCAAGAAAATTCAAATGAATATACGTTTTCTCCTTCTAGATTCACCCTTACATAAAAATAGTTAAAATGTACAAATTTTGTGTCTATGATACTGAACAAATGATATCTCTTGGTATCTTCTGTATCTCTTATACATAAAAATGACGATTTCCTATGATTAAGAAATTCATAACATCAGAAAATTGAACTTGTAACTGGCCTACACAATCAAATTTAACTATTTTGAGGTTTTAAATGTCACATGCAAACAAAATTAAGTGGATTAAATTGGACAGATCAAAGTATATAAATAATCACATTAATTTTTACTTTCTTTTTCCCTTAATTTATGTGATATTTACTCTTTTTTTTGGTTGTTTCGAAAAGGAAGTCTTTTCATAGTCCTATATTAATTGTTCACTTTGTTATAGATAATTCTTCCAATCATTTTGATCTCATTTATCCTTAAAATTATTCCTTTTTTATTTTTGTAAATGTAATCAAGTTTGTAAACCTTCAGAAAAAGATTCTTAAAGTCCAAATTAATGAAATTTATCATTTTTATTAATGATTTTTTGTAATGAGAAAAACAAATAACTAATATAAAATAAAAAAGACATATTTTCACTTTAAATTTTAATAAAATAATTTATAATCACATTAATATCTAAGATTTCTATTTTGATACTCCAAAGTAAACATCAACACAAGAACCCCAAATTGAATGATGCTTCTTCGAGTTTCTTCTTCACAGATGAGGACGAATCATGTCCGACATAAATACTTCTCGATCTAACTTGGACTAATCCCTTAAAAGAAAATAAATTCCTACTAGCCAAAAAGTAAGTTTCCACTCAATATTTCAAGCTCCCTAAGAGAATTCAACACACAACATAACTTTGAAATAAACAACCAAAGTCTCAAATCATACATCATTTAAGAACAAGCATGAATGTAAAAACCATCTCTGTTACCAAATAGAGTATTAAAAACATTCACAATTCTATGTTTCCAAGCAGATAAAATCTTTTTAGTACCTTAAAGAAAAGGCAAAACACAGCCTTACTACTCCATCAACCAAAGGTCTCGTTTCTGTTTGTACTTCCAAAACATTTTAACTAAAGATTAAGAAGGATTCTGATAACGATACTAATCAACAAGATACACAACTTCTTCTTTAGATTATTAAAGATAGTCAATTAGATTAAACAAAAAAAAAGGGCATCTAAGATAGAATGCTCAAGTAATATTGTTGTATGTTATTGAGCTTGTTTTTTTTGTTCTTTTTTTTATAACCAAGAAGTCCTCGAGGGTCAATAGTGCACGGTTCATAACTCAGTGGATGATAGACCCGCCCCTTTACTCTTCTCTACTTATATACCAGACTTTTTGTCTGCGGTAGGGTTCGATTGAGCTTGTATATATATGATTATATGGAAGCTGCATAAAGGAATGGGATATGTTCTAACTGCATAGGAAAAAGACTGATTTATGAACAACTGACCCCACCCTCACCCCCACCCCCTTTTTTTTTCCCTTTTCCTGTAGTTAGTGATAATTTTTCTGGGATGTAGAATTGTAATATTGAGCTTGTAAGAATAATATTGTTGAAATTCAATTTCAGCTTATAATGTATATTGTATCATAATTCTCATTGAAAAATGTTGTTGAAAGGGATTATCTTTTCCATTCAAAATGGGTATTGTTTACTAACCATTAAGATCAAGGGATTTGATCGAATTTCATTCTTTCTCACTATTCACAATAATGTGTCAACAACATCGTCGACTCTCATAAAACAACTAGTTGAAATCGACTATATGAATCCTCACTATTCCATTTACGCTCAACTCATGTCATGATCGTATCAAATAAAAAACAATGCACAAACATCCATCCAGATTCACCTATAATCAAAAACTGATGGTCTTCACAGTGGCAAATGCAAAATAACAGCCTTACTGCTGTATTAACATTCTTTTTACGATTTCAAATATTTTACCAAAAGATTATGATCTGATTAAAAACTAGTTGAGATCAAACAGGATGTAATATGGATTCTAATCTACACTATACACAACTTCTGCTTTAGATGATGTACGCTGAAATTTTTTTACCTCAGCGAGTACTTTGAAAGATTTTTTATCTTCCGTTTCACAGGGCTTGGTTATCATTCTGACCAGTGTTGGAGACTTGGCCAATAAAACCTTGATAAGCTGCATTTCAGCTGCTACTCCTGTTACATCATAAATCTTTACTGTCCTCAGGTGATTAAATGTCATATCCGAGAAACTTTCAGGAATATCATCAACAGACTCCCGGCGCGCATGTTCAAAATAGTTCTAAGAAAGATTAAGAAAAACCATCACCCTTGATTAAAAATTGAAGATCATAAGAAAGTCAAATACATACGAAAAAAGAGAGAAAAGTAACCACCATCAACAACCTCGATTTCAATTTCTTCTAAATTTGGAGAGCTTCTTATCAAGCAAAGAGCAAACGAAAGATCAAAGAATACTCCTAGATTAATGCAAGATATGTGAAGGCGTTTAAGATAGAAAAGAACATAAGGGAGCCGGTCTAATATACACGTCCTAGGAAGAAAATGTCGAAAATCAGGATGACTCAAAGTTATGAAAATGCAAGTTATGAAGCTATATTGCCTGAACATACTCGTGATTCCAGCAGAGATTCTCGAGAGCAGGAATACACTCAAAAATCTTGTCAACATCATGTTCTACCTCTACCGAAAATTATGTAGGCTCAGATGAAACTTTGGAAAGAAAAGGGACATTCTTTAAATGTAAAAACTTTATATTGCCACTGAAGATAATTGACCTCAGCTTAGGAGGACTAATTTCAATGTGATTTGTAATAGCGTCGTGTTACAGCACCAAATGCTCAAGAACCGAGCAATGTGAGATTATACTTCCAAGAAATTCAGAAGAAATATTGACTTCAATTCTTGATAAGCTAATTAACTAAACAAATCCCTCAAAGACCGGATGAGGACGTATTTGACAGTCCTTGAGAAACAGATACCTCAATTGTGAACATGTAAAATATGCAGAAGGCAATTCATATGACTTACTCCTAAACGGAGGTTTAAGGACAAGATGTTGAATGCCATTCCTAGAGAGGAAATATACCAAGTGATATCAAGTCCTCTGTTGTTTTCCAAAGTGTTTGATCAAATTTCAGCAGTGGAAGTCTATGCCAATTATATTCCATTTCTTTGATAATATGCTTGTCCTCACAACATTTCGTAAAGGCAACCTCGTTCGAATGTCATCAAATACATTATCAGGAAGGTTTCTAAGTACACCGCGGAGTTAAAAGTTGTTTTTTTCCCATTTAGAAGCATAACATCAAATGACTACTACAACAAGAATCTGCAGAAAATAAACAAGAGCACAATATGTAAGGAATCTCGAAACTGTCCGGTTAGAGTACACACTACCTAGTTTACTTGTGTACTGAAAAAGAGATTGTTTTTGAAAGACCAACAGCTCAAGTGTATCAAATCCAAGTAAAATAAGTGTTGTTTTAGTTATCCAAAACATAGAAACTTATTATTCCTATTTCAACCTAGTGAAAATCATAATTCCGCCACTACTGAAACACATCCGTGATAGACCTACACCTACCAACACACCATGTCCTTGAAAAACATTAACCCCATCAAGTTTTAAGCAAACCCCACTTCAATTTCATCATATTGAAGCATACCCAAAAAATAAAAATGCAATCTTGATATCAAAATTCTATAGAACAAGAACCATAAACGCAGAGAGTTTGTGTTAACAGAGAAGAAGAAGAACTTGAGAGAGGATGAATGTGAAGCACTCTGCTCTCTTTGTCTTCTCAAATAGAGGTGTTGGAAGAAACTGAAGAGACAAGCTTTTGAAATTATTTTATTTTCTATTAGGATGAAAGTTAAATTATACTATTATAGTTTCGGTTTTGAAGTTAACAATTTATTTTGTAACGAATGTTGAAAGTATTTTTTATTTATGTGAATTTTATCGTCTTTTGAAAATTTTGAAAATATGTTTAATCTCTTTTTCAATCACCGTGTAATTATAAAAAAATAAAATAAATCAAAAAAATAAACTAAAGTCGAAACTGAAACATCCAACTTTATATGATTTGATTTAGTTTTTAGAACTAATAAAATGAAAAACTTAGTTTAGGTTTTTTCTAATTAAAAATTAAATCAAATCGACCTTTGTGCCCCATCTGAAATAAAGAGCAAATTTGATTTCGTATTTAACAACTAAAACTTCTTTTTTCGTTTTTCTTAATGATTCTAAGAGTATATATATTAACTCCCAAGTAATATACATTTTTCGTTTGAATATTTTGTATATCATACGGTCATCTTACATGTTAAAGTATGTAATATATCTTATTTAAGATGCATCACAAATATTAAAATAGAGAGAATATATAAGTAGAATAAAAAATTAAGGAAAAGATAATTAAGACACATTTAAAGTTTCATTTTCTTTTTCCTTTTGCGAGTTTTATATGTAAATCATCATGTGTTTTTCATTTTCTACCTGAATTAGCCCGTGACAGTTCCAACTTCCACAGCCATGTCTTATTTCAAAGATGAATCAATAACAAGAATGTCATGCAAAATCTTTGTTAGTTCTGCAACACACAACACAATTTCAAAATAAACAACCAAAGTCTTAAATCAATAACAAGCATGAAATGTAAAACCATCTCTGTTCCCAAACAGAGTATTCAAAACATTCATCAAGGTTCACAATTCTATGTTTCCAAGCAGATAAAATCTTTATAGTACCTTAAAGCAAAGGCAAAACACAGCCTTACTACTCCATCAACCAAACGTCTCGTTTCTGTTTGTACTTCCAAAATATTTTAGCAAAAGATTAAGAAGGATTGTCATAACGTTACTAATCAACAAGATACACGACTTCTGCTTTAGATGATGCCCGTTGAAACTTTGTTATCTCCGCGAGTATGTTGAGAGATTTGTTAGTTTCCATTTGACGAGGCTTATTTACCATTTTCACCAGTGCTGGAGACTTTGCCAATAAAACCTTGATAAGCTGCATTTCAACCTCTTCTAATAGTACATCATAAAACTTAATTATCCTCAGATGATTAAATGTGATATCCGAAAAACTTGCATGAATCTCATCAATAACCTCCTGTGGCACACATTCGAAATGATCTACATCACTAAGGATACATTCCTAAGAAAAATCAAGAAAAAAATCATCAAGTCATTACATACGAATAAAAAAACATGGAAAAGATAGAGAGAAAAATAAACATTAGTGACAACCTTAATTTCAATTTCTTCAAAATTTGGAGAGCTCCGTATTATGCAAAGAGCAAACGAAAGCTCAAAAAACTCTCCAAGAGTAATCCAAGACATGAATAGGCTTTTTAGACAGTTAAGAACTGATGGAAGCCTTGTTCATATAACTTTAGTTGATCCATTATCGACCTATGAATAAAATGACAAAAATCAGGATGACTAAAATTCCAAAAAAAAACAAGCACACATGAAAATGCATTACCATTAAGTAAAATGAAGGAACATTACCTCAAAAATATCGCAGCTGAAACACTCGAGTGCAGGAATAGACGAAAAAATATTGACAAAATAATCTTTGTCCTCTAGAACTAATTCTCTAGGCACATACAGAACATTAGAAAGAACAGGGACATTTTCAAGATGTATTAATTGTATATCGCCACGAAAGACAAATGACCTTAGCTTCGGAGCATTAATACTCATGAAGTACGGATTGTCTATGTCTTTTAGCACAAAATCCTCAAGCAACGGGCAATTAGAGATCAAACTTTCAAACGTATCAGAAGATAACATGACAGATTTCAATATTAGCCTAATCAACTTATTAAATCCCTGAAAGAAACATGGAAGCTGTATTTCACATTCCTTGAGATACAAATGCATCAATGCTGAACAATTAAAAAAGAAGTTAGGCAACCTGTAAGTGAGGATAAGTAAATGGAAGTTTAAGGACAAAATGTTGAAGTTGATCACTGTCGAGGGAAAAAATCAAACGATCAACATCAGGACACACTATTAGACTAATAATATTGAGGGTGACCTTCATTATTATTTCTCTATGAAACGTGAGGAAACTATCAATAATTGGAATAAATCCAATGGTAGGGGACGTCAAGTCCTCGGGTGTTTTCCACACTGTTTGATCAAACTTCACATGTGGAATTCTCCAGCAAATATATTGCCAGTCCTTCGAAAGTGTACTAACTCTAACAACATCTCAAAAATACAACCTACTTAGAATGTCATCGATTAAATGAATGTTAAGGTTGCTAAGTCGATCAGGTTAAGGTAAACTAAGTCCTTGTTCATCCGGAGGAATGACAATCTATAGAAAGTAAACAAAAGTACGATAGGTAAGGTCAAAGTACACGCTACACGAACAACAAAAAAACATGTCACAACTCTAAGATTAAAAGAAAAGGTTCATAATATGAGGCAAGTGTAACCTTTTTCCATGTTTAAAAAATGCTAAAGAAATTATTTGTAGCTGACATTTGCATTGATTTCTTTAATCTGCAACTGTTGATGTTATACTATAGGAATAACATGTGTTTGTTGTAATATTATAAATGAATAGATAATACTTAACACTTCCTTTAGCACTAAAGGTGTCATTTGGTAGTATATATAAAAATAGTTTGTATGAAATTTTAGTACAATGTTTGACCGTAAATTTAACTCTGGTACAACTAATACTAGTATTACAGTTAACCTCTTTTGGCATATACGACCCCAAACATTTGTTCTACAAGAAGCATAAAATATTAATTTAGTGAACTACACACTTAATTTCAATATTTTGGTGAAACATAATAAAAAAATACATCCTGAAATTTTAATTTATGTATAAGCTATTAATAAGAACACCAAAATCATGAGAAATGATATTATTTTGTTAATTCAAATATTCATATCAACCCCCTAATCAAACCTAAAACCATCAAGACTTGAATGAGAAATCAGATTCCCATAAATTAAAAAAAATATATTGATAGTTGAACAAGGTGATATTCATTATTCAAGACTAAGCCATAAGTCCATATGCCTTTAATCTATGTTTTCTCAAGATAAGATAATTAGAAATTCACAAATATTTTACTTTTACTTAATAGTGTAATTATTTGAAAAACTACAATCTTAAGGGAAACAAACTTGAAATAACTTAATTTTGTTGCTACCGCCACCATTACACAATGAATTTAGATACACCCATCATCAGAGTATATTTCTTGTTATTGTTGTTTTAATTAGNTATATATATATATATTTTATTAAGATCATAAAAAATAAAACCTTTTTTATCAAAAACAAAGAAATAACTTGAATCTCACATTGAAAAAAAAACTAATTAAAATTTAGGCTTCCAACTTATTTTTGACTTTAGAGCACTAATTAGCTTGAGCCGTCATTGAGCTTACTTATCAATTATGTTTACTAACTAATGGTAAAATGTTCAATTAAGAAAGCACATATGTTGAATACTTATTAATTTTTTTCTTTCTTCATATTTTTTACTTGTTATTTACTTTCAACACTCTCTAAGCCACCTTAACACCAAAAAATGTGTATTTATTACATTTCAAAATAGTTCTAGGAGGTATTAGGACATATAAAGAAAATGTGTATTCTTAAAATATCGAACATAGTTCAAGGGATTACATATGTTTTTTTTCAAAATAAAATAAAATAAAATAAATATTTACAAACTTGACATTGTTTTGTTAACCTCATATTCAAACATTTTAATAATGACAATACTGACCAGGTTCTTGATGCAGGAAGTAAACAAGATACAACACAAGTACAAGGCTACAATCGGGATGCTCTCAGTGATCACACTAAGGATAGGCGCACCAGTTAAGAATGGAATGTAAATATTTGTTCAATCAGATCAAATCTCACAACATGTGAAATCAAAGCCGCATTCAAGGAAAACCAATCAAGGATATCGAAGATAAATCAAGGGAAAATGTTAAGGAAACATCATCATACCAATATTTACA
Source organism: Solanum pennellii (assembly GCF_001406875.1). NCBI lineage: Eukaryota > Viridiplantae > Streptophyta > Magnoliopsida > Solanales > Solanaceae > Solanum > Solanum pennellii. The sequence continues at coordinate 50,439,903 of NC_028640.1, read as the reverse complement.
AAGAGTACAAGATAAATCAACTTAAGGAAAGGATCAAATCACACACGACTATCAAGCAAAGACTCAAAATCCTCACGCAAGGGAAGAATTGATCTATCATGTACATATCCAATATGGACATGATTCAACAGATCAATTACAAATGACTCAAGGATAAGATCAAAGATACTTGATTCAAATACCCTTGGGTTTCTCATAAGAGCTTACACTATATGAATCCTCCTCTGCCAGTTGTGTGAAGCACATAACTGTTGGCCTATTGACCATCTCCTAGCCAAAGTCCCATGGCCTAATCCTACTTGAAAAAGGATTGGAATTATTCTCTTTATTTGGTTTCCAATTCTATTAGGAAAAGGATTGGAATTGTAATGCTATTTGTAGTTGGTTTTGGCTTTGTAAGGAAACGCACAACTCTATAAATAGAGGATGATCTTGAGAAAATAATTCAATTGCTCATTGATATTGTCTTTGAAAGTCATTAGAACACAACAGAGGTTTTTGAGAGAGCTTTCAACAAGATAAAAGAGAGAAGGTAAAGGGTTATTTTGCTGTAGTCTTTTTCTCCGACTAGCAATATTCAAATCGTGTTTCCCGATTAACTAACCGTTAGATCGTGCTGCAATTTGGACTGAGTGTTCCTGACATCTTGTTGGTTGATGTTGTCCAAGATGACCTTCTCTTCGCTTGTGATAAAGACGTTATCAATTTTGTATATCAAGAAACAAGTTGGATAGTAGATGCTGGAGCCACATCACATGTCACACCAAGAAAAAACTTCTTTTCATCTTATACTTCTGTTAACTCTGAGGTGTTAAAGATGAGTAATGCTGGTAAGGTTAAGGTGTTCTGCATTGGCACTGTTTGTTTGAAAGTCAATACTGGTTCAACGTTGGTCTTTCAGAATATCAAGCATGCTCCAGACATTCCCTTAATTTTGATCTCTGTAGGACAACTAGATGATGATAGCTATCATAATGACTTATTCAATGGCTAATGGAAGCTCACCAAAGGCTCTCTGATTTTAGCTCGAGGAAGAAAACATTCAAATTTATACGTGACACAAGGATCGATTCTTAGTGACTCTATAAATTTTGTGGAGAGCGAGGCTTTATCAGATTGTGGCACAGGAGGCTTAGTCATATGAGTGAGAGGGGGATCACCTATTTGGCTAAGAAGAATTTTCTTGCTGGTATGAAACAAGGAAAGGTGAAAAGATGTGTTCATTGCTTAGCAGGTAAATAGAGAAGAGTTTCTTTTGACATTCATCCACCTTCAAGAAAGTCTGAGCTATTGGAGCTAGTACACTCAGATTTGTGTGGTCCTTTTAAAGTGAATTCAAAAGATGGTGCACTTTACTTTGATGCTTTCATTAATGATCGTTCTCGCAAGATTTGGGTATATCCTTTAAAATCCACAGATCAAGTGCTTGATGTGTTTAAACAGTTTCAAGCCTTATCTGCGAGACAAACGGAAAAATGAAATTAAAATGTATTCGCACTGATAATGGTGGTGAGTATATTGGTCCCTTTTATAACTACTACAAATCCCAAGGAATTCGTCATCAGAAGACTCCTCCAAAGACTCCTCAATTAAATGGTTTGGGAGAGAGGATGAACAAAACTTTAGTTGAGAGAGTTAAATGTGTGCTTTCAGAGGCTAAACTTTCAAATTCATTTTGGGCTGAAGCACTTAACACTGTTGCTTATGTTATCAATTTGTCTCCTGTTGTTGCTTTGAGTGGTGATGTTCCAAACAAAGTTTGGTTTGATAAGGATGTCTTTTATGATCACTTGAAAGTGTCGGGTGTAAAGCTTGTGTGCATGTTCCAAAAGATGAGAGGTCAAAATTGGATGTTAAAACTAAGCAGTGCATCTTCATTGGTTATGGTCAAGATGAGTTTGGATATCACCCTTATAATCCAAATGATAAGAAGCTCATTAGAAGTCGTGATGTTGCGCTCTTTGAAGATCAAACTATTGAAGATATTGACAAGACTGAGCAACTAGATTCTCATGCCGATGAGCTTAGTTGATGTTGATCCAATTCGTATTATTAATATATCTTATGCACATGAGGGACCCAAGGTAATAATACAGATAATGATCAGAGTTTAGAACATATAATTGTTCTTATTTATGATGTTGTGGTTGATAATCAACCAACTCATTGTGAGATGATCACTTCATATGCTCCAGAAACATCTTGTAGAAGATCTACTAGAGAGAAGCGAAGCTCAACACGTTATTGTCATGATGAGTATATTCTATTGACTAACATGGGAGAACCTGAAGGTTATGATGAAGTCATGTTAGATACTCATAGATATAAGTGGAAAGAACTCATCGTAGACAATCATGAGTTTTTTAGAAGTGTGGCAGGCAGGAAGCCTGTCAAAAGTTACTTCACTTTAAGTCCATTTGGCCCTTGGCTTGAAGGGGAGTTTGTTGGGACATTTCCCATGTTCCAGCCAAAGGCCCATGGCTTAATACTACATAAAAAATGATTGGAATTATTCTCTTTATTTGGTTTCCAATTCTATAGGGAAAAGGATTGGAATTGTAACTCTATTTGTAGTTGGTTTTGGCTTTGTAAGGAAAAGCAAAACTCTATAAATAGAGGATGGTATTGAGAGAATAATTCAATTGCTCATTGATATTGTCTTTGAAAGACATTAGAACATAAGAGAGGTTTTTGAGAGAGCTTTCAACAAGAGAAAAGAGAGAAGGAAAAGGGTTCTTTTGCTGCAGTTTTTTTCTCCGACGAGCAACATTCAAATCATGTTTTCTGATTAACTAACTATTGGATCGTGCTGCAATTTGGACGGAGTGTTCCTGACATCTTTTTGGTGGATTTGAATGGTGGAGATTGGATTCGGAGGTCAGCAAGATCCTGTTTTAGGTCCCGAATAGAGGCTGGGTTTGGGTGGTGTTTCTTTCTATTTATCTTTTGTTGGTGTAGCTATTGTTTGTTATTTTTTGGCACTTGTTGTGTATCCATTAGAAGAATATTTTTAACCCACTTATTGGTATAGTGAGGCAATTCAGATCTTGTTGATCCCGTGGTGGTTACCTTCGATTGGAAGGGTTTTTTCACGTTAAACTTGGTGTTCTTTATTGTTAGATTTTTGGTTTCATCTTTTCGTCACAATAACAACTTCACTTGAACTTATTTGTAATCTTCTTTCATCTTTGATAAAGCTTTGTACACAAAGAGTTAACATTTTTAAAACAAAAAGAGAAGGAAAAATTAAGGGAGTAGCAATGCGCTGTAAGCTCCTATAACAAATCTCAGAAACTGTCTCTCCTTTTTACTTTGTGTGGTCTTGAGCTTTTTGATGAAGCCGTTCGCCTGTTCTATGCAAATCTCAAGGGGACTGGCTAGACACCGCGTTGGTGATCCGAACAGGGATAAAACCTTTTGTGTCAATTATTACTGCAACTTTCTGTTATTGTTTATCTTCCTAGCAACTTGCAGGTAAGTCGACTATCTACTACTGGTAGTCTACTAAGTGAATTTAAATATAACCCCCCGCCCGCAATATCACAATAAACTTAAAAAGAATAAGGGCTTTAGCTAGATTCATACCCTAGTTTTGTGGGTGATTCCTTTAGCATGAGGATAGCTCTACACTCATTAAAAGTACGTTGTAAATTATATCTTTTTTTTTTCAGAGATAGATATACATGTATATGCACCCACACATATGAATGTGGGTCCGCCTCTCACAACAAGATAAAGTTACTTCACGTAGTGAAAATCATTAGTGCAAGTTTCAGGCTCTGATACGGCATGTAAAAACATAAACATTTATGATAATAAAGAAATTAATATATTTGCATACCAGGAATTTGAACGAGCGTATCTGAGGCAGCAAACGAAATCAATCTCCCTTTGCCCTATCTTACGCTACTGTAACTTTCGTGATTGAATTGAGTGGAGGTTTTAACACTAATGAATAGAAAATGACCAATTTAAAGGATTCTACTGAAAATGTTATTATTTTTGTTGCCCAACATATAATCTAATGAAATGATGTAATCTATTTAATTATTAAAATAAAATAAAAATTATATGGTACAACTAATTTATGACATGCAACTATCATATTAGTAATATTAGTAGTGAATGCTTAAAATAATTACTATTTATAGCTAATACTTTTATTTCATAGAAAATAGTAAATACACACAACTATCTACTATTTGGTTTTAATATTAGGTATTTCTAAGCTAATCTTCATTTGCTCAGATAAATCGCGACTTATCCAAAAGAGGGTAACTATTTGATAGTTTTTGATTAGTTTTTCATGTAATGAGTCAAGACCCAACTCAACTCAATTTTCACCCAGTTTAATTAATTTATTTGTTCTTTTAAAATATTTTAGTACACAATAACATTAGGATAAAATTATTTTATGGATATATGTAAAGAATTATACTACACAACCTCCTACTTTTTCATTAGGGATGACAATGGGGCGGTGTAGGGCGGGGGCAGGGGCGGGTCTAGCTTAACCCACAAACTTTTTAATCGCCCCGCCCCGCATAGCAAAATTTTCATTTTCAACCCGCCCTGCTCCACCCTACCCCACATAGACCTGTCCCGCATGAACTCGCCTTACATAATTTTCATAATATTTTCTTTTTTCTTAGTTATGTTTGATACTAAAAATAAAATTCATAAAAAAATTCAGTTTTTCATTAAGTTGCATTAATTTAATAGGATAGTGACTTTAAATATTAATTTTTAGAGGTCAATTGAGAATCATGCAAGAAATTGTATTATTTTTTATGAATCATCTTCCTTTATAATATTGAATATTTTAGTAGCTTTAATGAATTTATCTTAATAAATAATGTTCTGTCATTCTATGACATGTAATAAGTTAAAATTAAGTTTGAAGCCACATAAAATCACATATACCCGAAGCCCACCCTGACCCACATTAATTAAAAAGAAATCCACTTCGACCCACTCCGCTTCAGACCCGCCCCACAAAACCTTAAGCCCGCCCCGCCTCACATACCCTTAAACCTATCCTGCCCCGCATCCGGTCCACCTTATTGCCATTCTTATTTTTCATGGTCGTCTATAAACAATGGTAATCAAATTAGTGAATATAAACGCCTTACAATGTACAATACCATTTATGTTGAGAATTTTAAAATTTATATATAAACAAACAAAAAACACTCTTATATATATCATATAAAATTTTTGTCAAGAAAATTCAAATGAATATACCTTCGCCCCTTCTAGATTCGCCCTTGCATAAAAGTGGCTAAAATGCAGGAATTTTGTGTCAATAATACAAAACAAATGATATCTCTTGGTATTTTCTATATCTCTTATATATGACGATATTTTTATTAAAAAAGATCACAAAATCTGAAAATTGAATTTGTAACTGACCTATAAAATGAAGTTTAACTATTTTGAGGTGTTAAACGTCACATGCAAAAAATATTAAGTGAACTGAACTGGACATATCACATCAATTTTTAATCTCTTTTCCCATTAATTTATGTGATATTTGCTTATTTTTTTAAGTTATTTACAAAAGAAAGTCTTTCCATAGTCCTATATTAAGTGTCCACTTTATTATAGATAATTATTTCAATCATTTGGATCTCATTTATTCTTAAAATTATTACTTTTTTAATTTTGTAAATTGATCAAGTTTGTAAATTAAAATAAAAAATACATAATTTATCTCTACATTTTTAGTAAATTTATAATCACATAAATCTATAAGATTTCTATTACATGTCACATTCCAATTTTCTGTTTATTTTTAATTTTTTTATGTTGAATTAAATTGTATCACGTAAATTGATGCAGACAAGACAATACAACTAAGGAACCAACATAATTAATTGCCCCCACCACCCACCCCACTCACCCCACTCCATATTACAATTCTGTAAAATTTAATTTAAGAAGAAAACCTATCTCCCCCTTTCCTTCTTTAGTTCCCTCTTTCACTCCGCGGTGATGAAATTGAAGACTTCAAAATCATACAAATTTGTGTTTAGCAGTTGAAGGATAACGTGTGCGAGAAATGGTATTTGATACTTTTCTACCTTTTTTTGGATGTTTACAGTAGTAATTTTAGTTGTTGATAAGCTTAAAATTTGCTTTCTCTTTTTGTTTAAAAATCAAATCTTTCTCATTTGGGTGTTGTTAATTTTGTGAAATAGAAGCCCTATCTTCCACTTTGTACTTTTTTTTTGTGGTAGATGTTAGTTTTCTTGGGATTTTGGAACGTAGAAAGAACCCTATTTTCCTGTATTTTTTTTAGATGTTGATTTTACTGCATAACATTTCTTTTAAGTCGAGGGGCTATCGAAAATCAACTCTGAAACACCAAAAACAAAGTTAAGAGTCAACTGTTGTGTACATGCTTTCATTTCTAGAACTTTGGAAACTTAACTTTCTATCTGGCTAAGGAACTAGTCAAAGTTATACCAATATGTATATATATTGGACATTATCCTTCCTCATCTATGAAGAAGAAACTCGAGAAGCATCACCCAATTTGGGATTCGTGAGTTGATATTTATTTCAAAGTTATGTTATGTGTTGAATTTCCTTAGGAGAGGTTGAAACATTGAGTGGAAACTTACTTTCTGTCTGGTTAGTAGAGATTTCTTGCTTGTTAAGAGATTAGTCCAAGTAATAATGAGAAGTATGTTGGACATGTTCCTTTCTTAAGAAGATGCATCATCCAATTTGGGATTCTTGAGTTGATGTAAATTTTGAAGTTATGTTGTGTGTTAAATTCTCCTAGGCGAGCTTGAAGTATTGAATGGAAACTTACTTTTTGTATGGTTAGTAGGAATTTCTTGTTTGCTAAGGGATTTGTCTAAGTTAGACCGACAAGTATATATATGTTGGACATGATCTTCGAGTTTCTTCTTCACAGATGAGGAAGGATAATGTCAAACATATATACTTGTCCGTTTAGCTAAGACTAATCCCTTAAGCAAAAACAAAAAATTCCTACTAACTGTACAAAAAGTAAGTTTCCATTCAATACTTTAAGCTCGCCAAGAGAATTCAACACACCACATAACTTCGAGATAAACATCAACTCACGAATCCCAAATTGGGTGATTCTTCTCGAGTTTCTTCTTCACAAATGAGGAAGCATCATGTCTAACATATATACTTCTCGGTCTAACTTGGACTAATTCCTTAACTGACAAGAAATTTCTACTAGCTAGACAGAAAGTAAGTTTCCACTCAATGCGTCAAGCTCACCCAAGGAAATTTAACACACAAAATAACTTTGAAATAAACATCAATCAAGAATCCCATATTGGGTGATGATTCTTCGAGTTTCGTCTTCATAGAAAAGGAATGAGTATGTCCATCATACATCTCGGTATAACTTGGAGTTATTCTTTAATAAGCAAGAAATTCCTAAAAGTAAGTTGCATTTCACTCTCTTCTAATAGTACATCATAAAACTTAACTGTCCTCAGGTGATTCAATGTGATATTCGAGAATCTTGCATGAATCTCGTAAATAAACTCATAGGGCACAAGTTCGGATTAATCCCCATCACTAAGGATACATAATCATTCTTCTTGTAGCATAAATGTTTGGGGTCATATATCCTAAAAAGGTTAACTGAAATAGTAGTATTTGTTGTACCAGTGGTAAATTTATTGTAAAACATTTGTACTAAAATTAATACAAGTACTATTTTTATATATACTACCAAACGACTCCTTTAGTGTTGAAAGAAGTGTCAAGTATTATCTATTGATTTATAATGTTGCATAAACACATGTCATTCATATAGTGTTTTGATGTAAACACTCACTACTATAAATTTGTAGTACAATAAGTATCGAATCACTAATTTGAACTTCTAGGTTCTCTTCAAATTCTATACAAAAATACTTTATATGTGTTTACTTTAACCTAATCCAAACAATTTCACATCAAAAGTTGCAAATAAAAGAAATCAATGCAAGTGTCATCTACGAGTTATACAACTTTTCTTTTATTATTAAAGTTGTGACATATTTGTTTGTTGTTCGTGTAGCATATACTCTATCCTTACAAATTGTATTCTTTTTTAATTTCTACAAATTATCATGCCTCTAGATGAACAAAGACTATGTTTACCTTCTCTTGATCGACTTAGCAATCTTGCCATTCATTTAATTGATGACATTCTTTTCAAGATTTATAAAAACTAGTACACTTTCTAAGGATTGTCAATATACTTGCCCAAAAATTACACAGGTTAAATTTGATCAAAAGGTCTGGGAAACACCAGAGGACTTGACATCCCCTACCATTGGATTTAGTCCTATTCTTGATTGTTTCCTCTGGTTTCATATAGGAATAACATTGAAAGTTATCCTAGACTTTACTAGTCTAAAAGTATGTCCTAAATAAAAATTCTTGATCTAACTTGGACTAATCCCTTAACAGGAAAGAAGTTCCTACTAACCAAAAAGTAAGTTTCCATGAGAGAATTCAACAAATAACATAACTTTGCAATAAACAACCGAAGACTCAAATCATATATCATTTAAAAAGCATCCTTGAAATGTAAAAACCATCTCTGTTCCCAAACAGAGTATTCAAAACATTTACAATTCTGTGTTTCCAAGCAGATAAAATCTTTATAGTACCTTAAAACAAAGGCAAAACACAGCCTTACAACTCATCAACAAAACATCTTGTTTCTGTTTGCACTTTCAAAACATTTTACCCAAAGACTAAGAAGGATTGTGATAACGATACTAATCAACAAGATACACAACTTCTGCTTTAGATTATAAAAGATAGTCAATTAGATGAAACAAAAAAAGGGCATCTAAGATAGAATGTTCAAGTAATATTGTTGTATGTTATTGAGCTTGTTTTTTTGTTCTTTTTTTATAACCAAGAAGTCCTCGAGGGTCAATAGTGCACGGTTCATAACTCAGTGGATGATAGACTCGCCCCTTTACTCTTCTCCACTTATATACCAGACTTTTTGTCTGCGGTAGGGTTCGATTGAACTTGTATATATATGATTATATGGAAGCTGCATAAAGGAATGGGATATGTTCTGACTGTATAGGAAAAAGACTGATATATGAACAACTGACCCCACCCCCACCCCCACCCCTTCTCCTGTTTTTAGTGATAATTTTTCAGGGATGTTGAATGGTAACATTGATCTTGTAAGAATAACATTGTTGAAATTCAATTTCAGCTTATAATGTATATTGTATCATAATTCTCATTGAAAAATGTTGTTGAAAGGGATTATCTTTTCCATTCAGAAGGGGTATTGTTTAGTGACCATTAAGATCAAGGGATTTGATCGAATTTCATTCTTTGTCACTATTCGGAAAAATGTGTCAACAACGTCGTCGACTCTCATAAAACAACTAGTTGAAATCGACTATATGAATCCTCACTATTCCTTTTACGCTCAACTCATGTCATGATCATATCAAATAAAAAACAATGCACAATGACCATGAGGACCACAATGAATATATTAAAAAGATCAATAACCAACCAAAGCTTAATCCCATAAATCATTCAAAGAACAGACATTGAAACAGATTAATCAAAAACATCCATCAAGATTCACCTATGTTCACAAACTGATGGTCTTCACAGTGGCAAATGCAAAATAACAGCCTTACTGCTGTATCAACATTCTTTTACGATTTCAAACATTTTAGCAAAAGATTATGATCTGATTAAAGACTAGTTAAGGTCAAACAGGATCTTAATATTGATTCTAATCTACACTATACATAACTTCTGCTTTAGATGATGTATGCTGAAATTTTATTACCTCAACGAGTACTTTAAAAGATTTTTTATCTTCCGTTTCACAGGGCTTGGTTATCATTCTAACCAGTGTTGGAGACTTGGCCAATAAAACCTTGATAAGCTGCATTTCAGCTGCTACTCCTGTTACATCATAAATCTTTACTGTCCTCAGGTGATTAAATGTCATATCCGAGAAACTTTCAGGAATATCATCAACAGCCTCCCGGCGTGCATGTTCAAAATAGTTCTAAGAAAGATTAAGAAAAACCATCAGCCTTGATTTAAAATTGAAGATCATAAGAAAGTGAAATACATACGAAAAAGAGAGAGAAAAGTAAACATCATTAACAACCTCGATTTCAATTTCTTCTAAATTTGGAGAGCTTCTTATCAAGCAAAGAGCAAAAGAAAGATCAAAGAATACTCCTAGATTAATGCAAGATATGTGAAGGAGTTTAAGATAGAAAAGAGCATAAGGGAGCCGATCCAATATACACGTCCTAGGAAGAAAATGTCGAAAATCAGGATGACTCAAAGTTATGAAAATGCTAGTTATGAAGCTATATTACCTGAACATACTCGTGATTCCAGCAGAGATTCTCGAGAGCAGGAATAGACTCAATAATCTTGTCAATATCATGTTCTACCTCTACCAAAAATTCTGTAGGCTCATATGAAACTTTGGAAAGAAGAGGGACATTCTTTAAATGTAAAAACATTATATTGCCAGTGAAGATAATTGACCTCAGCTTGGGAGCACTAATTTCAATGTGATTTGTAATAGCGTCGTGTTGTAGCACCAAATGCTCAAGCAACGGGCAATGTGAGATTATAATTCCAAATAAATTCATAAGAAATATTGACTTCAATTAGTGCTAAGCTAATTAATTAATCAAATCCCTCAAAGACCAGATGAGGACGTCTTTGACAGTCCTTGATAAACAAATACCTCAATTGTGAACATGTAAAATATGCAGAAGGCAATTCATATGACTTACTCCTAAACGGAGGTTTAAGGACAAGATGTTGAATGCCATTCCTATAGAGGAAATATATCAAGTGATATCAAGTCCTCTGTTGTTTTCCTAAGTGTTTGAACAAATTTAAGCTGTGGAAGTCTATGCCAATTATATTCCATTTCTTTGATAAGATGTTTGTCCTCACAACATTTCGTAAAGGCAACCTCGTTAGAATGTCATCAATTACATTATAAGGAAGGTTTCTAAGTAAATCGCGGAGGTAAAAGTTGTTTTTTTCCCATTTGGAAGCATAACATCAAATGACTAATACAACAAGAATCTGCAGAAAATAAACAAGAACACAATATGTAAGGAATCTCGAAACTTTCCGGTTAGAGTACACACTACCTAGTTTACTTGTGTACTGACAAAGAGATTGTTTTCGAAAGACCAACAGCTCAAGTGTATCAAATCCAAGTAAAATAAGTGTTGTTTTAGCTATCCAAAACATAGAAACTTATTATTCCTATTTCAACCTAGTGAAAATCCTAATTCCGCCACTACTGAAACACATCCATGATAGACCTACACCTACCAACACACCATGTCCTTGAAAAACATTAACCCCATCAAGTTTTAAGCAAACCCCACTTCAATTTCATCATATTAAAGCATACCAAAAAATAAAAATGCAATCTTGATATAAAAATTCTATAGAACAAAAACCATAAAAGCAGAGAGTTTATGTTAACAGAGAAGAAAAAGAACATGAGAGAGGATGAATGTGAAGCACTCTGCTCTCTTTGTCTTCTCAAATGGAGGTGTCGGAAGAAACTGAAGAGACAAGCTTTTGAAATTATTTTATTTTGTATTAGGATGAAAGTTAAATTATACTATTATAGTTTCAGTTTTGAAGTTAACAATTCATTTTGTAACGAATGTTAAAAGTATTTTTTATTTATGTGAACTTTATCGTTTTTTGAAAATTTTGAAAATATATTTAATCTCTTTTTGAAAATATATTTCAGAGATGAATCAATAACAAGAATGTCATGCAAAATCTTTGTTAGTTCTGCAACACACAGCATAATTTCAAAATAAACAACCAAAGTCTTAAATAAATAACAAGCATGAAATGAAAAACCATCTCTGTTCTCAAACAGAGTATTCAAAACATTCATCCAGGTTCACAATTCTATGTTTCCAAGTAGATAAAATCTTTATAGTACCTTAAAACAAAGGCAAAACACGACCTTGCTACTCCATCAACCAAACGTCTCGTTTCTGTTTGTACTTCCAAAATATTTTAGCAAAAGATTAAGAAGGATTGTCATAACGTTACTAATCAACAAGATACACGACTTCTGCTTTAGATGATGCCCGTTGAAACTTTGTTATCTCCGCGAGTATGTTGAGAGATTTGTTAGTTTCCATTTGACGAGGCTTATTTACCATTTTCACCAGTGCTGGAGACATTGCCAATAAAACCTTGATATCCGAAAGCTTGCATGAATCTCATCAACAACCTCCTGTGGCACACATTCGAAATAATATACATCACTAAGGATACATTCCTAAGAAAAATCAAGAAAAAAATCATCAAGTCATTACATACGAATAAAAAAACATGGAAAAGATAGAGAGAAAAATAAACATTAGTGACAACCTTAATTTCCATTTCTTCAAAATTTGGAGAGCTCGGTATTATGCAAAGAGCAAACGAAAGCTCAAAAAACTCTCCAAGAGTAATCCAAGACATGAATAGGCTTTTTAGACAGTTAAGAACTGATGGAAGCCTTGTTCGTATAACTTTAGTTGATCCATTATCGACCTACGAATAAAATGCCAAAAATCTGGATGACTGAAATTCCAAAAAAAAAAAACACACATGAAAATTCATTACCATTAAGTAAAATTAAGGAATATTACCTCAAAAAGATCCCTGTCGAAACACTCGAGAGCTGGAATAGACAAAAAAATATTGGCAAAATCATCTTGGTCCTCTAGAACTAATTCTCTAGGCGCATACAGAACATTGGAAAGAACAGGGACATTTTAAAGTTGTATAAATTGTATATCGCCACGAAAGACAAATGATCTTAGCTTCAGAGCATTAATACTCATGAAGTACGGATTTTCTATGTCTTTTAGCACCAAATCCTCAAGCAACGGGCAATTAGAGATCAAACTTTCAAATGTATCGGAAGATAACGTGACAGATTTCAATATTAGCCTAATCAAATTATTAAATCCCTTAAAGAAACATGGAAGCTGTATTTCACATTCCTTGAGATACAGATGCCTCAATGCTGAACAATTAAAAAAGAAGTTAAGCAACCTGTATGGAGGATGAGTAATGGAAGTCTAAGGACAAAATGTTGAAGATGATCAGTGTTGAGGGAAAAAATCAAACGATCAACATCAGCACACACTATTAGACTAATAATATTGAGGGTGACCTTCAATATTATTCCTCTATGAAACCTGAGGAAACTATCAATAAATAGAATAAATCCAATGGTAGGGGACGTCAAGTCCTGGGATGTTTTCCACACTGTTTGATCAAACTTCACTTGTGGAATTCTCCAGCAAATATATTGCCAGTCCTTCGAAAGTGTACTAACTCTAACAACATCTCGAAAAGACAACCTACTTAGAATGTAATCGATTAAATGAATGTTAAGGTTGCTATGTCAATCAGGAGAAGGTAAACTAAGTCCTTGTCCATCCGGAGGCATGACAATCTTTAGAAAGTAAACAAAAGTACGATAGGTAAGGTCAAAGTACACACTACATGAACAACAAACAAACATGTCACAACTCTAAGATTAAAAGAAAAGGTGCATAATAGGAGGCAAATGTAACCTTTTTCCATGTTTAAAAAATGCAAAAGAAATTATTTGTAGTTGACATTTGCATTGATTTCTTTAATGTGCAACTCTTGATGTAAATTTGTTTGGGTTAGGTTAAGTCAAACACATATAAAGTATTTTTGTACAGAATTTGAAAAAACTTAGACGTTTAAATTAGTGATGTTATACTTGTTGTACTAGAAATTTATACTATTGAGTGCTTACATCAAAATACTATAGGAATGACATGTGTTTGTTGTAACATTAAAAATGAATAGATAATACGTAACACTTCCTTTAGCACTAATGGTGTGATTTGGTAGTACATATAAACATAGTTTGTATGAAATTTTAGTACAATGTTTGACTGTAAATTTAAGTCTTGTACAACTAATACTAGTATTACAATTAACCTCTTTTGGCATATATGACCCCAAACATTTGTTCTACAAGAAGCATAAAATATTAATTTAGTGAACTACACACTTAATTTCAATATTTTGGTGAAACATAATAAAAAAATACATCCTGAAATTTTAATTTATGTATAAGCTATTAATAAGAATACCAAAATCATGAGAAATGGTATTATTTTGTTAATTCAAATATTCATATCCAACCCCATAATCAAACCTAAAACCATCAAGACTTGAATGATAAATCAGATTCCTATAAATTAAAAAAAAATATTGATATTTGAATAAGGTGATATTCTTTATTCAAGACTAAGCCATAAGTCCATATGCCTTTAATCTATGTTTTCTCAAGATAAGATAATTAGAATTTCACAAATATTTTACTTTTTCTTAATAGCGTATTTATTTGAAAAACTACAATCTTAAGGGAAACAAGTTTGAAATAACTTAATTTTGTTGCTACCACCACCATTACACAATGAATTTAGAGACACCCATCATCAGAGTATATTCCTTGTAATTGTTGTTTTAATTAGGGTTTCTTCCGAGGGTGACTTAATGCCTTTAAAGATGAGGCATATGCAGTAAACCCCAAAATTGAAGGGCCTAATTTTTTAGTAATAATAAAATTGTCTTAAGCTTTTTATCAAAAAAAAGAAAGAATTTTTTTTATTTGTTTAAGATTCTTTTTTATGGACCATTTTTTAATTTAACTTTCACATGGTATGTTTAAGACCACAAGATCAATACATACATATATATATATATCTATATATATATATATATATATATATATATACACACACACATATAACTTGAATCTAACATTGAAAAAAAAGTAATTAAAATTTAGGCTTCCAACTTATTTTTGACTTTAGACCACTAATTAGCTTGAGCCGTCACTGGGCTTACTTATCAATTATGTTTACTAACTAATGCTAAAATGTTCAATTAAGAAAGGACATATGTTGAATACTGATTAATTTTTTTCTTTCTTCATATTTTTTACTTGTTATTTACTTTCAACACTCTCTAAGCCACCTTAACACCAAAAAA
>NC_028640.1:50387440-50424769 GCF_001406875.1 Solanum pennellii | reverse complement strand
GACCATAGTTCAAGGGAGTACTTATGCTTTTTTTCAAATAAAATAAAATAAAATAAATATTTACAAACTTGACAATGTTTTGTTAACCTCATATTCAAACATTTTAATAATGACAATACTGACCAGGTTCTTGATGCAGGATGTAAACAAGATACAACACAAGTAAAAGGCTACAATCGGGATGCTCTCAGTGATCACACTAAGGATAGGCGCACCAGTTAAGAATGGAATGTAAATATTTGTTCAATCAGATCAAATCTCACAACATGTGAAATCAAAGCCACATTCAAGGAAAATCAATCAAGGATATCGAAGATAAAATCAAGGGAAAATGTTAAGGAAACATCATCATACCAATATTTACAATGAGTACAAGATAAATCAACTTAAAGAAAGGATCAAATCGCACACGACTAGCAAGCCAAGACTCAAAATCCTCACGCAAGGAAAGAATTGATCTATCATGCACATATCTAATATGGACATGATTCAACAGATCAATTACAAATGACTCAAGGATAAGATCAAAGATCCTTGATTCAAATACCCTTGGGTTTCTCATCAGAGCTTACACTATATAAAACCTCATCTACCAGTTGTGTGAAGCACATAACTGTTGTGCTATTGACCATCTTCCAGCCAAAGTCCCATGGCCTAATCCTACTTGAAAAAGTATTGGAATTATTCTCTTTATTTGGTTTCCAATTCTATTAGGAAAAGGATTGGAATTGTAATCCTATTTGTAGTTGGTTTTGGCTTTGTAAGGAAAAGCACAACTCCATAAATAGAGGATGGTCTTGAGAGATTAATTCAATTGCTCATTGACATTGTCTTTGAAAGTCATTAAAACATAACAGAGGTTTTTGAGAGAGCTTTCAACAAGAGAAAAGATAGAAGGAAAAGGGTTATTTTGCTGTTGTCTTTTCTCCGACCAGCAATACTCAAATCGTGTTTCCCGATTAACTAACCGTTGGATCGTGCTGCAATTTGTACTTAGTGTTCCTGACATCTTGGTGGTTGATTTAAATGGTGGAGATCGGATTCGGAGGTAAGCAAGATCCTGTTTTAGATCTAGAACAGAAGCTGAGTTTGAGTGATGTTTCTTTCTATTTATCTTTTGTTGGTGTAGCTATTGTTTGTTCTTTTTTGGAACTTGTTGTGTAGCCATTAGAAGAATATTTTTAACCCTCTTATTCGTATAGTGAAGCAATTTGGATCTTGTCGATCCCGTGGTGGTTACCTTCGGTTTGAAGGGTTTTTCCACGTTAAACTTGTTGTTCATTATTGTTAGATTTTTGGTTTCATCTTTTCGTCACAACAACTGGTATCAGTGCTAAGGTTATCTATATGGAGGGGAATATGAGCAAGATGGTATGTCTAAACGGAAGAAACTACAACATATGGAAAAGCAAGATGAAAGATCTATTGTTCGTGAAGAAGATTCATCTTCCGGTTTTTTGCTGATTAACCCGAGAATGTTACCAATGAATAATGGGAATTTGAGCACTAACAAGTATGTTGATATATAATACAATGGGTTGAAGATAATGTTCGTAACCATATTGTTAATGAGACACATGCTAGAACATTGTGGGAAAAGTTTGAGACGTTTTACGCTTCAAAAACTGGCAATAACAAGTTGTTCTTGTTACAGAAATTGATGACATTTAAGTACAAGGAGAGCACTTCTATTCTTTATCATATAAATGATTTTCAGGGTATTCTTGATCAGCAATCACGAATGGTGTTAATTTTGATGATGAAATACAACGACTTTGTTTTCTTAATACTCTACCGGATTATTGGAAAATCTTCGTGTTTCTTTAACAAATTCTACCACTGGTGGAAAGGTGACTATGGAATATGCAAAAAGTGGTGTATTGAATGAAGAGGTTAGAAGAAAATCTCAAGACATATCTTCACATTAAGATATTCTATATACAGAAGATCGAAGGAGACATAAGACAAGAGACCCGAGTAATAGAGGTAAAAGCAGAAGCAAATCAAAATTCAAGAATCCAAATATTATATGTTATCATTGTGGAAAGAAAGGAAATTTTAAAATATTTCGCAAACAATTGAAGCAAGATATTAAAGAAGGGAAAAAGGAAGAAAACAATGAAAATAATGTTGTTCCTGTTGTCCAAAATGACCTTCTCTTCGCTTGAGATAAAGACGTTATCAATTTTGTATCTCAAAATACAAGTTGGATAGTAGATTCTGGAGCCACATCACATGTCACACCAAGAAAAGACTTCTTTTCATCTTATACTTCTGTTAACTCTGAGGTGTTAAAGATGAGTAATGCTGGTGAGGTTAAGGTGTTCAGTATTGGCACTGTTTGTTTGAAAATCAATATTGGTTCAATGTTGGTCCTTCAGAATGTCAAGCATGCTCCAGACATTCCCTTAATCTTGATCTCTGTAGGACAACTAGATGATGATAGCTATCATAATGACTTAATCAATGGCAAATGGAAACTCACCAAAGGCTCATTGATTTTAGCTCGAGGAAGAAAACATTCAAATTTATACGTGACACAAGGATCGATTCTTGGTGACTCTATAAATTTGGTGGAGAGCGAGGCTTTATCAGAATTGTGGCACAAGAAGCTTAGTCATATGAGCGAGAGGGGGATCACCTATTTGGCTAAGAAGAATTTTCTTGCTGGTATGAAACAAGCAAAGGTGAAAAGATGTGTTCATTGCTTAGCAGAGAAATAGAGAAGAGTTTCTTTTCACATTCATCCACCTTCAAGAAAGTCTGAGCTATTGGAGCTAGTACACTCAGATTTGTGTGGTCCTTTTAGAGTGAAGTCAAAAGGTGGTGCACTTTACTTTGATACTTTCATTAATGATCGTTTTTGCAAGATTTGGGTATATCCTTTAAAATCGACAAATCAAGTGCTTGATGTGTTTAAACAGTTTCAAGCCTTATCTGAGAGACAAACGGAAAAACAAATTAAAATGTATTCGCACTAATAATAGTGGTGAGTATATTGGTCCCTTTAATAACTACTGCAAATCGCTAGGAATTTGTCATCAGAAGACTCCTCCAAAGATTCCTCAATTAAATGGTTTGGCAGAGAGGATGAATAAAACTTTAGTTGAGAAAGTTAAATGTGTGCTTTCATAGGCTAAACATCCAAATTCATTTTGGGCTGAAGCACTTAACACTGTTGCTTATGTTATCAATTTGTCTCCTGTTGTTGCTTTGGGTGGTGATGTTCCAAACAAAGTTTGGTTTGATAAGGATGTCTCTTATGATCACTTGAAAGTGTTCGGGTGTAAAGCTTGTGTGCATGTTCCAAAAGATGAGAGGTCGAAATTGGATGTTAAAACTAAGCAGTGCATCATCATTGGTTATGTTCAAGATGAGTTTGGATATCACTATTATAATCCAATTGATAAGAAGCTCATTAGAAGTCGTGATGTTGCGCTCTTTGAAGATCAAACTATTGAAGATATTGACAAGACTGAGCAAGTAGATTCTCATGCTGATGAGAGCTTAGTTGATGTTGATCCAATTCCTATTATTAATATATCTTATACACATGAGGGTACAAAAGGTAATAATCCGGATAATGATCAGAGTGTAGAACATATAATTGTTTCTATTGATGATGTTGTGGTTGATAATCAACCAACTCATGGTGAGATGATCACTTCAGATGCTCCAGAATCCTCTTGTAGAAGATCTACTAGAGAGAAGCGAAGCTCAACACGTTATTCTCATGATGAGTATATTCTATTGACTAACATGGGAGAACCTGAAGGTTATGAGGAAGTCATGTTAGATACACATAGATATAAGTGGAAAGAACTCATCGTAGACAATCATGAGTTTTTTTAGAAGTGTGGCAAGCAGGAAGCCTGTCAAAAGTTACTTCACTTTTAGTCCATTTGGCCCCTTGGCTGGAGGGGGAGTTTTTGGGCTATTGCCCATGTTCCAGCCAAAGGCCCATGGCCTAATCCTACTTGAAAAAGGATAGGAATTATTCTCTTTATTTGGTTTCCAATTCTATTAGGAAAAGGATTGGAATTGTATTTCTATTTGTAGTTGGTTTTGGCTTTGTAAGGAAAAGCAAAACTCTATAAATAGAGGATGGTATCGAGAGAATAATTCAATTGCTCATTGATATTGTCTTTGAAAGACATTAGAACATAAGAGAGGTTTTTGAGAGAGCTTTCACAAGAGAAAAGAGAGAAGGAAAAGGGTTCTTTTGCTGCAGTTTTTTTCTCCGACGAGCAACATTCAAATAATTTTTTCTGATTATATAACCGTTGGATCGTGCTGTAATTTGGACTGAGTGTTCATGACATGTTGTTGGTTGATTTGAATGGTGGAGATTGGATTTGGAGGTCAGCAAGATCCTGTTTTAGGTCCCGAATAGAGGCTGGATTTGGGTGGTGTTTCTTTCTATTTATCTTTTATTGGTGTAGCTATTGTTTGTTATTTTTTGGCACTTGTTGTGTATCCATTAGAATAATATTTGTAACCCTGTTATTGGTATAGTGAAGCAATTCGGATCTTGTCGATCCCGTGGTGGTTACCTTCGGTTGGAAGGGTTTTTTCACGTTAAACTTGGTGTTCTTTATTGTTAGATTTTTGGTTTCATCTTTTCGTCACAATAACAACTTCACTTGAACATATTTGTAATTTTCTTTCATCTTTGATAAAGCATTTCACACAAAGAGTTAACATTTTTAAAACAAAAAGAGAAGGAAAAATTAAAGGAGTAGCACTGCCCGGTAAGCTCTTATCTCAAATCTCAGAAACTGTCTCTCTTTTTTACTTTGTGTGGTCTTGAGCTTTTTGATGAAGCGGTTCGCCTGTTCTATGCAAATCTCTGCATCTCACCTAATAGTGGTGAGTTAGAATCGTTGGTGCTCGGTAATAGCTTTATCATCAATGAGAAGTTATTCGAAGATGTGTTTGGTACTGAGTTTCTGGGGAAATTCCATACATGAACGGAACATGGACTGATAACTTTGAAGTTTCTCTAGATGGTGAAAAGCGAGTCGTGGTTGAACCTGACACTCACATTTCTAACTTTGGGACCTTATATCTATGTTTTGAGAATCATATTGTCGCACATATCCTGGCCACAACGCTTATTTCCAAGAAGGGCTCCTTGAGTAATATCTCTAATCGTGATGTATTTGTTCTCTACTTCCTTCTTAAAAAATACCGCATCAACTGGGAAGAATGGTTCAAGGCATATATGTGGTAAAGTGTTTAAGACTTCAATGTCTCGGCAAGTCTGCCCTATGGCTTGCTTATCACGAGGATTATTGTGAACAGTCTTGTGGATCCTTCTATGTTTACCCCTTATCTTATAAATGCAACTTATTATTCTCATACTTTTTCTAGTAAGGGGTATGTGCAAATTGGTGATAAGTTAGTAAAAAAGGACTCAGTCAAAGCTCGGGCGGATTCTCCTGTATCCTAAAAAATCTCGGTTGATTTCGCCGCTCTTTCACTGCTGGACAATGAGGAGGTCAAAAATAGACATTTAGCTATAGAACGAAACTTGGAGACCTTTCATGATGCTGTGGAAATGTATTTCACTTACAGAAAGACTCTCTGAAGAGTGGAGTCAACTCCTCCAACAATGTGCTTGCTGTTATAGTTCAGACCTCATACTCCAATCTTCCGTGGAATGTGGAACGTTCGTACAATACCTTCTGTGAGTAAGTTAATAACTCCCTCAAGTACTTTTGGGTTTGCTCATTAACTCTACTGGCTGAACCTTTACTTTTTTCACTAACTTTCAATAGGGGCATGTACCTCTCTATCTCTCGGACTACTAGTTTTTATTCTCTCTGACTCTTAGACTACTCTAGTATCTGCTGTCTTTGTTTTAATCTAGTATGCTTTTCGCAATTATTTTATACTATTAAAAGGGGGAGAAAACAAATATATCTTTCTTACCGCTCCGTGAGATGGGGGAGATAAGACAGAGAGAGCTGCATACATCAATGAACTAAGACATGAAACCTTATGGAAGTACAACTAACTTTCTCAGTAAAATTGATTGTCAAGATTACAATTAAAATTGTGATCAATCTTATCATTAGAAAAAGGGGAAGATTGTTAACTCCTTAGAGTTAGGTGATTTTGAAAATAGACACTTAACGCGTTGATCTCAATTTTCGTAGGTCACAAATTCAAAAAGGAAATCATCAACGCAGACAACTTCAAGAAGGAAAATATTTGCTTGAAGTTGCAAAGTAGCATTGAAAAGGCAAGCCTCAATTCTAAGGGACAAAAGAAGGAAAGGAATATATGGTTGATCAACATATAAATGAAAGTCTAAATGAAGTAGAATACTTGCACACTTTGCAGAGACCACAACCGAATCATTAAAAAAGGAAAGAGAGATAAATCAAGCCACAAGATAAAAAGTATGTTGATCATACAAGAAAAATATCAAACCACCAAAATGAAAGCAGAAGAAGTGATTTACTTCATGGATACGGATCAACTAAATCGCCTCAATCAAGGACTCCCTAAATTGATCCTTGATTGAGATAAATCCCTTGGGATTTCCTTACAAGAGCACATATCATAATCTACATAAACCGACCTAGATTTGTACTGTAAACTATGCAACTTTACTTGAGCTTAGCCAATAGTTTTCTTTTCACTTTCATAAAGCTTCGTAAACACGTGAGTGATACAATTGAATAGAAAAGAGAAAAGAAAGAATATGAGTGTAGGTATACAAGTTGAGGCAGTGTCAAGGTAGAAATCTGATTTGCATATGAGACATGATAAAGTTTCAAATTTCTGTAACACGAATATCTCTTCAAATCTCTTAAGGAAAACCCTTAAATCCCAAGGGGACTGGACTAGACACCGTGTTGGTGATTCGAACCAGAATAAAACCTTTTGTGTCAATTATTTACTGCAACTTTCTGTTATTATTTATCTTCATAGCAACTTGCAGGTGAGTCAACTATCGACTACTGGTAGTTTACTAAGTGAATTTTAAATATAACCCCCCGTCCCCAATATCACAATAAACTTAAAAAGAATAAGGGTTTTAGCTAGATTCAAACCCTAGTTTTGTGGGTGATTCCTTTAGCACAAGGATAGCTCTACACTCATTAAAACTGCGCTGTAAATTATATCTTTTTTTTGCCAGAGATAGATATACATGTATATGCACCCACACATATGAATGTGGGTCCGCCTCTCACAACAAGATAAAGTTATTTCACGTAGTGAAAATCATTAGTGGAAGTTTTAGGCTCTGATACGGCATGTAAAAACATAAACATTTATGCTAATAAAGAAATTAATATATTTATATACCAGGAATTTGAAAGAGCGTATCTGAGGCAGCAAACGAAATCAATCTCCTTTTGTCCTATCTTACGCTACTGTAACTTTCGTGATTGAATTAAGTGGAGGTTTTAACCCTAATGAATAGAAAATGACCAATTTATAGGATTCTTCTGAAAATGTTATTATTTTTGTTGCCCAACAAATAATCTAATGAAATGATGCAATCTATTTAATTATTAAAATAAAATAAAAATTATATGGTACAACTAATTTATGATATGCAACTATCATATTAATAATATTAGTAGTGAATGTTTAAAATAACTACTATTTATAGCTAATATTTTTATTTCATAGAAAATAGTAAATACACACAACTATCTACTATTTGGTTTTAATATTAGGCATTTCTAGGCTAATCTTCATTTGCTCAGATAAATCGCGACTTATCCAAAAGAGGATAACTATTTGATAGTTTTTTGTTAGTTTTTCATGTATAAGTGTATTTGTTTCATTGATTTTCTTCTATTTAATCTCAAGCATTGTTACAGATGGTAATTGAGCGAATTAGATCAATATTAGTCAATCATATTGTGTCAAGATAACAAACGGTTCAAGATCCAATTCAAACTGAATTAATTGGATCAATATGAATTGAGCCAAAAAGGAGCAGATAATGAGTCAAGACCCAACTCAACTCAATTTTCACACAGTTTAATTAATTTATTTATTCTTTTAAAATATTTAAGTACACAATAACATTAGGATAAAATTTATTTTATGGATATATGTAAAGAATTATATTACACAACCTCCTACTTTTTCATTAGGGATGACAATGGGGCAGTGTAGGGCGGGGGCGGTGCGGGTTGATCTTAACCCACAAACTTTTTAATCCTCCCCGCCCCGCATAGCAAAAATTTTCATTTTCAACCCGCCCTGCTCCACCCTACCCCACATAGACCTGTCCCGCATGAACTCGCCCTGCATAATTTTCATAATATTTTCTTTTTTCTTAGTTATGTTTGATACTAAAAATAAAATTCATAAAAAAATTTCATTTTTTTCCTTACGTTGTATTAATTTAATAGGATAGTGACTTTAAATTTTATTTTTTACAGGTCAACTGAGAATCATGCAAGAAATTGTATTATTTTTTATGAACCATCTTCATTTATAATATTGAATATTTTAGTAGCTTTAATGAATTTATCTTAATAAATAATGTTCTGTCATTCTATGACATGTAAGAAGTTAAAATTAAGTTTGAACCCACATAAAATCACATATACCCGCAACCCACCTTGACCCGTATTAATTAAAAAGAAATCCACTTCAACCCACCCCGCTTCAGACCCGCCCCTCATAACCTTAAACCCGCCCCGCCTCACATACCCTTAAACCTATCCTTCCCCGCATCCGGTTCGCCTTATTGCCATTCTTATTTTTCATGGTCGTCTAAAAACAATGGTAATCAAATTAGTGAATATAAACGCCTTACAATGTACAAAACCCTTTATGTTGAGAAATTTAAAATTTATATATAAACAAACAAAAAACACTCTTATACATATCATATAAAATTTTTGTCAAGAAAATTCAAATGAATATACCTTCGTCCCTTCTAGATTCGCCTTGCATAAAAGTGGCTAAAATGCATGAATTTTGTGTCAATAATACTAAACAAATGATATCTCTTGGTATTTTCTATATCTCTTATATATAAAAATGACGATTTTTTTAATTAAAAAAGATCACAAAATCCGAAAATTGAATTTGTAACTGACCTATAAAATGAAGTTAAACTATTTTGAGGTGTTAAACGTCACATGCAAAAATATTAAGTGGACTGAATTGAACATATCACATCAATTTTAATCTCTTTTCTCATTAATTTATGTGATATTTGCTTCTTTTTTTAAGTTATTTCCAAAAGAAAGTCTTTTCATAGTCCTATATTAAATGTCCACTTTATAATAGATAATTATTTCAATCATTTGGATCTCATTTATTCTTAAAATTATTACTTTTTAAATTTTGTAAATTAATCAAGTTTGTAAACCTTCAGAAAAAAATTCTTTAAGTGCAAATTAATGCAATTTATCATTTTTATAATGAGAAAATAAATAACTAAATTAAAATAAAAAATACATAATTTATCTCTACATTTTTAGTAAATTTATAATCACATTAATCTATAAGATTTCTATTACATGTCACATTCCAATTTTCTGTTTATTTTTAATTTTTTTTTATGTCGAATTAAATTGTATTACGCAAATTGATACGGACAAGACAATACAACTAATGAACCAACATAATTAATTGCCCCCACCACCCACCCCACTCACCCCACTCCATATTATAATTCTATAAAATTTAATTTAAGAAGAAAACCTATCTCCCCCTTTCCTTCTTTTCTTCCCTCTTTCACTCCGTGGTGATGAAATTGAAGACTTCAAAATCATACAAATTTGTGTTCAGCAGTTGAAGGATAACGTGTGCGCAAAATGGTATTTGATACTTTTCTAACTTTTTTTGGATGTTTACAGTAGTAATTTTAGTTGTTGATAAGCTTAAAATTTGCTTTCTCTTTTTGTTTAAAAATCAAATCTTTCTCATTTGCGTGTTGTTAATTTTGTGAAATAGAAGCCCTATCTTCCACTTTGTACTTTTTTTGTGGTAGATGTTAGTTTTCTTGGGATTTTAGAACGTAGAAAGAACCCTATTTTCCTTTATTTATTTATTTTTTGTTTTTTAGATGTTGGTTTTACTGCATAACATTTGTTTTAAGTCGAGGGGCTATCGAAAATCAACTCTGAAACACCACAAAAAAAGTTAGGAGTAAACTGTTGTGTATATGCTATCCTTTCTAGAACTTTGGAAACATAACTTTCTGTCTGGCTAAGGAACTAGTCCAAGTTATACTAATATGTATATATATTGGACATGATCCTTCCTCACCTATGAAAAAGAAACTCGAGAAGCATCACCCAATTTGGGATTCGTGAGTTGATATTTATTTCAAAGTTATGTTATGTGTTGAATTTACTTAGGAGAGGTTGAAACATTGAGTGGAAAATTACTTTCTGTCTGGTTAGTAGATATTTCTTGCTTGTTAAGAGATTAGTCCAAGTAAGAACGAGATTTCTTAAGAAGATGCATCATCCAATTTGGGATTCTTGAGTTGATGTAAATTTCGAAGTTATGTTGTGTGTTAAATTCTCCTAGGCGTGCTTGAAGTATTGAATGGGAACTTACTTTTTGTACGGTTAGTAGGAATTTGTTGTTTGCTAAGGGATTTGTCTAAGTTAGACCGACAAGTATATATATGTTGGACATGATCTTCGAGTATCTTCTTCACAGATGAGGAAGGATAATGTCCAACATATATACTTGTCCGTTTAACTAAGACTAATCCCTTAAGAAAACAAAAATTCCTACCAACTGTACAAAAAGTAAGTTTCCATTCAATACTTTAAGCTCGCCAAGAGAATTCAACACACCACATAACTTCGAGATAAACATCAACTCACGAATCCCAAATTGGGTGATTCTTCTCGAGTTTCTTCTTCACAAATGAGGAAGCATCATGTCTAACATATATACTTCTCGGTCTAACTTGGACTAATTCCTTAGCAGACAAGAAATTTCTACTACCTAGATAGAAAGTAAGTTTCCACTCAATGCGTCAAGCTCATCCAAGGAAATTTAACACACAACATAACTTTGAAATAAACATCAATAGAGAATCCCAAATTGGGTGATGATTCTTCGAGTTTCTTCTTCATAGATAAGGAATGAATATGTCCATCATACTTCTCGGTATAACTTGGAGTTATTCTTAAATAAGCAAGAAATTCCTAAAAGTAAGTTGCATTTCACTCTCTTCTAATAGTACATCATAAAACTTAACTGTCCTCGGGTGATTAAATGTGATATTCGAGAATCTTGCATGAATCTCATCAATAAACTCATAGGGCGCAAGTTCGAAATAATCCCCATCACTAAGCATACATAATCATTCTTCTTGTAGCATAAATGTTTGGGGTCATATATCCCAAAAAGGTTAACTGAAATAGTAGTATTTGTTGTACCATTGTTAAATTTATAGTCAAACATTTGTACTAAAATTAATACAAGTACTATTTTTATATATACTACCAAACGACTCCTTTAGTGTTGAAAGAAGTGTCAAGTATTATCTATTTGATTTATAATGTTGCATAAACACATGTCATTCATATAGTGTTTTGATGTAAACACTCCCTACTATAAATTTGTAGTACAATAAGTATCGCATCACAAATTTGAACTTCTAGGTTCTCTTCAAATTCTATACAAAAATACTTTGTATGTGTTTACTTTAACCTAATCCAAACAATTTTACATCAAAAGTTGCAAATTAAAGAAATCAATGCAAGTGTCATCTACGAATTATACACCTTTTCTTTTATTGCTAAAGTTGTGACATGTTTGTTTGTTGTTCGTGTAGCATATACTCTGTCCTTACAAATCGTACTCTTTTTTAATTTCTACAAATTATCATGCCTCTAGATGAACAAAGACTATGTTTACCTTCTCTTGATCGACTTAGCAATCTTGCCATTCATTTAATTGATGACATTCTTTTCAAGATTTATAAGAACTAGTACACTTTCTAAGGATTGTCAATATACTTGCCCAAAAATTACACAGGTTAAATTTGAGCAAAAGGTCTGGGAAACACCTGAGGACTTGACATCCCCTACTATTGGATTTATTCCTATTCTTGATTGTTTCCTCTGGTTTCATATAGGAATAACATTGAAAGTTATCCTAGACTTTACTAGTCTAAAAGTATGTCCTAAATAAAAATTCTTGATCTAACTTGGACTAATCCCTTAACAGGAAAGAAGTTCCTACTAACCAAAAAGTAAGTTTCCCTGAGAGAATTCAACAAATAACATATCTTTGCAATAAACAACCAAAGACTCAAATCATATATCATTTAAAAAGCATCATTGAAATGTAAAAACCATCTCTATTCCCAAACAGAGTATTCAAAACATTTACAATTCTATGTTTCCAAGCAGATGAAATTTTTATAGTACCTTAAAGCAAAGGCAAAACACAGCCTTACTACTCATCAACAAAACACCTTGTTTTTGTCTGCACTTTCAAAACATTTTAGCCAAAGATTAAGAAGGATTGTGATAACGATACTAATCAACAAGATACACAGCTTCTGCTTTAGATGATGCCCGTTGAGACTTTGTTATCTCCATGAATACATTGAGAGATTCGTTAGTTTCCATTTGACGAGGCTTGATTACCATTTTCACCGTTGCTGGAGACTTTGCCAATAAAACCTTGATAAGCTGCATTTCACCCTCTTCTAATAGTACATCATAAAACTTAACTGTCCTCAGATGATTAAATGTGATATCCAAAAAGCTTGCAGGAATCTCATCAAAAACCTCCTGGGGCACAAATTCAAAAATAATCTCCATCACTAATGATACTCCCTCAAGAAAACTCAAAAAAAAAACATTAAGTCATTACACAGGAATATAAAAACATGGAAAAGATAGAGAGAAAAATAAACATTAGTGACGACCTTAATTTCAATTTCGTCCAAATTTGGGGAACTTCGCATAATGCAAAGAATAAACGAAAGATAAAAAAGCACTCCAAGAGTAGTCCAAGATATGAAAAGGTATTTCAGACAGTTAAAAGCTGATGGAAGCCTTGTTGGTATAACTTCAGTTGATCCATTATCTAACTACAAATAAAATGACAAAATCAGGATGACTCAAAGTAAAAAAAAAGTACACATGAAAATGCATTACCATTAAGTTAAATGAAGGAACATTACCTCAAAAGATCCCAGCTGAAACACTCAAGAGCAGGAATTGATGAAAAAATACTGACAAAATCATCTTCATCCTCTAGGACCAATTCTCTAGGCGCATACAGAACATTGGAAAGAACAGGATCATTTTCAAGATATATCAATTGTATATCGCTACGAAAGACAAATGACCTTAGATTAGGAGCATTAGTACTCATGAGATACAGATTGTCTATGTCTTTTAGCACCAAATCCTCAAGCAACGGGTTACTATAGATCAAACTTTCAAACGTATTAGTAGATAATGTGACATATTTCAATTTTAGCCTATCAACTTATTAAAATTTAAGAAACATGGAAGCTATATTTCACATTCCATTAAATACAAATGCCTCAATGCTGAACAATAAAAAAAGAAGTTGGGCAACCTGTATGGAGGATAAATAAATGGAAGTTTAAGGACAAAATGTTGAATGTGATCAGTGTCAAGGGAAAAAATCAGACGATCAATATTAGGACACACTATTAGACTAATAATATTGAGGGTGACCTTCAATATTATTCCTCTATGAAACCTGAGGAAACTATCAAGAATCAGAATAAATCCAATGGTAGGGGATGTCAAGTCCTCGGGCGTTTTCCACACTGTTTGATCAAACTACACATGTGGAATTCTCTAGCAAATATATTGCCCGTCCTTCGAAAGTGTACTAACTCTTACAACATCTCGAAAAGACACCTACTTAGAATGTCATCGATTAAATGAATGTTAAGGTTGTTAAGTCGATCAGGAGAAGGAAAACTAAGACTTTGTTCATGCGGAGGCATGATAATCTGTTGAAAATAAATAAAAGTACGATAGGTAAGGTCAATGTACACGCTACACGAACAACAAACAAACATGTCATAACTCTAAGATTAAAAGAAAAGGTGCATAATAGGAGGCAAATGTAACCTTTTTCCATGTTTAAAAAATGCAAAAGAAATTAATATATATACATACCAGGATTTCAAACGAGCATATTTGAAGCAGAAAACGAAATCAATGTCCCTTTGCCCTATCTTACGCTACTGTAACTTTTGTGATTGAATCGAGTGGAGGTAGTAACCCTAATGATCATAAAAGGACCAATTTATAGGATTTCACGGAAAATGTTATTATTTTTGTTGCGCAACATGTAATCTAATGAAATGGTGAATCTATTGAATTATTAAAATAAAATAAAACTTATATGGTACAACTTATTTATGATATGTAATTATCATATTTGTAATATTTGTAGTGAATGCTAAAAATAATTACTATTTATATCTAATCTTTTTATTTCATAGAAAATGGTAAATACACATGACTATCTACAATTTGGTTGTAACATTAGGGATTTCTTGGCTAATCTTCATTTGCTCTGTAAAATCGCGACTCATCCAAAAGAGGATAACTATTTGGTAGTTTTTAATTAGTTTTTCTTGTTTAAGTGCATTTGTTTCATTGATTTTTCTTCTATTTTAATCTTAGGCATTGTTAGGGACGGTAATTGAGCAAATTGGATCAATTTTAGGTCAATCATAATGGGTCAAGACAACAAACGGGTCAAGATCCAATCCGAACTGAATTTGATTGGATCAATATGAATTGAGCCAAAACTGGGCAGATAATGAGTCAAGAGACAACTCAACAGAATTTTTGCTAAGTTTAATTATTTTATTACTTATTTAAAATATTTTAGTACACAATAACGTTATTTATAAAAATATTTTATGAATATGTATAAAAAATTCATACTACTACAAAACCTCTAACTTTTTCATGGTCTGCTAAAAAAAATGGTAATTAAACAAGTGAAATTTAAACGACTTACAATGTACAAAGACATTTATACTAAGGAACTTAAAATTTATATATAAACACCAAAAAAAATCTTATATATATCATATAAATTTGTTGTCAAGAAAATTCAAATGAATATACCTTTGCTTCTTCTAGATTCACCCTTACATAAAAATAGTTAAAATGTACAAATTTTGTGTCTATGATACTGAACAAATGATATCTCTTGGTATCTTCTGTATCTCTTATACATAAAAATGACGATTTCCTATAATTAAAAAATCGTAACATCAGAAAATTGAACTTGTAACTGGCCTACACAATCAAATTTAACTATTTTGAGGTATTAAATGTCACATGCAAAAAAAATTATGTGGATTAAATTGGACAGATCAAAGTAATTTTCAGTAACTAAATATACGTGCCAATTTCTCTAAATAAATAATCACATTAACTTTTACTTTCTTTTTCCCTTAATTTATGTGATGTTTACTCTTTTTTAGGTTGTTTCGAAAAGAAAGTCTTTTCATAGTCCTATATTAATTGTTCACTTTCTTGTAGATAATTCTTCCAATCATTTTGATCTCATTTATCCTTAAAATTATTCCTTTTTTTATTTTTGTAAATGTAATCAAGTTTGTAAACCTTCAGAAAAAGATTCTTAAAGTCCAAATTAATGAAATTTATCATTTTTATTTATGATTTTTTGTAATGAGAAAAACAAATAACTAATATAAAAATAAAAAAGACATATTTTCACTCTAAATTTTAATAAAATAATTTATAATCACATTAATATCTAAGATTTCTATTTTGATACTCCAAAATAAACATCAACACAAGAATCCCAAATTGAATGATGCTTCTTCGAGTTTCTTCTTCACAGATGAGGACGAATCATGTCCGACATAAATACTTCTCGATCAAACTTGGACTAATCCCTTAACAGGAAAGAAATTCCTACTAGCCAAAAAGTAAGTTTCCACTCAATGTTTCAAGCTCCCTAAGAGAATTCAACACACAACATAACTTTGAAATAAAAAACCAAAGTCTCAAATCATACATTATTTAAGAACAAGCATGAATGTAAAAACCATCTCTGTTACCAAACAGAGTATTCAAAACATTCACAATTCTATGTTTTTAAGCAGATAAAATCTTTTTAGTACCTTAAAGAAAAGGCAAAACACAGCCTTAATACTCCATCAACCAAAGGTCTCGTTTCTGTTTCTACTTCCAAAACATTTTAACTAAAGATTAAGAAGGATTGGGATAACGATACTAATCAACAAGATACACAACTTCTGCTTTAGATTATTAAAGATAGTCAATTAGATGAAACAAAAAAAAGGGCATCTAAGATAGAATGCTCAAGTAATATTGTTGTATGTTATTGAGCTAGTTTTTTTGTTTTGTTCTTTTTTTATAACCTAGAAGTCCTCGAGGGTCAATAGTGCACGGTTCATAACTCAGTGGATGATAGACCCGCCCCTTTACTCTTCTCCACTTATATACCAGACTTTTTGTCTGCGGTAGGCTTCGATTGAGCTTGTATATATATGATTATATGGAAGCTGCATAAAGGAATGGGATATGTTCTGACTGCATAGGAAAAAGACTGATTTATGAACAACTGACCCCACCCCCACCCCCACCCCCTTTTTTTCCCTTTTCCTGTATTTAGTGATAATTTTTCTGGGATGTGGAATTGCAACATTGAGCTTGTAAGAATAATTTTATTGAAATTCAATTTCAGCCTATAATGTATATTGTATCATAATTCTCATTGAAAAATGTTGTTGAAAGGGATTATCTTTTCCATTCAAAAGGGGTATTGTTTACTAACCATTAAGATCATGGGATTTGATCGAATTTCATTCTTTCTCACTATTCATAACAATTTGTCAACAACGTCGTCGACTCTCATAAAACAACTAGTTGAAATCGACTATATGAATCCTCACTATTCCATTTACGCTCAACTCATGTCATGATCATATCAAATAAAAACAATGCACATTAACCATGAGGACCACAATGAATATATTAAAAAGATCAATAACCAACCAAAGCGTCATCCCATAGATCATTCAAAGAACAGACATTGACACAGATTAATCAAAAACATCCATCCAGATTCACCAATGTTCACAAACTAATGGTCTTCACAGCAGCAAATGCAAAATAACAGCCTTACTGCTGTATCAACATTCTTTTTACGATTTCAAATATTTTTGCAAAAGATTATGATCTGATTAAAACTAGTTAAGATCAAACAAGATGTAATATGGATTCTAATCTACACTATACACAACTTCTGCTTTGCATGATGTACGCTGAAATTTTGTTACCTCAGCGAGTACTTTGAAAGATTTTTTATCTTCCGTTTCACAGGGCTTGGTTATCATTCTGACCAGTGTTGGAGACATGGCCAATAAAACCTTGATAAGCTGCATTTCAGCTGCTACTCCTGTTACATCATAAATCTTTACTGACTCAGGTGATTAAATGTCATATCCGAGAAACTTTTAGGAATATCATCAACAGACTCCCGGCGGGCATGTTCAAAATAGTTCTAAGAAAGATTAAGAAAAACCATCAGCCTTGATTTAAAATTGAAGATCATAAGAAAGTCAAATACATACGAAAAAGAGAGAGAAAAGTAAACATCATTAACAACCTTGATTTCAATTTCTTCTAAATTTGGAGAGCTTCTTATCAAGCAAAGAGCAAACGAAAGATCAAAGAATACTCCTAGACTAATGCAAGATATGTGAAGGCGTTTAAGATAGAAAAGAACATAAGGGAGCCGGTCCAATATACACGTCCTAGGAAGAAAATGTCGAAAATCAGGATGACTCAAAGTTATGGAAATGCAAGTTATGAAGCTATATTACCTGAACATACTCGTGATTCCAGCAGAGATTCTCGAGAGCAGGAATAGACTCAAAAATCTTGTCAACATCATGTTCTACCTCTACCGAAAATTATGTAGACTCATATGAAACTTTGGAAAGAAGAGGGACATTCTTTAAATGAAAAAACATTATATTGCCAGTAAAGATAATTGACCTCAGCTTGGGAGCACTAATTTCAATATGATTTGTAATAGCGTCGTGTTGCAGCACCAAATGCTCAAGAACCAAGCAATGTGAGATTATACTTCCACGCAATTCAGAAGAAATATTGACTTCAATTAGTGCTAAGCTAATTAACTAAACAAATCCCTCAAAGACCGGATGAGGATGCATTTGACAGTCCTTGAGAAACAGATACCTCAATTGTGAACATGTAAAATATGCAGAAGGCAATTCATATGACTTACTCCTAAACGGAGGTTTAAGGACAAGATGCTGAATGCCATTCCTAGAGAGGAAATATATCAAGTGATATCAAGTCCTCTGTTGTTTTCCAAAGTGTTTCATCAAATTTCAGCTGTGGAAGTCTATGCCAATTATATTCCATTTCTTTGATAAGATGCTTGTCCTCACAACATTTCGTAAAGGCAACCTCGTTATAATGTCATCAATTACATTATCAGGAAGGTTTCTAAGTACATCGCGGAGGTAAAAGTTGTTTTTTTCCCATTTGGAAGCATAACATCAAATTATTACTACAACAAGAAACTGCAGAAAATAAACAAGAACACAATATGTAAGGAATCTCGATACCGTCCGGTTAGAGTACACGCTACCTAGTTTACTTGTGAACTGAAAAAGAGATTGTTTTCGAAAGACCAACAGATCAAGTGTATCAAATCCAAGTAACATAAGTGTTGTTTTAGTTATCCAAAACATAGAAACTTATTATTCCTATTTCAACGTAGTGAAAATCCTAATTCCGCCACTACTGAAACACATCCATGATAGACCTACACCTACCAACACACCATGTCCTTGAAAAACATTAACCCCATCAAGTTTTAAGCAAACCCCACTTCAATTTCATCATATTAAACATACCCAAAAAATAAAAATGCAATCTTGATATCAAAATTCTATAGAACAAGAACCATAAACGCAGAGAGTTTCTGTTAACAGAGAAGAAGAAGAACTTGAGAGAGGATGAATGTGAAGCACTCTGCTCTCTTTGTCTTCTCAAATGGAGGTGTTGGAAGAAACTGAAGAGACAAGCTTTTGAAATTATTTTATTTTGTATTAGGATGAAAGTTAAATTATACTATTATAGTTTCGGTTTTGAAGTTAACAATTTATTTTTTAACGAATGTTGAAAGTATTTTTTATTTATGTGAATTTTATCGTTTTTTGAAAATTTTGAAAATATATTTAATCTCTTTTTCAATCACTGTGTAATTATAAAAAAAAAAATCAAAAAAATAAACTAAATTCGAAACTGAAAATCCAACTTTATATGATTTGATTTAGTTTTTAGAACTAATAAAATGAAATAGTTAGTTTAGGTTTTTTCTAATTTAAAATTAAATCAAATCGACCTTTGTGCCCCATCTGAAATAAAGAGCAAATTTAATTTCGTATTTAACAACTAAAACTTTTTTTTTCGTTTTTCTTAATGATTCTAAGAGTATATATATTAACTCCCAAATAATATACATTTTCTCGTTAAAATATTTTGTATATCGTACGGTCATCTTACATGTTAAAGTATGTAATATATCTTATTTAAGATGCATCACAAATATTAAAATAGAGAGAATATATATAGTAGAAGAAAAAATTAATGAAAAAGATAATTAAGACAAATTTAAAGTTTCATTTTCTTTTTCCTTTTGCGAGTTTTATATGTAAATCATCATGTGTTATTTATTTTCTACCTGAATTAACCCGTGATAGTTCCAACTTCCACATCCATGTCTTATTTCAGATATGAATCAATAACAAGAATGTCATGCAAAATCTTTGTTAGTTCTGTAACAGACAACATAATTTCAAAATAAACAACCAAAGTCTTAAATCAATAACAAGCATGAAATGTAAAACCATCTCTGTTCCCAAACAGAGTATTCAAAACATTCATCCAGGTTCACAATTCTATGTTTCCAAGCATATAAAATCTTTATAGTACCTTAAAGCAAAGGCAAAACACAGCCTTGCTACTCCATCAACCAAACGTCTCGTTTCTGTTTGTACGTCCAAAATATTTTAGCAAAAGATTTAAGAAGGATTGTGATAACGATACTAATCAACAAGATACACGACTTCTGCTTTAGATGATGCCCGTTGAAACTTTGTTATCTCCGCGAGTACGTTGAGAGATTTGTTAGTTTCCATTTGACGAGGCTTGATTACCATTTCACCAGTGCTGGAGACTTTGTCAATAAAACCTTGATAAGTTGCATTTCAACCTCTTCTAATAGTACATCATAAAACTTAATTGATCTCAGATGATTAAATGTGATATCCGAAAAGCTTGCAGGAATCTCATCAACAACCTCCTGGGGCACACATTTGAAATAATGTCCATAACTAAGGATACATTCCTAAGAAAAATCAATAAAAAAACTATCAAGTCATTACATACGAATATAAAAACATGGAAAAGATAGAGAGAAAAATAAACATTAGTGAAAACCTTAATTTCAATTTCTTCCAAATTTGGAGAGCTCTGTACTATGCAAAGAGCAAACGAAAGCTCAAAAAACTCTCCAAGAGTAATCCAAGACATGAATAGGCATTTCAGACAGTTAAGAACTGATGGAAGCCTTGTTGGTATAACTTTAGTTGATCCATTATCGACCTACGAATAAAATGACAAAAATTAGGATGACTGAAATTCCAAAAAACAAAAGCACACATGAAAATGCATTACCATTAAGTAAAATGAAGAAACATTACCTCAAAAAGATCCCAGCTGAAACACTCGAGAGCAGGAATATACGAAAAAATATTGACAAAATCATCTTCGTCCTCTAGAACTAATTCTCTAGGCGCATACAGAACATTGGAAAGAACAGGGACATTTTCAAGATGTATCAATTGTATATCACCACGAAAGACAAATGACCTTAGCTTCGGAGCATTAATACTCATGAAGTACGGATTGTCTATGTCTTCCAGTACCAAATCCTCAAGCAACGGGCAATTAGAGATCAAACTTTCAAACGTATCAGAAGATAACGTGACAGATTTCAATATTAGCCTAATCAACTTATTAAATCCCTTAAAGAAACATGGAAGCTGTATTTCACATTCCTTGAGATACAAATGCATCAATGCTGAACAATTAAAAAAGAAGTTAGGCAACCTGTATGGAGGATAAGTAAATGGAAGTTTAAGGACAAAATGTTGAAGATGATCAGTGTCGAGGGAAAAAATCAAACGATCAACATCAGGACACACTATTAGACTAGTAATATTGAGGGTGACCTTCAATATTATTCCTCTATGAAACCTGAGGAAACTCTCAANAGTACGGATTGTGTATGTCTTTCAGCACTAAATCCTCAAGCAACGGGCAATTAGAGATCAAACTTTCAAATGTATCAGAAGATAACGTGACAGATTTCAATATTAGCCTTATCAACTTATTAAATCCCTTAAAGAAACATGGAAGCTGTATTTCACATTCCGTGAGATACAAATGCCTCAATGCTGAACAATTAAAAATGAAGTTAGGCAACCTGTATGGAGGATAAGTAAATGGAAGTTTAAGGAAAAAATGTTGAAGATAATCAGTGTCGAGGGAAAAAATCAAACGATCAATATGAGGACACACTATTTGACTAATAATATTGAGGGTGACCTTCAATATTATTCCTCTATGAATCCTGAGGAAACTATCAATAATTGGAATAAATCCAATGGTAGGGGACGTCAAGCCCTCGGGTGTTTTCCACACTGTTTCAGCAAACTGCACATGTGGAATTCTCCAGCAAATATATTGCCAGTCCTTCGAAAGTGTACTAAATCTAAATACATCTCGAAAAGACAACCTAATTAGAATGTCATCGATTAAATGAATGTTAAGGTTTCTAAGTCGATCAGGTTAAGGTTAACTAAGTCCTTGTTAATTCGGAGGCATGACAATCTGTAGAAAGTAAACAAAAGTACGATAGGTAAGGTCAAAGTACAGGCTACACAAACAACAAACAAACATGTCACAACTCTAAGATTAAAAGAAAAGGTGCATAATAGGAGGAAAATTTAACCTTTTTCCATGTTTAAAAAATGCTAAAGAAATTATTTGTAGCTTACATTTGCATTGATTTCTTTAATCTGCAACTCTTGATGTTATACTTGTTGTACTAGAAATTTATAGAATTGAGTGCTTACATCAAAATACTATAGGAATGCCATGTGTTTGTTGTATCATTATAAATGAATAGATAATACTTAGCACTTCCTTTAGCACTAAAGGTGTCATTTGGTAGTATATATAAAAATTGTTTTTGTGAAATTTTAGTACAATGTCTGATCGTAAATTTAACTCTGGTACAACTAATACTAGTATTACAATTAACCTCTTTTGGCATATATGACCCCAAACATTTGTTCTACAAGAAGCATAAAATATTAATTTAGTGAACTACAGACTTAATTTCAATATTTTGGTGAAACATAATAAAAAAATACATCCTGAAATTTTAATTTATGTATAAGCTATTAATAAGAACACCAAAATCATGAGAAATGGTATTATTTTGTTAATTCAAATATTCATATCCAACACCATAATGAAACCTAAAACCATCAAGACTTGAATAAGAAATCAGATTACTATTAGTTTAAAAAATATATTGATAGTTGAACAAGGTGATATTCATTATTTAAGACTAAGCCATAAGTCCATATGCCTTTAATCTATGTTTCTCAAGATAAGATAGTTAGAATTTTACAAATATTTTACTTTTTCTTAATAGTGTAATTATTTGAAAAACTACAATCTTAAGGAAAACAAGTTTGAAATAACTTAATTTTGTTGCTACAACCACCATTACACGATGAATTTAGATACACCCATCATCAGAGTATATTTCTTGTTATTGTTGTTTTAATTAGGGTTTCTTCCGAGGGTGACTCAATGCCTTTAAAGATGAGGCATATGCCTTCCCAAAATTAAAGGGCCTAATTTTTTTTAATAATAAAATTATCTTAAGCTTTTTGGGCAAAAAAAAGAAAGAATGTTTTAATTTGTTTAAGATTCTTTTTTATGGATCATTTTTAAAATTTAACTTTCACATGTTATGTTTAAGACCACAAGATCAATACATACATACATACATACATATATATATATATATATATATTAAGATCATAAAAAAAAAACCTTTTTTATCAAAAAGAAAGAAATAACTTGAATCTCACATTGAAAAAAAAGCAATTAAAGTTTAGGCTTCCAACTTATTTTTGACTTTAGACCACTAATTAGCTTGAGCCATCAGTGAGATTACTTATCAATTATGTTTACTAACTAATGCTAAAATGTTCAATTAATAAAGGACATATGTTGAATACTGATTAATTTTTTTCTTTCTTCATATTTTTTACTTGTTATTTACTTTCAACACTGTCTAAGCCACCTTAACACCAAAAAATGTGTATTGTTTACATTTTAAAATAGCTCTAGGAGGTATTCGGACATATAAAGAAAATGTGTATTCTTAAAATTTCGACCATAGTTCAAGGGAGTACTTATGCTTTTTTTTCAAAAAAAATAAATAAAATAAATATTTACAGACTTAACAATGTTATGTTAACCTCATATTCAAACATTTTAATAATGACAATACTGAACAGGTTCTTGATGCAGGAAGTAAACAAGATACAACACAAGTACAAGGCTACAATCGGGATGCTCTCAGTGATCACAATAAGGATAGGCGCACCAGTTAAGAATGGAATGTAAATATTTGTTCAATCATATCAAATCTCACAACATGTTAAATCAAAGCCGCATTAAAGGAAAATCAATCAAGGATATGGAAGATAAAATCAAGGGACAATGTTAAGGAAACATCAGCATACCAATATTTACAAAGAGTACAAGATAAATAAACTTAAGGAAAGGATCAAATCACACACGACTATCAAGACAA
Organism: Solanum pennellii; assembly: GCF_001406875.1. NCBI lineage: Eukaryota > Viridiplantae > Streptophyta > Magnoliopsida > Solanales > Solanaceae > Solanum > Solanum pennellii. The sequence continues at coordinate 50,400,802 of NC_028640.1, read as the reverse complement.
GACTCAAAATCTCACGCAAGGAAAGAAATGATCTATCATGCACATATCTAATATGGACATGATTCAACAAATCAATTACAAATGACTCAAGGATAAGATCAAAGATCCTTGATTCAAATACCCCTGGGTTTCTCATAAGAGCTTACTCTATATAAAACCTCCTCTGCCAGTTGTGTGAAGCACATAACTGTTGGGCTATTGACCATCTTCCAGCCAAAGTCCCATGGCCTAATCCTACTTGAAAAAAGATTGAAATTATTCTCTTTATTTGGTTTCCAATTCTATTAGGAAAAGGATTGGAATTGTAATCCTATTTGTAGTTGGTTTTGGCTTTGTAAGGAAAAGCACAACTCGATAAATACAGGATGGTCTTGAGAGAATAATTCAATTGCTCATTGATATTGTCTTTGAAAGTCATTAGAACATAACAGAGGTTTTTGAGAGAGCTTTCAACAAGAGAAAAGAGAGAAGGAAAAGGGTTATTTTGCTGTAGTCTTTTTCTCCGACCAGCAATATTCAAATCGTGTTTCCCGATTAACTAACCGTTGGATCGTGCAAAAATTTGGACTGAGTGTTCCTGACATCTTGGTGGTTGATTTAAATGGTGGAGATCTAATTCGGAGGTCAGCAAGATCCTGGTTTAGATCTCAAATAGAAGCTGAGTTTGAGTGATGTTTCTTTCTATTTATCTTTTGTTGGTGTAGCTATTGTTTGTTCTTTTTTGGCACTTGTTGTGTAGCCATTAGAAGAATATTTTTAACCCTCTTATTCGTATACTGAAGCAATTTGGGTCTTGTCAATCCCGTGGTAGTTACCTTCGGTTTGAAGGGTTTTTCCACTTTATACTTGGTGTTCTTTATTTTTAGATTTTTGGTTTCATCTTTTCGTCACAACAACAGGTATCAGAGCTAAGGTTATCTATATGGAGGATAATATGATATGGTATGGCTAAACGGAAGAAACTACAACATATGGAAAAGCAAGGTGAAAGATCTATTGTTCGTGAAGAAGATGCATCTTCCGGTTTTTTTGCTCATAAACCCGAGAATGTGACCAATGAAAATTGGGAATTTGAGCACTAACGAGTATGTGAATATATAAGACAATAGCAAAATGTTCTTGTTAAAGAAATTTATGAATTTTAAGTACAAGGAGAGCAGTTCTATTTTTTATCATATAAATGATTTTCAGGGTATTCTTGATCAGCTATCAGGAATGGGTGTTAATTTTGATGATGAAATACAACGACTTTGGCTTCTTAGTACACTACCGGATTCTTGGAAACTCTTCGTGCTTCTTTAACAAATTCTACCACTGGTGGAAAGGTGACTATGGAATATGCAAAAAGTGGTGTGTTGAATGAAGAGGTTAGAAGAAAATCTCAAGACATATCTTCACATTCAGATATTCTATATACAGAAGATCGAGGGAGACATAAGACAAGAGACCCGAGGAGTAGAGGTAAAAGCAGAAGCAAATCAAAATTCAAGAATCCAAATATTATAAGTTATCATTGTGGAAAGAAAGGACATTTTAAAATATTTTGCAAACAATTGAAGCAAGATCTTAGAGAAGGGAAAAAGGAATAAAACAATGAAAATAATGTTGTTTCTGTTGTCCAAGATGACCTTCTCTTCGCTTGTGATAAAGACGTCATCAATTTTGTATCTCATGATACAAGTTGGATAGTAGATTCTGGAGCCACATCACATGTCACACCAAGAAAAGACTTCTTTTCATCTTATACTTCTGCTAACTCTGAGTTGTTAAAGATGAGTAATGCTCATGAGGTTAAGGTGTTCGTTATTGGCACTGTTTGTTTGAAAATCAATACTGGTTCAACGTTGGTCCTTCAGAATGTCAAGCATGCTCTAGACATTCCCTAAAATTTGATCTCTATAGGACAACTAGATGATGATAGCTAGCATAATGACTTATTCAATGGCCAATGGAAGCTCACCAAAGGCTCATTGATTTTAGCTCGAGGAAGAAAACATTCAATTTTATACGTGACACAAGGATTGATTCTTGGTGACTCTATAAATTTGGTGGAGAGCGAGGCTTTATCAGAATTGTGGCACAAGCGGCTTAGTTATATGAGCGAAACTGGGAATACCTATTTGGCTAAGAAGAATTTTCTTGTTGGTATGAAACAAGCAAAGGTGAAAATATGTGTTCATTGCTTATCAGGGAAAGAGAGAAGAGTTTCTTTTCACATTCATCCACCTTCAAGAAAGTCTGAGCTATTGGAGCTAGTACACTCAGATTTGGGTGGTCCTTTTAAAGTGAAGTCAAAAGGTGGTGCACTTTACTTTGCTACTTTAATTAATGATCGTTCTCGCAAGATTTGGGTATATCCTTTAAAATCAACAGATCAAGTGCTTGATGTGTTTAAACAGTTTCAAGCCTTATTTGAGAGACAAACGGAAAAAAGAAATTAAAATGTATTCGCACTGATAATGGTGGTGAGTATATTGGTCCCTTTGATAACTACTGCAAATCGCAAGGAATTCGTCATCAGAAGATTCCTCCAAAGACTCCTCAATTAAATGGTTTGGCAGTGAGGATGAACAAAACTTTAGTTGAGAGAGTTAAATGTGTGCTTTCATAGGCTAAACTTCCAAATTCATTTTGGGTTGAAGCACTTAACACTGTTGCTTATGTTATCAATTTGTCGCCTGTTGTTGCTTTGGGTGGTGATGTTCCAAACAAAGTTTGGTTTGATAAGGATGTCTCTTATGATCACTTGAAAGTGTTCGGGTGTAAAGCTTTTGTGCATGTTCCAAAAGATGAGAGGTCGAAATTGGATGTCAAAACTAAGCAGTGCATCTTCATTGGTTATGGTCAAGATGAGTTTGGATATCACTTTTATAATCCAATTGATAAGAAGGCCATTAGAAGTCGTGATGTTGCGCTCTTTGAAGATCAAACTATTGAAGATATTGACAAGACTAAGCAACTAGATTCTCATGCTGATGAGAGCTTAGTTGATGTTGATCCAATTCCTATTATTAATATATCTTATGCATATGAGGGAATCCAAGGTAATAATCCAGATAATGATCAGAGTGTAGAACATATAATTGTTTCTATTGATGATGTTGTGGTTGATAATCAACCAACTCATGGTGAGATGATCACTTCAGATGCTCCAGAAACCTCTTGTAGAAGATCTACTAGAGAGAAGCAAAGCTCAACATGTTATTCTCACGATGAGTATATTCTATTGACTAACATGGGAGAACCTGAAGTTTATGATGAAGTCATGTTAGATACTCATAGATATAAGTGGAACGAACTCATCGTAGACAATCATGAGTTTTTTAGAAGTGTGGCAGGCAGGAAGCCTGTCAAAAGTTACTTCACTTTAAGTCCATTTGGCCCCTTGGCTGGAGGGGGAGTTTGTTGGGATATTGCCCATGTTCCAGCCAAAGGCCCATGGCCTAATCCTATTTGAAAAAGGATTGGAATTATTCTCTTTATTTAGTTTCCAATTCTATTAGGAAAAGAATTGGAATTGTAATTCTATTTGTAGTTGATTTTGGCTTTGTAAGGAAAAACAAAACTCTATAAATAGAGGATGGTATTGAGAGAATAATTCAATTTCTCATTGATATTGTCTTTGAAAGACATTAGAACATAAGAGAGGTTTTTGAGAGAACTTTCAACAAGAGAAAAGAGAGAAGGAAAAGGGTTCTTTTGCTGCAGTTTTTTTCTCCGACGAGCAACATTCAAATCATGTTTTTTGATTAACTAACCGTTGGATCGTGCTTCAATTTGTACTGAGTGTTCCTGACATCTTGTTAGTTGATATGAATGGTGGAGATTGGATTCGGAGGTCAGAAAGATACTGTTTTTGATCCCGAACAGAGGCTGGGTTTGGGTGGTGTTTCTTTCTATTTATCTTTTGTTGGTGTAGCTATTGTTTGTTATTTTTTGGCACTTATTATGTATCCATTAGAAGAATATTTGTAACCCTCTTATTGGTATAGTGAAGCTATTCGGATCTTGTCGATCCCGTGGTGGTTACCTTCGGTTGGAAGGGTTTTTTCACGTAAAATTTTGTGTTCTTTATTGTTAGATTTTTGGTTTCATCTTTTCGTCACAATAACAACTTCACTTGAAATTATTTGTAATCTTCTTTCATCTTTGATAAAGCTTTGTACACAAAGAATTAACATTTTTAAAACAAAAAGAGAAGGAAAGATTAAGGGAGTAGCACTGCCTTGTAAGCTCCTATCTCAAATCTCTGAAACTGTCTCTCTTTTTTACTTTGTGTGGTCTTGAGCTTTTTAATGAAGCGGTTCGCTTGTTCTATGCAAATCTCTGCATCTAACCTAACAGTGGTGAGTTAGAATCGTTGGTGCTCGGTAAACTCTTTATCATCAATGAGAAGTTATTCGAAGATGTGTTTGGTACTAAGTTTCTGGGATAATTCCATACATGAAAGGAACATGGACTGATGACTTTGAAGTTTCTCTAGATGGTGAAAAGCGAGTCGTGGTTGAACCCGACACTCACATTTCTGACTTTGGGCCCTTATATCTATGTTTTGAGAATCATATTCTCGCACATATCCTGGCCACAACGCTTATTCCCAAGAAGGGCTCCTTGAGTAATATCTCTACTCGTGATGTATTTGTTCTCTACTTCCTGCTTATAAAATACCACATCAACTGGGAAGAATGGTTCAAGCCGTATATGTGGTAAAGTGTTGAAGACTTGAATGTCTCGGCAAGTCTTCCCTATGGCTTGCTTATCTCGAGGATTATTGTGAACAGTTTTGTGGATCCTTCTATGCTTACCCCTTATCTTATAAATGCAACTTATTATTCTCATACTTTTTCTAGTATGGGGTATGTGCAGGTTGTTGAAAAGTGAGTAAAAAGGACTCAGTCAAAGCTCGGGCAGATTCTCCTTAACCCTAAAAAATCTCAGTGGATTTCACCGCTCTTTTATTGCTGGACAATGAGGAGGTCAAAAATAGACATTTAGATTTAGAACGAAACTTGGAGACCTTTCATGATGCTGTCGAAAGGTATTTCACTTACAGAAAGACTCTATCACTGATATCGGTAAGTTGCGCATTGCCATGAAAATGATTAAGCAGAAAGGTATCTCAATGGTAAATCGCTTGATCCAACAAGTTGACTCTCTGAAGAGTGGAGTCAACTCCTCCAGGAATGTGCTTACTGTTACAGTTCAGACCTCATACTTGTTTTATCGAAAAAAGGATTTTCGGAAAGAGTTTGTTTTATTTTAAGGTATTTTCGACTTTTTAGGAGTCGCCACTTAATTTTTAAGGAAAATTAAGAAAACTAGTTTCTAAACAACTTAAACAGAAAAAATTGTTTTGAAACATTTTAGGGGGGTTCAGGATTCCTATTAGTGTCTTAGGAAGGTGTTTAAGGCACCTAAGACACTCCGTTAAACACGGTTTTCCGGCGACTAACCATTTGACTATTTGTTTTAACTTTTACAAATCGAAGTTTAAACTTTATCAAAATCTTAGCCAAACTTTACAAATTTGAAACATTTGTTATTTATCTTGTAATTTGTGAATCTATTCCAAAGTCAAACTTCTTTAAAGTTTCATCTAAACAAGTTACAAATTTTGCAACACTTATCGTTTTAAGATTCCGTTAAAGTTAAACCTTTTAAACTTTTTACTCTACGCAATTTTTCAAACTTAAACATTTATCTTTAATATGTCAGTTTTTAGTTTTAATCTTGATAAAAGTAGAGAGGCGTTTCGACGGGGTTTGGAGGTTCCTAAGCTTAGACTAACGACATTTAGTTCACACACATATATGTAATAGAGAGAGAGATTAAGGGAGAGAGAGAGAGATTTGGGTCCAAACTCGGGTTCTGTTCGCCTTGACCGAGTTTTGGACCCACCTGTTTTTGGGTTTTAACCCATTTTTCCCTTCGTACCTGTCCTAGTCTAAACATATAAAAGAAATACGAGAAAAGTAAAATAAAAAAAAAGCAAGGGCTTATGCCCATTACAAGTAAAAATAGACAAAATAAATTGAGAGGTCTTTCAATTCGTCATCTTTGAGTTTCTTCGATCTTCTAAACTTCGGAATTTGACTTCGTACACCGGTTTTGACGGGTTGACTCGATGGAAGGGGATTTAGAGCCTTTGTGGCTCCCTCTTGAAATGCAAAGAAGGGAAGGAAAGTTCACGATGAACTCAAACAAATTTACATGCCACAAAGCAAATAAAAAAAGAAATTAGTATGTAATCCAACTAACATAAAAAAAGTATAATAAATTAGATATACATTTTGTAGTCACTTAAGATCATAGGTAGTAAACAGCTCATCAAAACTCATAACATGTTCAAAAACATAGAATTTGGAAGCAACCATACTAACAAATCAAACAATCTTAACGCATAGACTTTGATACATGTTTGAAAGTAAACCAAATATGAATATGATCCAAGTTGAAGCAATGTTATGATGAAATATAAGCGCGACATCGATAATAGACACCACCAGCCCCCGAATCATCTAAGAACATGAATAACTATTGCGAGATTTGGTTAACCACGACAAGAAAATTATCGATACATGAAAACGGCGAGGAATACAACTAGAACACACTACCAAGTAGTGAAGAAACAAAATGACGTCCAGCATGCTCGAAATCAGAACTACATGTACAGTCCATTATTTCGAGCAAAATTCAAAGAAGATTCAGGTAGCTTTCGACATATAATCCAGCCCATGAACGCGGTTACAGACATACAATCCTAGAGAAACATTATATGTCCATTTACTTATGCTTCAGATTCATAGATTTACAGTAAAAGACATCGTACCATCCTACAATGCAAGCCTCACGCAAGAGAAACATATCAAGAAGACTAACTAAAGAGGCTCAACAGCTGGACAATGAGTTCAAATCAACAGAGAGAATCAGACTTTATAACATTTAGCGATTAGACACAAATCCGAAACAGAATTCCTACAAACAACAATAGCGAAATTCTTTCCATAACGGTCATACAACATAAAGAAACAGTGGACTCCACATAAAGCAACTAAATGAACGAATGAGTCCAAATCGATTCCAACTATTTCAGACTATTGAAGAAGGACTGTCTTCGCCAACAAACTCCACTATATAAGATGAAAAGAGTTACGCTTAATAAGAANAACTTCTAAACAGAAAACCTCCAAAATGAAATCTCAGTCCAAAAATCAAACCTTAAATCGCTAACCACTATTCAGTCTAGGGTGGGGGTTTATATAGGAAAAGGATTTAGAGTTTCGAAATTGGGAGGGCGGGAAAGATTCAGGCCTGTTTGAATTCGAAATTTGAATCCTTTCCGTTAATGGAGCAACACCTTTTTCTGAAAATTTCGCCCCATTCCGGAAATGGGAAGGAGGGAGAGACGGTTGGGATCGAGAGAGGTGTCCTTGGCGGCTACGTGTCTCGATCTGGAGCGGCGAGGACAGTCCGCGTGCTGGCGAGGACGACTGTGTCGCCTTGCGTGTTGCAGTCCTGCGTGACAGCGGAAGGACGCAGGCTTCGTCCTCTCTCGCTTCGCTCACGCGCGATGAAGAGAGGAGAGGAAAGGAGAGAGAGGAGTTTGGGGAGAGAGGGAGGGAACGTGAGGGAGACGCGAGGGTGTTGGGAGAGGGGGAAGATTTTTCCGTTTTTGGGTCTTTCTTCTTCTGCGTGTTTTTTTTCTTTTCTGGGTTTCTTTGCTCTTTTCAGGGGATGGCGTAAAGGGGGAGGAAGAAGAGGAGAGAGGGTCTGGGTCGGGTTGGACGGGTCAAGCGTTTGGGTCGGAGCGGGTCAGGTAGGATGGGTTGGGTATTTTTAGAAACTGAAGGGGATTTGGGCCTGGGGGTTAATTGGGAGTTGGGTATTTTAAAAGTTTTGGGCTGTTGAGTGTGGGTTGGGTTACGGAAAATGGTGTTGGGCCTGGGAATACTATTTTGGGTTGTCTTAAATTGGTGGGGGTAAAAGGAATTGGGCCTTTAATCTGAATATGAGAAGAGGGTAGAAAGGAGTGGGCCTGGAAATTTGGAATAAGGTAAGGATATACATATGTACATATATGTATATATACATATATATGTATATATACATATATATATATATTATACAAACTATATACACAATTACGTAATATATATATACTATCCAACATTAGGATATATATATATATATTCGCAAGATTTAAAACCAATTAACTTAAGATGATTTGAAAAACTCACGGAGCTCGATAATTAATTTATACCAACGTGGGTCAAAAATTGGGTGTCAACAACTGTCCCTCTTTTTACTCGGATTGATGCAAGCAATTAGAGGAAAATGAAATTGACCAAACCAATTTTGACCAACCTCATTCGTTTTAAAAGAAAGGATTCAACAAAAAGTTTAGGAATTACGGCCGAACCCTGCAAACGGGTTTCCTACATATCTCAGGCTATATGAGAATTCAGGCCACTTGTAGTTCGATAAGCTTGATTTACCACATGATTTTGGAAGAATCAAAAGCCACCTCGATACCGAATTATGAAGGTATCGAAATGCTCGAGAATAGAATTCGAGAGCGAATGTTGGAGTACAGCCGAGTTTTCAACATTGAATCCGCCTACATATCCTTAAACCTTCGGAATCAGGCTGTGTGTAGTTCGACTCAATCGATTGAAAAGGAAATCTATTATGCTAGATAACCTTTGGTTTTGGAAGAGTGACACATTGACGAGTATGAAAAGGAGTCTTGTAACCTCTAAGCCATGAATGTGGATCTCTTCACGTCCATAGGTGAGAACTCACATGGACATAATTTCCAAAGCTCTTGGCGCATTGTCACTCAGATTGGAAACTTGCTTCCGATAAATCGAAACTTTCGGATGCGAGACAGAAACTGACAGAACTAAAGAAAAACCCGCATACCTCGAGAAGGTGGTTCGATCGTGGTGGAAGTCGCTCCTCTGCTCGCGTCCTAAGAGTTTGACATTCCTCTTTGGACTGTGTCCCAGTTCGCTGCTAAGAAAAAGTTCCACGTTGTGCTGCATCCTTTTGATGTCGTCCGCACCTGTGGTTTTTTTGGAGAATTCATCCTTTTGGATGCTCTCGACAAAGACTGAGATAAAACTCGTCAGCTTAAAAAATGCAATTAGGATGGGAGATAGTGTCTTTTACCATGTCGACACTTCATTGTTCTCCTCCATATTTGACGTCGACTCGATCGGTTTGACGTCCAGCGAAAAAAGCTTATGCCTTGTGTTTTGCAATATCATCTTCAATGTATTCCATACATGATGTCGAAATAAATAAATAAATGCGGATGCGATATTGATGTTTCTTTTGTTGTTATCTTCGATGCTCTTCTTGATGTTTCCTTTTATCGAAATAAAGAATGCGGTTGAGGCCGATGGATAAATATTGCTCTTTCTTTATCCATGTATGTCCTCTTGCGGGGCATGAATATATTCCCGCGATACGTAAATTCCCGCGAGGTATAAAATCTTCTCGCAATGCATAACTTTGACGAGGCATGAAATCTTTTCGTCGTGCACAATTAATGACTCGCGATGCATGATTTTCGCTATGCATGAATTCCAGCGAGGCACAAATTCTTCTCGCGATGTATAAATTTTGACGAGGCATGAAATCTTTTCGTCGTGCACAATTAATGACTCGCGATGCATGATTTTCGCTATGCATGAATTCCAGCGAGGCACAAATTCTTCTCGCGATGTATAAATTTTGACGAGGCATGAAATCTTCTCGTCGTACATAATTCTCAGCGAGGCATAAAGTCTTCTCGCGATGCATAAATTTTGACGAGGCATAAAATCTTCTCGTCGTGCATAATTAATGACTCGCGATGCATGATTTCCGCGATGCATGATTTTCGCTATGCATGAATTCCAGCGAGGCATAAATTCTCCTCGCGATGTATAAATTTTGACGAGGCATGAAATCTTCTCGTCGTTCATAATTCCAGCGAGGTATGAAGTCTCCTCGCGATGCATAAATTCGAGCGAGGTATGAAGTCTTCTCGCGATGCAAAAATTTTGACGAGGCATGAAATCTTCTCGTCGTGCATAATTAATGACTCGCGATGCATGATTTTCGCTATGCATGAATTCCAGCGAGGCATAAATTCTTCTCGCGATGTATAAATTTTGACGAGGCATGAAATCTTCTCGTCGTACATAATTCCAGCGAGGTATGAAGTCTTCTCGCGATGCATAAAGTTCAGCGAGGTATGAAGTCTTCTCGTCGTACATAATTGTCAGCGAGGCATAAAGTCTTCTCGCGACGTATAAATTTGATGAGGCATGAAATCTTCTCGTCATGCATAATTATTGACTCGCGATGCATGATTTTCGCGATGCATGATTTTCTGCGATGCATGATATTATGCGATGCATGATTTTTCGCAATGCATGATTTTCGCGATGCATGATTTTCCGCAATGCATGATTTTCTTGATGCATGATTTTCCGCAATGCATGATTTTCGAGATGCATGATTTTCCGCAATGCATGATTTTCGTGATGCATGATTTTTGCGCAATGCATGATTTTTAACGAGGCCTGGATGGCTCGATAATGTTCCAATGTAACGAGGTGGATAGCTCGATAATAGTCCAACATTAACGAGGTGGATGGCTTGATAATGTTCCAACTGTAACGAGGTGGATGGCTCAATAATAGTCCAACTGTAACGAGGTGGATGGCTCGATAATAGTCCTGCAAGATAAAAGGAAACTTGTTTAGAAATCACTTGAGGCAATATAAAGGAATAGAGATAAAATAAGGTGGAAGATTTTCTAGGTTTTGTTGAGGAGTCCACGATGGGTGCAAGTGACGTCTTTCGTCATTCTTGACAGCTTTATATAGCCATTTTTTGACTTCAATGTTCCTGCATCCAAAGAAAAATTCTTAGTTTGAAAGACTGATTTGTGTTGGTTTTGTCTCCATGCTCCTTCTTGCAGTTGGCTTGCACGCTCTCCCGTTCTTTATATGACACATTTGATGGAATTTTTGAGGACCCTCCTCAAAAAATTTTCCCGGTCTACAATATAGAAGAACTCTTAGAACTTGCTCTGTTAACTCTGAGGTTGCTCATTCTGGAATTTTGAGGGCCCTCCTCAAAAATTTCCCCAGTTTACTTCAATAAGTAACACATGACATTTGTGGAATTTTTGAGATCATCTCAAAAATTCTGTCCCAGTTGCAAGCTAGATTGTCGTAATTTTTGAGATCTATCCAAGGCTAACTCCGTCGAATTTTGGTCTTTTGTTTTAACATGTTAAAGAAGTCCAACTTTAAATGAATTTTTGAGATCCTCTAAAAAATTCTGTCCCAGTTTCCATTATGAAGGGAAATGGAAATCTTACTGGGTGTATGACCGAGCCGTTGTGGCGCCTACGTATCCCATTGGAGCAGGAATCAGGTCAAACGTAGTTAGGGTTCTGTTCGCCTTGACCGAGTTTTGGACCCACCTGTTTTTGGGTTTTAACCCATTTTTCCATTCGTACCTGTCCTAGTCTAAACATATAAAAGAAATACGAGAAAAGTAAAATAAAAAAAAAGCAAGGGCTTATGCCCATTACAAGTAAAAATAGACAAAATAAATTGAGAGGTCTTCCAATTCGTCATCTTTGAGTTTCTTCGATCTTCTAAACTTCGGAATTTGACTTCGTACACCGGTTTTGACGGGTTGACTCGATGGAAAGGGATTTAGAGCCTTTGCGGCTCCCTCTTGAAATGCAAAGAAGGGAAGGAAAGTTCACGATGAACTCAAACAAATTTACATGCCACAAAGCAAATAAAAAAAGAAATTAGTATGTAATCCAACTAACATAAAAAAAGTATAATAAATTAGATATACATTTTGTAGTCACTTAAGATCATAGGTAGTAAACAGCTCATCAAAACTCATAACATGTTCAAAAACATAGAATTTGGAAGCAACCATACTAACAAATCAAACAATCTTAACGCATAGACTTTGATACATGTTTGAAAGTAAACCAAATATGAATATGATCCAAGTTGAAGCAATGTTATGATGAAATATAAGCGCGACATCGATAATAGACACCACCAGCCCCCGAATCATCTAAGAACATGAATAACTATTGCGAGATTTGGTTAACCACGACAAGAAAATTATCGATACATGAAAACGGCGAGGAATACAACCAGAACACACTACCAAGTAGTGAAGAAACAAAATGACGTCCAGCATGCTCGAAATCAGAACTACATGTACAGTCCATTATTTCGAGAGAAATTCAAAGAAGATTCAGGTAGCTTTCGACATATAATCCAGCCCATGAACGCGGTTACAGACATACAATCCTAGAGAAACATTATATGTCCATTTACTTATGCTTCAGATTCATAGATTTACAGTAAAAGACATCGTACCATCCTACAATGCAAGCCTCACGCAAGAGAAACATATCAAGAAGACTAACTAAAGAGGCTCAACAGCTGGACAATGAGTTCAAATCAACAGAGAGAATCAGACTTTATAACATTTAGCGATTAGACACAAATCCGGAACAGAATTCCTACAAACAACAATAGCGAAATTCTTTCCATAACGGTCATACAACATAAAGAAATAGTGGACTCCACATAAAGCAACTAAATGAACGAATGAGTCCAAATCGAATTCAACTATTTCAGACTATTGAAGAAGGACTGTCTTCGCCAACAAACTCCACTATATAAGATGAAAACAGTTACGCTTAATAAGAAAAGGAAAGCGGAATCTTTTTCATAAAGCCAGCGGACCTCCAAACTCTAATCAAATGACGTGCTCGCGCACATAAATTACACTAGAACACATGAGTTGTATGACGAAATGAAAACAAACAACAAATTCCAGCAAGCATACCCAGAACACCAAAGCGACAAAAAGGGAATCACTTTTGAAACAAAGCAACAGAGACGAAAAATAATATAGAGAAGGGGGATTACCTCTTCGAAAGCAGCGACAGGGACGGATGAGCAGCAGCAGCGATGACTTCCACCAGTCGGAACACGAACACGAGACGACGAAGCACGAATCGCGGAATCGAACGACTCGCCAGTCCTCTGCGACAAAACGGCACTTCTGGAGTTTCTGAAGCCTTTCTTCCTATAAACAGTGAAGCCGAGGATTTTCGAAACTAACCGTAAACCAAAAGAATTTCAATTTCCCTAAGAAATTTGCAACTGCTCTTCTACAATAGACAACGAAAGAGTCCAAAAGTTCCCGAAGATTCTCCCAAAATTCTTCCAACGGAAGTTCCAACACTCAAACTTCTAAACAGAAAACCTCCAAAATGAAATCTCAGTCCAAAAATCAAACCTTAAATCGCTAACC
>NC_028640.1:50368407-50386652 GCF_001406875.1 Solanum pennellii | reverse complement strand
AACCGTAAACCAAAAGAATTTCAATTTCCCTAAGAAATTTGCAACTGCTCTTCTACAATAGACAACGAAAGAGTCCAAAAGTTCCCGAAGATTCTCCCAAAATTCTTCCAACGGAAGTTCCAACACTCAAACTTCTAAACAGAAAACCTCCAAAATGAAATCTCAGTCCAAAAATCAAACCTTAAATCGCTAACCACTATTCAGTCTAGGGTGGGGGTTTATATAGGAAAAGGATTTAGAGTTTCGAAATTGGGAGGGCGGGAAAGATTCAGGCCTGTTTGAATTCGAAATTTGAATCCTTTCCGTTAATGGAGCAACACCTTTTTCTGAAAATTTCGCCCCATTCCGGAAATGGGAAGGAGGGAGAGACGGTTGGGATCGAGAGAGGTGTCCTTGGCGGCTACGTGTCTCGATCTGGAGCGGCGAGGACAGTCCGCGTGCTGGCGAGGACGACTGTGTCGCCTTGCGTGTTGCAGTCCTGCGTGACAGCGGAAGTACGCAGGCTTCGTCCTCTCTCGCTTCGCTCACGCGCGATGAAGAGAGGAGAGGAAAGGAGAGAGAGGAGTTTGGGGAGAGAGGGAGGGAACGTGAGGGAGACGCGAGGGTGTTGGGAGAGGGGGAAGATTTTTCCGTTTTTGGGTCTTTCTTCTTCTGCGTTTTTTTTTTCTTTTCTGGGTTTCTTTGCTCTTTTCAGGGGATGGCGTAAAGGGGGAGGAAGAAGAGGAGAGAGGGTCTGGGTCGGGTTGGACGGGTCAAGGGTTTGGGTCGGAGCGGGTTAGGTAGGATGGGTTGGGTATTTTTAGAAACTGAAGGGGATTTGGGCCTGGGGGTTAATTGGGAGTTGGGTATTTTAAAAGTTTTGGGCTGTTGAGTGTGGGTTGGGTTACGGAAAATGGTGTTGGGCCTGGGAATACTATTTTGGGTTGTCTTAAATTGGTGGGGGTAAAAGGAATTGGGCCTTTAATCTGAATATGAGAAGAGGGTAGAAAGGAGTGGGCCTGGAAATTTGGAATAAGGTAAGGATATACATATGTACATATATGTATATATACATATATATGTATATATACATATATATATATTATACAAACTATATACACAATTACGTAATATATATATACTATCCAACATTAGGATATATATATATATAGATTCGCAAGATTTAAAACCAATTAACTTAAGATGATTTGAAAAACTCACGGAGCTCGATAATTAATTTATACCAACGTGGGTCAAAAATTGGGTGTCAACAATACTCCAATCTTCCGTGGAATGTGGAACGTTCGTACAACACCTTCTGTGAGTAAGTGAATAACTCCCTCAGGTACTTTTGGGTTGGTCATTTACTCTACTGGCTGAACCTTTACTTTTTGCACTAACTTTCAATAGGGGCATGTACCTCTCTATCTCTTGGAATACTGGTCTTTTGTCTCTCTGACTCTTAGACTACTCTGGTATCTGCTGTCCTTGTTTTAATGTAGTATGCTTTTCGCAATTCTTTTATACTATTAAAAGGGGGAGAAAACAAATATATCTTTCTTACCGCTCCGTGAGATGGGGGAGATAAGACAGAGAGAGCTGCATACATCAATGAACTAAGACATGAAACCTCATGGAAGTACAACTAACTTTCGTAGTAAAATTGATTGTCAAGATTACAATTAAAATTGTGATCAATCTTATCATTAGAAAAAGGGGAAGATTGTTAACTCCTTAGAGTTAGTTGATTTTGAAAATAGACACTTAACGCGTTGATCTCAATTTTCGTAGGTCACAAATTCAAAAAGGAAATCATTAGCGCAAACAACTTCAAGAAGGAAAATATTTGCTTGAAGTTGCAAAGTAGCATTGAAAAGGCAAGCCTCAATTCTAAGGGACAAAAGAATGAAAGGAATATATGGTTGATCAACACATAAATGAAAGTCTAAATGAAGTAGAATACTTGCACACTTTGCAGAGATCACAACCGAATCATCAAAAAAAGGAAAAAGAGATAAATCAAGCCACAAGATAAAAAGTATGTTGATCATACATGAAAAATATCAAACCAGCAAAATGAAAGCAGAAGAAGCGATTTACTTCATGGATAGAGATCAACTAAATCGCCTCACTCAAGGACTCCCTAAATTGATCCTTAATTGAGATAAATCCCTTGGGGTTTTCCTCACAAGAACACATATCATCATCTACATAAACCGACCTAGATTTGTACTGTAAACTATGCAACTTTACTTGAGCTTAGCTAATAGTTTTCTTTTCTCTTTCATAAAGCTTCGTAAACACGTGAGTGATACAATTGAAAAGAAAAGAGAAAAGAAAGAATATGAGTGTAGGTATACAAGTTGAGGCAGTGTCAAGGTAGAAATCTGATTTGCATATGAGACATGATAAAGTTTCAAATATCTGTAACACGAAGATCTCTTCAAATCTCTTAAGGAAAACCCTTAAATCCCAAGGGGACTGGATTAGACACCGCATTGGTGATCCGAACCAGGATAAAACCTTTTGTGTCAATCATTTACTGCAACTTTCTCTTATTGTTTATCTTCCTAGCAACTTTCAGGTAAGTCGACTATCGATTACTGTTAGTTTACTAAGTGAATTTTAAATATAACCCCCCGCCCCCAATATTACAATAAACTTAAAAAGAAATAAGGGCTTTAGCTAGATTCAAACCCTAGTTTTGTGGGTGATTCCTTTAGCATAAGGATAGATCTAGACTCATTAAAAGTGCGGTGTAAATTATATCTTTTTTTTGCCAGAGATAGATATACATGTATATGCACCCACACATATGAATGTGGGTCCGCCTCTCACAACAAGATAAAGTTACTTCACGAGTGAAAATCATTAGTGCAAGTTTCAGGCTCGATACGGCATGTAAAAACATAAACATTTATGATTATAAAGAAATTAATATATTTACATACCATGAATTTGAACGAGCGTATCTGAGGCAGCAAACGAAATCAATCTTCCTTTGCCCTATCTTACGCTACTGTAACTTTCGTGATTGAATTGAGTGGAGGTTTTAACCCTAATGAATAGAAAATGACCAATTTAAAGGATTCTACTGAAAATGTTATTGTTTTTGTTGCCCAACATATAATCTAATGAAATGATGTAATCTATTAAATTATTTAAATAAAATAAAAATTATATGGTACAACTAATTTATGATATGCAACTATCATATTAGTAATATTAGTAGTGAATGCTTAAAATAATTACTATTTATAGCTAATATTTTTATTTCATTGAAAATAGTAAATGCACACAAGTATCTATTACTAGGTTTTAATATTAGGCATTTCTAGGCTAATCTTCATTTGCTCAGATAAATCGCGACTTATTCAAAATAGGATAACTATTTGGTAGTTTTTTATTAGTTTTTCATGTATAAGTGTATTTGTTTCATTGATTTTCTTCTATTTAATCTCAAGCATTGTTACAGATGGTAATTGAGCTAATTAGATCAATTTTAATCAATCATATTGTGTCAAGATAACAAACGGTTCAAGATCCAATTCAAACTGAATTAATTGGATCAATATGAATTGAGCCAAAAAGGAGCAGCTAATGAGTCAAGACCCAACTCAACTCAATTTTCACCCAGTTTAATTGATTTATTTGTTCTTTTAAAATATTTTTGTACACAATAACATTAGGATAAAATTATTTTATGGATATACGTAAAGAATTATACTACACAACCTCCTACTTTTTCATTAGGGATGAAAATGGGGCGGTGTAGGGCGGGGGTGGTGTGGGTTGAGCTTAACCCACAAACTTTTTAATCTTCCCCGCCCCGCGTAGCAAAAATTTTCATTTTCAACCCTCCCTGCCCCACCCTACCCCACATAGACCTGTCCCGCATGAACTCGCCCTGCATTATTTTTATAATATTTTCATTTTTCTTAGTTATGTTTGATACTAAAAATAAAATTCATAAAAAAATTCATTTTTTCCTTAAGTTGTAATAATTTAATAGGATAGTGACTTTAAATTTTATTTTTTAGAGGTC
Source organism: Solanum pennellii (assembly GCF_001406875.1). Classification (NCBI taxonomy): domain Eukaryota; kingdom Viridiplantae; phylum Streptophyta; class Magnoliopsida; order Solanales; family Solanaceae; genus Solanum; species Solanum pennellii. The sequence goes on along the minus strand of NC_028640.1, from coordinate 50,382,628 downwards.
AATAGAGAATCATGCAAGAAATTGTATTATTTTTTATGAACCATTTCATTTATAATCTTGAATATTTAGTAGCTTTAATGAATTTATCTTAATAAATAATGTTCTTTCATTCTATGACATGTAAGAAGTTAAAATTAAGTTTGAACCCACATAAAATCACATATGCCCGCAGCCCACCCTGACCCACATTAATTAAAAAGAAATTCACTTCAACCCACCCCGCTTCAGACCCGCCCCACATAACCTTAAGCCCGCCCCTCCTCACATACCCTTAAACCTATCCTGCCCCGCATCCGGTTCTCCTTATTGCCATTATTATTTTTCATGGTCGTCTAAAAAATTGTAATCAAATTAGTGAATATAAACGCCTTACAATGTACAAAACCATTTATGTTGAGAAATTTAAAATTTATATATAAACAAACAAAAAAAACTCTCATATATATCATATAAAAATTTTGTCAAGAAAATTCAAATGAATATACCTTCGCCCCTTCTAGAGTCACCCTTGCATAAAAGTGGCTAAAATGCAGGAATTTTGTGTCAATAATACTGAACAAATGATATCTCTTGGTATTTTCTAGATCTCTTATATATAAAAATGACGATTTTTTTATTAAAAACGATCACAAAATCCAAAAATTGAATTTGTAACTGACCTATAAAATGAAGTTTAACGATTTTGAGGTGTTAAACGTCACATGCAAAAAATATTAAGTGGACTGAATTGGAAAAATCACATTAATTGTACTCTCTTTTCCCCTTAATTTATGTTATATTTGCTTCTTCTTTTTTTTTTTAAAAAAAAAAAGTTATTTCCAAACGAAAGTCTTTTCATAGTGCTATATTAAATGTCCACTTCATTATAGATAATTATTTCAATCATTTGGATCTCATTTATTCTTAAAATTATTACTTTTTTAATTTTGTAAATTAATCAAGTTTGTAAACCTTCAGAAAAAAAATCTTTAAGTGCAAATTAATGAAATTTATAATTTTTATTTATCATTTTTTATAATAAGAAAATAACTAAATTAAAATAAAAAATACATATTTTATCTCTAAACTTTTAGTAAATTTATAATCACATAAATCTATAAGATTTCTAATACATGTCACATTCCAATTTTCTGTTTATTTTTAATTTTTTTTATGTCGAACTAAATTGTACCACGTAAATTGATACAGACAAGACAATACAACTAAGGAACCAACATAATTAATTGTCCCCACCACCCACCCCACTCACCCCACTCCATATTACAATTATGTAAAATTTAATTTAAGAAGAAAACCTATCTCCCCCTTTCCTTTTTTAGTTCCCTCTTTCACTCCGCGGTGATGAAATTGAAGACTTCAAAATCATAAAAATTTGTGTTCAGCAGTTGAAGGATAACGTGTGCGCAAAATGGTATTTGATACTTTTTTAACTTTTTTTTGGATGTTTACAGTAGTAATTTTAGTTGTTGATAAGCTTGAAATATGCTTTCTCTTTTTGTTTAAAAATCAAATCTTTCTCATTTGGGTGTTGTTAATTTTGTGAAATAGAAGCCCTATCTTCCACTTTGTACTTTTTTTTGTGGTAGATGTTAGTGTTCTTGGGATTTTTGAACGTAGAAAGAACCCTATTTTCCTTTATTTGTTTTTTTTGTTTTTTAGATGTTGGTTTTACTGCATAACATTTCTTTTAAGTCGAGAGGCTATCGAAAATCAACTCTGAAACACCACAAACAAAGTTAGGAGTAAATTTTTGTGTACATGCTATCCTTTCTAGAACTTTGGAAATTTAACTTTCTGTCTGGCTAACGAACTAGTCCAAGTTATACCAATATGTATATATATTGGACATGATCCTTCCTCACCTATGAAGAAGAAACTCGAGAAGCATCACCCGATTTGGGACTCGTGAGTTGATATTTATTTCGAAGTTTTGTTATGTGTTGAATTTCCTTAGGAGAGGTTGAAACATTGAGTGGAAACTTACTTTCTGTCTAGTTAGTAGAGATTTCTTGCTTGTTAAGAGATTAGTCCAAGTAAGAACGAGAAGTATGTTGGACATGTTCCTTTCTTAAGAAGATGCATCATCCAATTTGGGATTCTTGAGTTGATGTAAATTTCGAAGTTATGTTGTGTGTTGAATTCTCTTGGCGAGCTTAAAGTACTGAATGGAAACATACTTTTTGTGCAGTTAGTAGGAATTTTTGTTTGCTTAAGGGATTAGTATTAGTTAAACGGGCAAGTATATATGTTGGACATGATCTTCGAGTTTCTTCTTCACAGATGAGGAAGGATCATGTCCAACATATATACTTGTCCGTTTAACTAATACTAATCCCTTAAGCAAACAAAAATTCCTACTAACTGCACAAAAAGTATGTTTCCATTCAGTACTTTAAGCTCGCCAAGAGAATTCAACACACAACATAACTTCGAGATAAACATCAACTCACGAATCCCAAATTGGGTGATTCTTCTCGAGTTTCTTCTTCACAAATGAGGAAGCATCATGTCTAACATATATACTTCTCGGTCTAACTTGGACTAATTCCTTAGCAGACAAGAAATTTCTACTAGCTAGACAGAAAGTAAGTTTTCACTCAATGCGTCAAGTCACCCAAGGAAATTTAACACACAACATAACTTTGAAATAAACATCAATCAAGAATCTCAAATTGGGTGATAATTCTTCGAGTTTCGTCTTCATAGATAAGGAATGAGTATGTCCATCATACTTCTCGGTATAACTTGGAGTTATTCTTTAATAAGCAAGAAATTCCTAAAAGTAAGTCGCATTTCACTCTCTCCTAATAGTACATCATAAAACATAACTATCCTCAGGTGATTAAATGTGATATTCGAGAATCTTGCATGAATCTCATCAATAAACTCATAGGGCACATGTTCGAAATAATCCCCATTACTAAGGATACATAATCATTCTTCTTGTAGCATAAATGTTTGGGGTCATATATCCCTAAAAGGTTAACTGAAATAGTAGTATTTGTTGTACCAGTGTTAAATTTATAGTCAAACATTTGTACTAAAATTAATACAAGTACTATTTATATATATACTACCAAACGACTCCTTTAATGTTTAAAGAAGTGTCAAGTATTATCTATTGATTTATAATGTTGCATAAACACATGTCATTCATATAGTGTTTTGATGTAAACACTCACTACTATAAAGTTGTAGTACAATAAGAATCGCATCACTAATTTGGACTTCTAGGTTCTCTTCAAATTCTATACAAAAATACTTTATATGTGTTTACTTTAACCTAATCCAAACAATTTTGCATCAAGACTTGTAAATTAAAGAAATCAATGCAAGTGTCATCTACGAATTATACACCTTTTCTTTTATTGTTAAAGTTGTGACATGTTTGTTTGTTGTTCGTGTAGCATATACTCTGTCCTTATAAATTGTATTCTTTTTTAATTTCTACAAATTATCATGCCTCTAGATGAACCAAGACTATGTTTACCTTCTCTTGATCGACTTAGCAATCTTGCCATTCATTTAATTGATGACATTTTAAATAGGTTGTCTTTTCAAGATTTTATAAGAACTAGTAGAATTTCTAAGGATTGGCAATATACTTGTTAAAAAATTACACAGGTTAAATTTGATCAAAAGGTCTGGGAAACACCCGAGGACTTGACATCCCCTACCATTGGATTTATTCCTATTCTTGATTGTTTCCTCTGGTTTCATGTAGGAATAACATTGAAAGTTATCCTAGACTTTACTAGTCTAAAAGTATGTCCTAAATAAAAATTCTTGATCTAACTTGGACTTATCCCTTAACAGGAAAGAAGTTCCTACTAACCAAAAAGTAAGTTTCCCTGAGAGAATTCAACAAATAACATAACTTTGCAATAAAAAACCAAAGACTCAAATCATATATCATTTACGAGCATCCATGAAATGTAAAAATCATCTCTATTCCCAAATAGAGTATTCAAAGCATTTACAATTCTATGTTTCCAAACAGATAAAATCTTTATAGTGCCTTAAAGCAAAGGCAAAACACAGACTTACTACTTATCAACCAAACATCTTGTTTCTGTTTGCACTTTCAAAACATTTTAGTCAAAGATTAAGAAGGATTATGATAACGATACTAATCAACAAGATACACAAGATTAAGAAGGATTATGATAACAATACTAATCAACAAGATACACAACTTCTGTTTTCGATGATACCCGTTGAGACTTTGTTATCTCCATGAATACATTGAGAGATTCGTTAGTTTCCATTTGACGAGGCTTGATTACCATTTTCACCAGTGCTGGAGACTTTGCAAATAAAACCTTGATGAGCTGCATTTCACCCTCTTCTAATAGTACATCATAAAACTAACTGTGCTCAGATAATTAAATGTGATATCCAAAAAGCTTGCAGGAATCTCATCAAAAACCTCCCTGGGCACAGATTCAAAAATAATCTCCATCACTAATGATACTCCCTCAAGAAAAATCAAGAAAAAAACATGAAGTCATTACATACGAATATAAAAACATGGAAAAGATAGAGAGAAAAATAAACATTAGTGACGACCTTAATTTCAATTTCTTCCAAATTTGGGGAACTTCGTATAATGTAAAGAATAAACGAAAGCAAAAAAAACTCTCCAAGAGTAGTCCAAGATATGAAAGGTATTTCAGACAGTTAAGAGGTGATGGAAGCCTTGTTCGCATAACTTCAGTTGATCCATTATCGAACTACAAATAAAATGACAAAATCAGGATGACTCAAAGTCAAAAAAAAAAAGTACATATGAAAATGCATTACCATTAAGTAAAATGAAGCAACATTACCTCAAAAAGATCCCAGCTAAAACACTCAAGAGCAAGAATAGACGAAAAAATACTGACAAAATCGTCTTCATCCTCTAGAACCAATTCTCTAGGCGCATACAGAACATTGGAAAGAACATGAACATTTTCAAGATATATTAATTGTATATCGCCACGAAAGACAAATAACCTTAGATTAGGAGCATTATTACTCATGAGGTACAGATTGTCTATGTCTTTTAGCACTAAATCCTCAAGCAACGGGTTATTAGAGATCAAACTTTCAAACGTATTAGAAGATAATGTGACATATTTCAATTTTAGCCTAATCAACTTATTAAATCCCTGAAAGAAACATGGAAGTTGTATTTCACATTCCATGAAATACAAATGCCTCAATGCTGAACAATAAAAGAAGAAGTTGGGCAACCTGTATAGAGGATAAGTAAATGGAAGTTTAAGGACAAAATGTTGAATGTGATCAGTGTCGAGGGAAAAAATCAGACGATCAACATTAGGACACACTATTAGACTAATAATATTTAGGGTGACCTTCAATATTATTCCTCTATGAAACCTGAGGAAACTATCAAGGATCGGAATAAATCCAATGGTAGGGGATGTCAAGTCCTCGGGTGTTTTCCACACTTTTTGATCAAACTTCACTTGTGGAATTCTCCAGCAAATATATTGCTAGTCCTTCGAAAGTGTACTAACTCTTACAACATCTCGAAAGACAACCTACTTAGAATGTCATCGATCCAATGAATGTTAAGGTTGTTAAGTCGATCAGGTGAAGGTAAACTAAGACTTTGTTCATCCGGAGGCATGATAATCTATAGAAAATAAACAAAAGTACGATAGGTAAGGTCAATGTACACGCTACAAGAACAATAAACAAACATGTCATAACTCTAAGATTAAAAGAGAAGGTGCATAATAGGAGGCAAATGTAACCTTTTTCCATGTTTCAAAAATGCAAAAGAAATTATTTGTAGCAGACATTTGCATTGATTTCTTTAATCTGCAACTCTTGATGTAAATTTGTTTGGCTTAGGTTAAATCAAACACATATAAAGTTATTTTTTATAGAATTTGAAAAAAATTTAGACGTTTAAATTAGTGATGTTATACTTATTTTACTAGAAATTTATAGTATTGAGTGCTTACATCAAAATACTATAGGAATGACATGTGTTTGTTGTAACATTATAAATGAATAGATAATACTTGACACTTCCTTTAGCACTAAAGGTGTCATTTGGTATTATATATAAAAATAGTTTGTATGAAATTTTAGTACAATGTGTGACTGTGAATTTAACTCTGGTACAACTAATACTAATATTACAATTAACCTCTTTTGGGATATATGACCCCAAACATTTGTTCTACAAGAAGCATAAAATATTAATTTAGTGAACTACACACTTAATTTCAATATTTTGGTGAAACACAATAAAAAAATACATCCTGAAATTTTAATTTATGTATAAGCTATTAATAAGAACACCAAAATCATGAGAAATAGTATTATTTTGTTAATTCAAATATTCATATCCAAACCCATTGTTAAACCTAAAACCATCAAGACTTGAATGGTAATTCAGATTCCTATAAATTTAAAAAAAATATTGATAGTTGAACAAGGTGATATTCATTATTCAAGACTAAGCCATAAGTCCATATTCCTTTAACCTATGTTTTCTCAAGAAAACTTAATTAGAATTACACAAATATTTTACTTTTTCTTAATAGTGTAATTTTTAAAAACTACAAATCTTAGGAGGAAACAAGAAATAACTTAATTTTGTTGCTATCATTACACAGTGAATTTAGGTACACCCATCATCAGAGTATACTATTGTTCTTTTTTGAAAAAAAGAATTACTTTTGTTATTATTGTTTTAACTAGGTTTCTTCATAGGGTGGCTCTATGCCTTTAAAGATGAGGCATATGCCTTAGGCTACCAAAAATTGAAAGGCCTAATGTTTTTGTAACAATAAAATTATCGTAAGCTTTTTGTAGCAAAAAAAAAGAATGTTTTAATTTGTATGGAACTCTTTTATATGGATCAATTTTAAATTTAACTTCCACATGATATGTTTAAGACCACAAGACTAAAAAAAAATTTGGTATAAATATATCTTTAGTTAATATCATAAAAATAAAACTATTTTTATGAAAAAGAAAGAAATAACTTGAATCTCACATAAAAATAAAAAATAATTAAAATTCATCCTCCAACTTATTTTTAGCTTTAGGACACTGTCTTGATTGAGCCGTCACTGAGTTTTTTTTTTTTTTTTATCAATTATGTGTTCTAACTGTTGAAGGAAGCTTGACGACTAATGGGACACGTCGAAGGAACAGGTCCATCAAAGCAGACTGACGAGTTAAAGTTAGACTCGTACTAGGATTAGACTACTAAATCTTAAGTTACGTACGATAAAGCTATTGAATATTATAGGAGTCAACTAGGATAATGTATTTGACTTGTAATACAATACTACTCATGTAATTATTTGTATTGTAGTAGGATTCCTAGTATAACTTGAATAGGACTCTTCTCCTATATAAGGAGATTGTAACTCAACATTATAATAATCAATACATCCTTGATTTCTACAACTTTCGTGAGATTTATAAGTGGTATATGACCAATAAAGTTTTTCCGCTCTTTAACGTATTAGATCAAAATAAAAAACAACCAAATTATCAAACTGCAATGGCACATTTTACCAACACTCTTTCGACCGCTTCACTTCATCATCTTATTTTGTTCTGCTCCATTAAACTTAAGACAATGAACTATCTTATATGGACGACACAAATGACTTAGTTGATTCAAGTGATGAGATTAACCGAAATCATCACAGAACCACTTTGAGCGACCTGTTTCAATGGACACACTACTGAGAAAAGTGTAACAGGCGAAAGGGTGCAGAAGACAACAACATTGTTGATGATTGGGAGGATAAGGATATGTTACGAAGGAGTTGGATTTCAGGCACCTTGACAGAAGAAAGCATGTACCTGATTGTAGGCTGCTCAACTGCCAAAGAGATGTGGGAATGCTTGGAAGAAACATATTTTCAAGCAACTAAATATAAGAAGTTCCAAATAAAGTAACAACTGCAAAGTGTGAGGCTAGGAACATAAACAATTGACGAATACATTAAGGAATTCAAAGGCATATGTGATGGTTTTGCAACCATTCACAAGTCTGTAGATGAAGATAGAAAAAATGATTGATTTTTCTAGAGGTCTAGGTCATAATTACAAGACCTTCAAGACTTTCATGCTAGTTAAGACACCATATCCTACTTTTAATCAGTTTGTTAATGCTCTCAGGGGTTTTGATATGAGGGAGGAGGAAGAAGAAATGCCTTAACAAAACAACAACATGGCATTCTTTGCCCAAAGAGGCAGGGGAAGAAGAAACTACTCACAAAGAAGAGGAAATAATAACTTCAATTCAAGAGAAAGAGGCTTCAAGCCTGCAGGACAAGAAACATGTCCTTATAACAACAAAAATTGACCAGGTCCTCAGAACAGTCCTTAAAGTGAAAGTCATGAAAGGGACAATTATGACGCGTGTGAAATTTTCTGTACGAATAACCATACTGCTCTTAAGTATTTTTTACAGGTGACACTACTCTTACCAAGACAAAGATGAGCTACTACAAGCATTGCCTACTATTAATATACAACACACTACTGATGACACCTTGTATGTGGACTCAGGAGCAAGTAGCCAAATGACACATAACTCAGGTATCCTAACTGTCTTAAACACTACAATGAACCAAATAAAATAATTGTTGGAAATGGATCAATGTTGGACATTACACATGTTGGAAAAATATTTGGAGCAGGTCTAAAGTTAAAAAAAGTTCTGGTAGTCCCTATGATCAATAAAAATTTACTCTCAGTTAGTAAGATTGCAAAGACTAATTGTTGTTCTCTTGAATTTGATGAAACAAACTTTGTTGTTTAGGACAAGAGGACAAGGACGCTGCTGGACAAAAGATCTAAAAGGAATGGACTTTATGCTTTAAAAGATAACCATCTCTATGCCTTGACTGCTGCACACGACTAGAACACGTCAAACAACATGTGTCATACTAGATTAGGACACCCTAATTTGAAGTATTTAAAAGTTTTGAGTAGTAATAATTGCATTAATATTAGTAGTTAGAATAAAATGCCTACTGTTTGTTCTAGTTGTCAGTTGAAAAAGAGCTGTAAACTTTCTTTTTGTTTGAGAAATAAAATTGAGAAAGAACCCTTATTGAAAATTCATCGTGACTTATTGGGACCTACTCCTGTCGAATCTTCCCAACATATGAAATATTATGTCATTTTTGTTGATGATCACACAAGATATATATGGATTTATCCATTGAAAAAGAAGTCTGAATTCTTTGAGGTCTTTATAAAATTTTAGAAGATGGTGGAAAAATAATTTTCTAAAGAGATCAAGATTTTTCAGTGTGATGAAGGTGTTGACTTTATCCAAATAGACTTCATTAAGCATTTGGAAGATCATGGCATATTGGAATATATTTAATGTCCTAACACACCTTAACAAAATGGAGTTGCACAGAGAAAACATAGGCATAGTATGGAGACTGGCTTAACTTTACTACTTCATGCTAACCTACCTCTGTTTCTATGTGTTGAAGCTTTCCTCATTGCAGTAGTTTTCATCAATAGATTGCCTTCATTAGTCATAAAGATGGTGACTCCGTTTGTTAAGTTGTTTGGGGAACAACCTGATTACAACAATCTAAAAGTGTTTGGGTGTAGATGTTTTTCATATAATAAGGGTAACAATAAGTTCAGTCCAAAAACATATCCTTGTGTTTTCATAGGGTACAACAGCTTACACAAAGGATATAGATGCTATCATCCTTTTACAAGGATGTTTTACATATCCAGACATGTTGTGTTTGATGAAAACACATTACCTTATGTGTCTCCAAAGAAATATCAAACTAACATTGATGTCTCACCTCACCTTGCTACTTTTGTTGAATATTTCTCTAAACTGCAGACACCCGATAATTATGATTCAGGGGAAGTACAGGTTTCTAGCCCGCCCATTACTAGTGATAATGCTGCTACACCTCATGTACACATTGATGATAAGAGTATTATTTACCTCTCAAGCACAATATCAGATGTTGAGGAACAGGTTGAATTTATTATCCATACATTAACATTGAAACTCCAGCTGCAAATTTTGAATATGCCAGCAGCATTGAGGAAAAATTTGCTCTTAAAGGTCCAACCAATGATCATCATCAAACAACCACTTTAGTTTATGTACCAGTGACCTTCAACTTGACAATGCTACACTCCAGTCCACTATCTTGGTTAATGTACAGTTGAGGTACTTCTTGCACCACAAGGGCATCATATTATCACCAGGAACAAGGCGAAGGAACGACACTTGTTACTTGTTTCTAGCAGAAACACATAAATTGTGAGAGAACCAAATACTACAAAGGAAGCACTAAAATCACCTTATTGGCTTGCAGCAATGCAAGAAGAAATTGGTGTTTTACATACTAACAATACATAAATTTGTGTGCCTAAATCTCCTGGTATGAACTTGGATGGCTCAAAATGGGTGTTCAAGAAAAAATTAAAGTTGATGGGACAATAGATAGGTATAGGTGCAGACTTGTGGCAATGGGATTCTCGCAGCTTGAAGGGCTAGATTTTGAAGAAATATTTAGTTATGTAGTTAAACCTACATTTATTAAGGTGGTTCTATCCATTGTTGTCAGTTCAAAGTGGAAATTTAGACAAGTAGAAGTCAAAAATGTGTTTCTACAAGGCTTCTTACAAGAGGAGGTGTACATGAGTCAACCCCCTAGTTTTATTGATCCCTAGTATCCTCAGCATGTATGTCTACATAAAAAGGCATTGTATGGTCTTAAACAAGCTACAAGATTCTGGTTTTATTGGTTTAACATGCATCTCTTACACCTTGGTTTTATTTGTAGTAAGACTGACCCTTCCCTACTTACTTTGCAAACTCACAAAGGAAAAATATTTCTCTTTGTTATATGTGGATGATATTATTGTCACAGGAAGTATTCATCTCATGTTTTAGAGTTGGTTCTACAACTTGGAAAGAAGTTTTCTATGAAAGATCTTGGCCCTTTACACTTCTTCTTAGGAATTGAGGTGAACTATTTCGAAGGTGGAATTCACTTAAACCAAAGCAAGTATGGTGCTGAGATGTTGGCAAAGACAGAGATGACTTTGGCAAAGGTTGTAGCCACTCCTTTTGCTAGAAAACATGGTTCGCATGAAGCTGTGGGAAGTTTTGTATATGCATCATTTTAAAGAATGATAGTAGGGAGTCTTCAATATTTGACCCTCACAAGACCTGATATCAGTCATACTGTGAATTTAACAAGCCAATTTAGGCAAAGCCCAAACGTTGAACATTTTCAAGGAGTAAAAATGATACTCAAGTACATCAAAGGTACTCTACACTTTGGACTCGGAATTATATCACAATCACCATGTAGGTTGTATGACTACTCAAATGCTGATTGGGGAGGTTGTAGAAAAACTAGGAGATCAACTACAGATTTTAGTATCTACATAGGTGCAAATTGTATTATTAGACCTCGAAGAAACAGAGCATAGTAGCTCGATCGAGCGCTGAAGCTAATTATAGAGCACTAGCCTCCACTGCCGCAGAAATGACTTGGATTTTATATTATCTTCATAACCTTGGAGTGTTCCTTCGATATGTTCCTACATTGTATTAATATAATATGAGTGTGTTGTACATGACGATTAATCCAGCTATGCATGCTAGAACCAAACATGTTGAATTGGACTATCATTTTGTTCGTGAGAAAGGGGCAGGGGACAACTTCTTACTCAATTTGTAAAGTCTAAGGATCATCTAGCTGATATTCATACCAAAGCCTTAACAAAATAGGTTTTTTCTGGTTTTTGGAATTCGTGGGTTCTAGGACTAAATAAGAATCATTCTCTTTCTTTTAGTTAGATTCCTAACATGATGTATTAAATCTATCAAAAAAATATTGTTGTAGTTTATTAAATGCCCATTCTAACACATTTTTCTTTCTTCAATCTTAATAGTGGTTGTCCAAAATCTTATGTCATAATAGAATATAAAAATCTGTGTCCATAACAAGCATAAATGGGCTTAAAAATTGAAGACTTTATGTGCACCAATAAACTTAAAAGGAAAGAAGGGCTTTAGTAAGATTCAAACCCTAGTTTTGTGGGTAATTTCTCTAGCACAATGATAGCTCTACACTCATTAAGAGTGCGCTATTAGTTATATCTTTTTTTTTTTGTCAAAGATGGATATATATGTATATGCGCCCACACATATGAATGTGGGTTCGCCTGTGATAACAAGATAAAGTTACTTCTTGAGTGAACATCATTAGTTCAAGTTCCAGGCTTTGATACGGCATGTAAAAGCATAAACATTTATGCTAATAAAGAAATTAATATATATACATACCAGGATTTCGAACGAGCATATTTGAGGCAGAAAACGAAATCAATGTCCCTTTGCCCTATCTTACGCTACTGAAACTTTTGTGATTGAATCGAGTGGAGGTAGTAACCCTAATGATCATAAAAGGACCAATTTATAGGATTTTACGAAAAATCTTATTATTTTTGTTGTGCAGCATGTAATCTAATGAAATGGTGAATCTATTGAATTACTAAAATAAAACAAAACTTATATGGTACAACTTATTTATGATATGTAATTATCATATTAGTAATATTTGTAGTGAATGCTAAAAATAATTATTATTTATAGCTAATCTTTTTATTTCATAGAAAAATGGTAAATAATCATGACTATCTACAATTTGGTTGTAACATTAGGGATTTCTTGGCTAATCTTCATTTGCTCTGTTTAATTGCGACTCATCCAAAAGAGGATAACTATTTGGTAGTTTTTAATTAGTTTTCTTGTTTAAGTGCATTTGTTTCGTTGATTTTTCTTCTATTTTAATCTTACGCATTGTTAGGGACGGTAATTGAGCAAATTGGATCAATTTTAGGTCAATCATAATGGGTCAAGACAACAAACGGGTCAAGATCCAATCCGAACTGAATTTGATTTGATCAATATGAATTGAGCCAAAACTGGGCAGATAATGAGTCAAGACACAACTCAATTTTTGCTAAAATTAATTATTTTATTAGTTCTTTGAAATATTTTAGTACACAATAATGTTATTGATAAAAATATTTTATGAATATGTATAAAAATTTCATACTACTACAAAACCTCTAACTTTTTCATGGTCTGCTAAAAAAATGGTAATTAAACAAGTGAAATTTAAACGCCTTACAATGTACAAAGACATATATACTGAGGAATTTAAAATTTATATATAAACACCAAAAAAATTCTTATATATATCATATAAATTTGTTGTCAAGAAAATTCAAATGAATATACCTTTGCTCCTTCAAGATTCACCCTTACATAAAAATAGTTAAAATGTACAAATTTTGTGTCTATAATACTGAAGAAATGATATCTCTTGGTATCTTCTGTATCTCTTATACATAAAAATGAGGATTTACTATAATTAAAAAAGTCATAACATCAGAAAATTGAATTTGTAACTGGCCTACACAATCAAATGTAACTATTTTGAGGTATTAAATGTCACATGCAAAAAAAATTAGCTGGTTTAAATTGGACAGATCAAAGTAAATTTTCAGTAACTAAATATACTGCCAATTTCTCTAAATAAATAATCACATTATTTTTCTTTCTTTTTCCCTTAATTTATGTGATATTTTCTCTTTTTTTAGGTTGTTTCGAAAAGATAGTCTTTTCATAGTCCTATATTAATTGTTCACTTTGTTATAGATAATTCTTCCAATCATTTTGATCTCATTTATCCTTAAAATTATTCCTTTTTTATTTTTCTAAATGTAATAAAGTTTGTAAACCTTCATAAAAAGATTCTTAAAGTCCAAATTAATGAAATTTATCATTTTTATTTATGATTTTTTGTAATGAGAAAAACAAATAACTAATATAAAATAAAAAGACATATTTTCACTCTAAATTTTAATAAAATAATTTATAATCACATTAATATCTAAGATTTCTATTATGATGCTCCAAAATAAACATCAACACAAGAACCCCAATAGTGCACGGTTCATAACTCAGTGGATGATAGACCCGCCCCTTTACTCTTCTCCACTTATATACCAGACTTTTTGTCTGCGGTAGGGTTCGATTGATCTTGTATATATATGATTATATGGAAGCTGCATAAAGGAATGGGATATGTTCTCACTGTATAGGAAAAAGACTGATTATGAACAACTGACCCCACCCCCACCCCCACCCCCCTTTTTT
>NC_028640.1:50272183-50360102 GCF_001406875.1 Solanum pennellii | reverse complement strand
TGTTTTTATTCAAAACCCTCTTTCTTTTACCCTAATTAACATATAATTAAGTGTGAAAGAGGACAATAAAACCCACTAATTAACTTAAGGTTACCTCTTTTAACCCCCAAGTAATTAGACTTATTAATATTAACCCTCTAACTTTATAATTAAGGAAAGAATAGTCCAATGCGTCCCTTAAAACGTGTGAAGAAATCCGATTCTGCCTGGGACTTGCGCAACCTGTGACGGGCCGTCGTGCCTGCGACGGTCCGTCACAATGGTCGTCGCAACCTCCCACAATCCAGGTGGACTGTGACGGCCCGTCCACACCTGTGACGGTCCGTCCTGCACCTCCGTCCTGACGGTCAGAGACTCGTTTCCCGTACCAATTTCTCAAGAGTTGAAGTGTTTTGCAACGGGAGCATACGACGGCTCGTCGTGGATGTGACGGCACGTCCTGCAGGTCCCTCACCGATTACAGAGAGTCGATTTTCAGTACCCAATTTCAGAATTCTAAGTATGCTGAAACGAGACATCTGTGACGGGCCGTCGTGCCTATGACGGTCCGTCGTGATGTCCGTAATCTTAGCCAGTTTTTCCAGAAATAAATCTGCTGCTCAAAACGACTAAACAAGTCGTTACAGTGCATGATCAAAATAGTTCTAAGAAAGATTAAGAAAAACCATCAGCCTTGATTTAAAATTGAAGATCATAAGAAAGTCAATACATACAAAAAAGAGAGAGAAAAGTAAACATATTTAACAACCTCGATTTCAATTTCTTCAAAATTTGGAGAGCTTCTTATCAAGCAAAGAGCAAACGAAAGATCAAAGAGTACTCCTATATTAATGCAAGATATGTGAAGGTGTTTAAGACAGAAAAGAGAATAAGGGAGCTGGTCCAATATACACGTCCTAGGAAGAAAATGTCAAAAATAAGGATGACTCAAATTTATGTAAATGCAAGTTATGAAGCTATATTACCTGAACATACTCGTGATTCCAGCACAGATTCTCGAGAGCAGGAATAGACTCAAAAATCTTGTAAATATCATGTTCTACCTCTCCCGAAAATTCTGTAGGCTCATATGAAACTTTGGAAAGAAGAGGGACATTCTTTAAATGTAAAAACATTATATTGCCAGTGAAGATAAATGACCTTAGCTTGGGAGCACTAATTTCAATGTGATTTGTAATATCGTCGTTTGCAGCACCAAATGCTCAAGCAACGGGCAATGTTAAATTATACTTCCAAGAAATTCAGAAGAAATTGTGACTTCAATTAGTGCTAATCTAATTAACTAATCAATCCCTCAAAGACCGGAGGGGGACGTATTTGACAGTCTGTGAGAAACGAATACCTTAATTGTGAACATGTAAAATATGCAGAAGGCAATTCACATGGCTTACTCCTAAACGGAGGTTTAAAGACAAGATGTTGAATGCCATTCCTAGAGAGGAAATATATCAAGTGATCAATATTAGGACATGTTATTAGATCAGGAATGTCAAGGGTAAATTTAGTAATTGGTCCTACATGAACTGCCAAGAAGTGATAGACAATGTTAGTAAATCCAGTTGTAGGTGACATCAAGTCCTCTGATGTTTTTTAAAGTGTTTGATCAAATTTAAGTTGCGGAAGTCTATGCCAATTATATCTCCATTCCTTGATAAGATGCTTGTACTCACACCATTTCGTAAAGGCAACCTCGTTAGAATGTCATCAATTACACTATCAGGAAGGTTGCTAAGTACATCGCGGATGTAAAAGTTGTTTTTTTCCCCATTTGGAAGCATAACATCAAATGTCTACTACAACAAGAATCTGCAGAAAATAAACAAGAACACAATATGTAAGGAATCTCAAAACTGTCCGGTTAGAGTACACACTACCTAGTTTACTTGTGTACTGAAAAAGAGATTGTTTTCGAAAGACCCACAACTCAAGTGTATCAAATCCAAGTAAAATAAGTGTTGTCTTAGCTATCCAAAACATAGAAACTTATTATTCCTATTTCAACCTAGTGAAAATCCTAATTCCGCCACTATTGAAGCACATTCATGATAGACCTACACCTACCAACATACCATGTCCTTGAAAAACATTAACCCCATCAAGTTTTAAGCAAACCCCACTTCAATTTCACCATATTAAAGCATACTCAAAAAATAAAAATGCAATCTTGATATCAAAATTCTATAGAACAAAAACCATAGAAGCACAGAGTTTTTGTTAACAGAGAAGAAGAAGAACCTGAGAGAGGATGAATGTGAAGCACTCTGCTCTCTTTGTCTTCTCAAATGGAGGTGTTGGAAGAAACTGAAGAGACAAGCTTTTGAAATTATTTTATTTTGTATTAGGATGAAAGCTACAACTATACTATTATAGTTTCATTTTTGAAGTTAACAATTTATTTTGTAACGAATGTTGAAAGTATTTTTTATTTATGTGAATTTAATCATTTTTTAAAAATTTTGAAAATACATTTAATCTCTTTTTCATTCACCGTGTAATTATAAAAAAATAAAATAAATCCAAAAAACAAACTTAAGTCGAAACTGAAAAATTCAACTTTATATGATTTGATTTAGTTTTTAGAACTAATAAAATGAAATAGTTAGTTTAGGTTTTTTCTAATTAAAAATTAAATCAAATCGACCTTTGTGACCCATCTGAAATAAAGAGCAAATTTGATTTCGTATTTAACAACTAAAACTTCTTTTTTTATTTTTCTTAATGATTCTAAGAGTATATATATTAACTCCCAAGTAATATACATTTTCTCGTTTAAATATTTTGTATATCATACGGTCATCTTACATATTAAAGTATGTAATATATCTTATTTAAGATGCATAACAAACATTAAAATAGAGAGAATATATATAGTAGAAGAAAAAATTAAGGAAAGACACATTTAAAGTTTCATTTTCTTTTTCCTTTTGCGAGTTTTATATGTAAATCATCATGTGTTATTCATTTTCTATCTGAATTAGCCCGTGACAGTTCCAACTTCCAAAGCCTTGTCTTATTTCAGAGATGAATCAATAACAAGAGTGTCATGCAAAATCTTTGTTAATTCTGCAACACACAACATAAGTTCAAAATAAACAATCAAAGTCTTAAATCAATAACAAGCATGAAATGTAAAACCATTTCTGTTCCCAAACAGAGTATTCAAAACATTCATCCAGGTTCACAATTCTATGTTTCCAAGCAGATAAAATCTTTATAGTACCTTAAAGTAAAGGGAAAACACAGCCTTGCTACTCCATCAACCAAACGTCTCGTTTCTGTTTGTACTTCCAAAATATTTAAGCCGAAGATTAAGAAGGATTGTGATAACGATACTAATAAACAAGATACAAAACTTCTGCTTTAGATGATACCCGTTGAAACTTTGTTATCTCCGCGAGTACGTTGAGAGATTTGTTAGTTTCCATTTGACGATGCTTGATTACCATTTTCACCAGTGCTGTAGACTTTGCCAATAAAACCTTGATAAGCTGCATTTCAACCTCTTCTAATAGTACATCATAAAATTTAACTGTTCTCATATGATTAAATGTGATATTCGAAAAGCTTGCAGGAATCTCATCAACAACCTCCTGGGGCACACATTCGAAATAATATCCATCACTAAGGATACATTCCTAAGAAAAATCAAGAAATAAACCATCAAGTAATTACATACGAACATAAAAACATGGAAAAGATAGAGAGAAAAATAAACATTAGTGACAACCTTAATTTTAATTTCTTCCAAATTTGGAGAGCTCCGTACTATGCAAAGAGCAAACGAAAGCTCAAAAAACTCTTCAAGAGTAATCCAAGACATGAATAGGCGTTTCAGACAGTTACAAACTGATGGAAGCCTTGTTGGTATAACTTTAGTTGATCCATTATCGACCTATGAATAAAATGCCAAAAATCAGGATGACTAAAATTCCAAAAAAAAAAGCACACATGAAAATTCATTACCACTAAGTAAAATTAAGGAACATTACCTCAAAAAGATTCCAGCTGAACCACTCGAGAGCAGGAATAGACGAAAAAATATTGACAAAATCATCTTGGTCCTCTAGAACTAATTCTCTAGGCGCATACAGAACATTGGAAAGAACAGGGACATTTTCAAGATGTATCAATTGTATATCGCCACGAAAGACAAATGACCTTAGCTTCACAGCATTAATACTCATGAAGTACGGATTGTCTATGTCTTTCTGCACCAAATCCTCAAGCAACGGGCAATTAGAGATCAAACATTCAAACATATCAGAAGATAACGTGACAGATTTCAATATTAGCCTACTCAATTTATTAAATCCCTTAAAGAAACGTGGAAGATGTATTTCACATTCCTTGAGATAAAAATGACTCAATGCTAAACAATTAAAAAAGAAGTTAGGCAACATGTATGGAGGATAAGTAAATGGAAGTTTAAGGACAAAATGTTGAAGATGATCAGTGTCGAGGGAAAAAATCAAACAATCAACATTAGGGCACACTATTAGATTAATAATATTGAGGGTGACCTTCAATATTATTCCTCTATGAAACCTGAGGAAATTATCAATAATTGGAATAAATCCAATGGTAGGGGATGTCAAGTCCTCGGGTGTTTTCCACACTGTTTGATCAAACTTCACATGTGGAATTCTCCAGCAAATATATTTTCAGTCCTTCGAAAGTGTACTAACTTTAACAAAACCTCGAAAAGACAACCTACTTAGAATGTCATCAATTAAATGAATGTTAAGGTTGCTAAGTCGGTCAGGAGAAGGTAAACTAAGTCTTCGTTCATTCAGAGGCATGATAATCTGTAGAAAGTAAACAAAAGTACGATAGTAAGGTTAGAGTACACGCTAAACGAACAACAAACAAACATGTCACAACTCTAAGAATAAAAGAAAAGGTGCATAATAGGAGGAAAATGTAACCTTTTTCCATGTTTATAAAATGCAAAAGAAATTATTTGTAGCTGATGTTTGCATTGATTTCTTTAATCCGCAACTCTTGATGTAAATTTGTTTGGCTTAGGTTAAATCAAACGCATATAACGTAATTTTGTATAGAATTTTAAGAGAACTTAGAAGTTTAAATTAGTGATGTTATACTTATTGTACTAGAAATTTATTGTATTGAGTGCTTATACAAAAATAGTATAGAAATAGATAATACTTGACACTTCCTTCAACACTAAAGGTGTCATTTGGTAGTATATATAAAAATAGTATTTGTATGAAATTTTAGTACAATGTTTGACAGTGTGTTTAACTCTGGTACAACTATTACTAGTATTACAATTAACCTCTTTTGGGATATATAACCCCAAACATTTGTTCTACAAGAAGCAGAAAATATTAATTAGTGAACTACACACTTGATTTCAATATTTTGGTGAAACAGAATAAAAAATACATCATGAAATTTTTATTTATGTATAAGCTATTAATAAGAAAACCAAATAATGAGAAATGGTATTATTTTATAATTCAAATATTCATATCCAAAACCATAATTAAACCTAAAACCATCAAGACTTGAATGAGAAATCACATTCCTATAAATTATTTTTTTTTTGATAATTGAACAAGGTGATATTCATTATTCAAGACTAAGCCATAAGTCCATATGTTACCTTTAACCTATGTTTTCTCAAGACAACACAATTAGAATTACACAAATATTTTACTTTTTCTTATTAGTGTAGTTTTTTTATAAAACTACTATCTTAAGAGGAAACAAGTTTGAAATAACTTAATTTTGTTGCTATCAGAGTATCATTATACCATGAATTTAGATACACCCATTATTGGAGTATACTATAGTTCTTTTTTTTTTTGAAAAAAAATTATTCATGTTATTATTGTTGTTTTAATTAGGGTTTCTTTAGAGCGTGACTCAATGCCGTTAAAGATGAGGCATATGCCTTAGGCCCCCAAAATTGAAAGGCCTAACTTTAGTAACAATAAAATTATCTTAAGCTTTTTGTAGTAAAAACAAAGAATGCTTTAATTTGTATGGAACTCTTTTATATGGATCAATTTTATATTTAACTTCCACATGATATGTTTAAGTCCACAAAATTAAAAAAAAGTTTTGGTATAAATATAGCTTTAGTTTAAGATCAAGAAAATAAAACTATTTTTATGAAAAAGAAATAAATAATTTGAATCTCACATAAAAATAAAAAATAATTAAAATTTCGGCCTCCAACTTATTTTTATTTTTAGGACACTATCTAGCTTGAGCCTTCACTGAGTTTATTTATCAATTATGTATACTAACTGTTGAAGGAAGCTTGACGACTAATAGAACACTTCGAAAGAACAGATCAATCGAAGCAGAATGACGAGTTAAAGTTTAGCCGTACTAGGATTAGACTACTAAATCTTAAATTATGTACGCCTAAGCTATTGAATATTATAGGAGTCAACTAGGATAATGTATTTTACTTGTATTAAAATACTACTCATGTAATTATTTGTATTGTAGTAGGACTCCTAGTATAACTAGAATAGGACTCTTCTCCTAGATAAGGAGTTTGTAACTCAACATTATAATCATCAATACATCCTTGATTTCTACTTACTTTCGTGATATTTCTACATGGTATCAGAGCAATAAATCTTTTTCGTTATTTAACGTATTAGATCAAAATAAAAAACAACGAAATTTATCAAACCACAATGACCCCTTCTACCAACACTCTTTCGACCTCTTCACTTCATCATTTTATTTCGTCTTACTCCATTAAACTTAAGACAATGAACTATCTTATATGAAGGACATAAATGACTTAGTTGATTCAAGTGATTAGATTAACCGGATTCATCACATAACCACGTTAAGCAACCTGTTCCACTTGAAAGACTACTGAGAATATTTTAATAGACGAGAGGAGTGTTGAAGACAAAAACATTGTAGATGACTGGAAGGAGAAGGATGTGTTACTAAGGAGTTGGATTTCAGGCACCTTGACAGAAGAAAACATGTACCTGATTGTAGGTTTCTCAACTGCCAAGGAGATGTGGAAATGCTTGGAAGCAACCATTCACAAGCCTGTAGATGAAGATAACAAAAGTGATTAATTTTGCTAGAGGTCTAGGTAATATTTACAAGACCTTCAGGACTGTCATGTTATGTAAGACACCATATCCTACTCTTAATCAGTTTGTTCATGCTCTTAGGGGTTTTGATATGAGGGAGGATGAAGAAAAAGTGCCTCAACAAAACCATAACATGACATTCTCTGCCCAAAGAGGCAGGGGAAGAGGAAACTACTCTCAAAGAAGAGGAAACAATAAATTCAATTCAAGAGAAAGAGGCTTCAAGACTGCTGGACAAGGAACATGTCTTTATAACACCAGAAACAGACCAGGTCCTCAAAACAGTCCTTCAAGTGAAAGTCATGAAAGAGACAATTATGATGTGTGTCAAATTTGTGGTAGGAATAACCATAATACTCTTAAGTGTTTTTATAGGTGAGACTACCCTTACCAAGCCAACAGATGAGCTAGCACAAGCATTGACTACTACTAATCTATAAAACACTACTGATGACACCTTGTATGTGGACTCAGGAGCAAGTAGCCAAATGACACATAACTCACGTATCCTAACTGATCTTAAACAAAACACAGAATCAAAAAAAATAATTATTGGGAATGGATCAAAGTTAGACATTACACATGTTGGAAACATATTTGGAGCAGGTTTAAAGTTAAAGGAAGTTCTTCTAGTCCCTAAGATCAACAAAAATTTACTCTCAGTTAGTAAGTTTGCAAAGGATAATCGTTGTACTCTTGAATTTGATTATATCTAAAAGGAATGGGCTCTATGCTTTGCAAGACAACAATCTCTACGCCTTGACTGCTGCACACGACTAGAACACGTCAAACAACATGTGGCATACTAGATTAGGACACCCTAGTTTGAAGTTTTTAAAATTTTTTGAGTAGTAATAGTTGCATCAATGTTAGTAGTTAGAATAAAATGCCTACTGTTTGTTCTAGTTGTCAATTGAGAAAGAGTTGTAAACTTTCTTTTGGTTTGAGAGATAAAATTGAGAAAAAATCCTTATTGAAAATTCATCGTGACTTATGGGGACCAGCTCCTGTCGAATCTTCCCATCATATGAAATATTATGTATTTTTGATGATGATCACATAAGATATACATGGATTTATCCATTGAAAAAGAAGTCTGAATATATTTCACAAAATGGTGGAAAAATAATTTGCTAAAGAGATTAAGATTTTTCAGTGTGATGAAGGTGGTGAATTTATCCAAATAGACTTCATAAAGCATTTGGAAGATCATGGCATTGTGATATATATTTCATTTCCTACCTCTGTTTCTATGGGTTGAAGCTTTCCTCACTGCAATAGTTCTCATTAATAGATTGCCTTTATCAGTCCTAAAGATGGTGACTCCGTTTATTAAGTTTCATGGGGAACAACATGATTACAACAGCCTAAAAGTATTTGGGTGTAGATGTTTTCCATATATTAAGGGTAACAATAAGTTCAGTCCAAAGAACTATCCTTGTATGTTCATAGGGTACAACAACTTACACAAAGGATATAGATGCTATCATCCCTCTACAAGGAGGTTTTACATATCCAGACATGTTGTGCTTGATGAAAACACATTACCCTATGTGTCTTCAAATCAATCTCAGACTAACAGTGATGTCTCACCTCACCTTGCTACTTTTGTTGAATCTTTCTCTAAACTACAGACACCTGATAATTATGACTCAAGGGTAATACATGTTGCTAGCCTACGCATTACTAGTGATAATGTTGGTACACCTCATATTCCCATTGATAATGAGAGTATTATTGACCTCTCAGGCGCAGTATCAGATGTTGAGGAACAGGCTGAAGTTGATGATCCATACATTAGCATCGAAACTCCAGCGGCAAATTTTGAATCTGCCAGTAGGAGTGAGGAAAAAGTTTCTCTTACAGGTCCAGCCAATGATCATCATCAAGCAACCATTTTAGTTGATTTATCAGTTGACCAACAACTTGACAATGCTACACTCTAGTCCACTATCTTGGTTGATGTAATAGTTGAGGTACTTCCTGAACTAGGAACTAGGCGAAGGAACGACACTTGTTACTTGTTGCTTGCTGCAACAAAGAAATAGTGAGAGAACCAAATACTACTAAGGAATCAGTAAAATCACCTTGTTGGCTTGCATCGATGCAAGAAGAAATTGATGTTTTACATATTATCAAGACATAGATTTTTGTGCCTAAATCTCCTGGTATGAACATGGTTGGATCAAAATGGGTGTTTAAGACAAAATTAAAAGATGATGGGACAATAGATAGATTTAAGGCTTGACTTGTTGCAATGGGATTCATCATCTTGAAGGGCTGGATTTTGAAGAAATATTTAGTCTTCTGGTTAAAGCTACAAATTTTAGGGTGGTTCTATCAATTGTTGTCAGTTCAAAGAGGAAAATTAGACAACTAGAAGTAAAAAGGTGTTTCTCCAAGGCTCTTTACAAGAGGAGGTGTACATGAGTCAATCTCCTTGTTTTATTGATCCCTAGTATCCTTAGCATGTATGTCTACTTAAAAAGGCATTGTATGGTCTTAAACAAGCCCCAAAAGCCTGGTTTGATAGGTTTAGCATGCATATCTTACACTTTGGTTTCATTTGTAGTAAGACTAACCCTTCCAAACTCACAAAGGCAAAATATTTCTCTTGTTATATGTGGATGATATTATTTTCATAGGAAGTAAGTCATCTCATGTCTTAGAGTTGTTTCTACAACTTGGAAAGAAGTTTGCTATGAAAGATCTTGGACCTTTACACTTCTTCCTAGGATTTGAGGTAAACTATTCCGTAGGTGGAATTCACTTAAATCAAAGCAAGTATGTTGCTGAGTTGTCGGCCAAGACAGAGATGACTTTGGCAAAGGCTGTAGCCACTCGTTTTGCTAGAAAACATGGTTTGCATGAAGCTATGGGAAGTCTTGTATATGCATCAGTTTACAAAATGATAGTAGGGAGTCTTCAAATTTGACCCTTACAAGACCTGATATCACTCATGCTGTGAATTTAGCAAGCCACTTTACGCAAAACCCAAACATTGAACATCTTTAAGGGGTAAAAATTATACTCAGGTACATCAAAGGCACTCTGCACTTTGCACTTAGAATTATTTCACAATCACCATTTGGGCTGTATGGCTACTCAAATGTTGATCGGGAGGTTGTATCACAACTAGGAGATCAACTAAAGGTTATAGTATCTACCTAGATGCAAATTGTATTTTTTAGACCTCCAAGAAACAGACCACAGTAGCTCGACGAGCACTAAAGCTGAGTATAGAGCACTAGCCTCCACTGCCGCAGAAATAACTTGGATTTTGTATCTTCTTCATAACATTGTGGTATTCCTTCGATCTGTTCTTACATTGTATTATGATAATATGAGTGCGTTGTACATGACAATTAATCCAGTTATGCATGCTAGAACAAAACATGTTGAACTGGACTATCATTTTGCTCGTGAGAAAAGGGCCAGGGGACAATTTCTTACTCAATTTGTGAAGTCTAAGGATCAACTAGCTGATATTCATACCAAAGCCTTAACAAAATAACTTTTTTCTGGTTTTTGAAGCAAGATAGGAGATACAATTCCTCTACTCTCTAGCTTAAGGGGAAGTGTTGAAGGAAGCTTGATGACTGATGGAACACGTCGAAGGAACAACTCCATCGAAGTAGGTTGATGATTTATAGTTGGATTCATACTAGGATTAGACTACTAAATCCTAAGTTATATACGATTAAGCTACTAAACATTATAGGAGTTGACTAGGATAAGATATTTGACTTGTAATAAATTACTACTCATGTAATCATTTGTATTGTAGTAGGACTCCTAGTATAACTAGAATACGACTCTTCTCCTATGTAAGGAGCTTGTAGGTCAACATTATATTCATCGATACATCCTTGATTTCTCCACTTACTAATGTTAAAATGTTCAATTAAGAAATGACATATGTTGAAAACTGATTAATTTTTTCCTTCTTATTTTTTATTTGTCATTTGCTTTCAACACTCTTTAAACCACCTAAAAAAGATTTAATACTTAAAAACTTGACTATGTTTTTCCCTAACTATTTCTTTTTGGAATTTGTGGGTTCTAGTACTAAATAAGAATCATTTTGTTTGTTTTAGTTAGATTCCTACCATGATGTATTAAATCTATCAAAAATGTAGTTTATTAATGCTCATTCTGACACATTTTTCTTTCTTCAATCTTAATAGCGGTTGTCTAAAATCTTATGTCATATTAAAAAAAGAAAATTGTCTATAACAAACAAAAAATGAACTTTAGAATTGAAGACTCCAGGTGCACCAGTAAACTTAAAAAGAAATAAGGGCTTTAGCTAGATTCAAACACTAAGTGGGTGATTTCTCAAGCACAAGGATAGCTCTATTCTCATTAAGAGTACTCATTAAGAGTGCGCTGTTAATTATTTTTTTTTGGTCAGATATAGATATACATGTATATGCACCCATACATATGAATGTGAGTTCGCCTCACATAACAAGATAAAGTTAGTTCAGGAGTGAAAATCATTAGTTCAAGTTTCAGGCTCTGCTACAGCATGTAAAATCATAAATATTTATGCTAATAAAGAAATTAGTATATATACATACCAGGATTTTGAACGAGCATATTTGAGGCAGAAAAAAAAATAAATGTCCCTTTGCCCTATCTTATGCTACTGTAACTTTCGTAATTGAATCGAGTGGAGGTAGTAACCCTAATGAACATAAAACACCAATTTATAGGATTCTACGGAAAATGTTATTTTTTTTGTTGCGCAACATGTAATCTAATGAAAGATGAATCTATTTAATTATTAAAATAAAATAAAACTTATACGGTACAACTAGTTTATGATATGTAATTATCATATTAGTAATGTTAGTAGTGAATGCTAAAAATAATTACTATTTATAGCTAATCTTTTTATTTCATAGAAAAATGGTATATACACATGGCTATCTATAATTTGGTCGTTACATTAAATATTTCTAGGCTAATATTCATTTGTTCTATTAAATTGCGACTCATCCAAAAGAGGATAACTATTTGGTAGTTTTATAATTAGGTTTTCTTGTATAAATGCATTGTTTCATATTTTTCTTCTATTTTGATCTTAGGCATTGTTAGGGACGATAATTGAGCAAATTGGATTAATTTTAGGTCAATCATAATGGGTCAAGACAACAAACGGGTCAATATCCAATCCAAACTGAATTTGATTGGATCGATATGAATTGAGCCAAAACGGAGCAGATAATGAGTCAAGACCCAATTCAACTCAATTTTCGCTAACTTTAATTATTTTATTAGTTCTTTAAAATATTTTAGTACACAATAACGTTATTGATAAAAATATTTTATGAATATGTATAAAAATTTCATACCACTACAAAACCTCTAACTTTTTCACGGTCTTCTAAGAAATGGTAATTAAACAGGAGAAATTTAAAAACCTTACAATGTACAAAACCATTTATGTTAAGTAATTTAAAATTGGAAATACTACCGAAAATGTCAAACTAAATATCTATAATAAAATAATATAGCTACACTATAATTTATTTATATTTTATAGGTATATTTAATTAATAAATAGCAAAATGTAATTCACACACATAAAATTTACTTTTTCCCACTTTTCACACTTTCTCTTCCCTATTTTCACTTTTTTCAGCATTCTTTCATTATCCCTAATTTAAATTCTTTATCCACAAATCAATTGTATTACTCCTAAATCAACTCCATCTCCTAGTAGGATCCACAAAATTACGGACTCTTCGCTCGTCAAATCCTCACAATCAACAAGTTTGCTTGTTCTTCAATGTTTAATTGTGACTGAGTTTCGACCGATATCTTCTAATTCCCATTTTCCCTCTTTTTTTCTTTGAACGTTTTATATAGTTTTACTGTCACGACCGGAATCTAGACCCTGGAAGAGATCGGCGTCGTTGACCTCTCAGAGGTCGCAGACAATCTTACATACATCATTCTTACTTCATCAAGGTTAATTTTAGCGAAAAATTTGAAATTTTTGATTTCTTATTTCATGTTAAACATTTTAAACTTAACATCATATGCGTTCACAAATCAACCATCTAGTATAGAGATGAACAAATGAAAAAAATAGTTTATAATTGCATTAAACGTATTCTTGCAAAAACGACACCAATACAAAGTCTGAAATGAAAGTGGAAGGAAACACTAGTGGAACATTCTCCACTAGCTAAAGCCTACATCTAAGCTACATAATAACGGTAGACATCCTCGAAAGCATGAGTATCTACCAAGTCCGGAAGAAAGCTCCACGTCTGGATAGCTGCAACGTCAACATGTAAGCTCTAGCGTCCCCTATGCCTGCACCTAAAAAAATAGAGTTGTATGGGATTAGTACACACTTGTACTAAGTATGAGTATATGCAAGCACATACCTAAGACATGCATGAGTAAGAATAGCTCTTTTCTAACAACATGATTATGGAAAGTCAAGTCAGTGGACTTGCCAAATTGAGATTAGGAAAGTTAGTGAGTTTTCCAAATTTTGATTAGGAAAGTGAGTGAGCTTTCCAAATTTGGATTAGGAAAGTCATGCCATGAGAGTGACATACATCATCATACTTATCATATTGCACACAGCACATAACACCTTGCACATAGCACATAACATATTGTATATAACACATAACATTTTTCATATCATTCGTTCATATGCCATGAGAACTTAGAATCATGGACTTGACATCAAGACTTCCCAAAATGAGGGCTCAACATATGGGACCTTAACTAAGGAGAGCCTTTCTTAGCCAACACAGAGTCTGCTTCATTCATTCATACGTGCTTCATTTCATTTCTTTCGTACGCTAATTTAAACACCAACTATACCTATTGATCAAGAATGACCTAGTGTCATTACTTAAGTCTAGCTCACCTCTTGATCATCCTATCCTAACACCTTTGGTATCATTCATTTCATTATGTGCATCATTTGAGGTTGACCTTATTCATTCATTGGAAACTTTAACTTTAATTGATGTAGATCATGTGAGCATCATGAAATTCAGTGTCTCCCCCACACCGAAAAGAGGTGGAATCACCGGCCAAAGTGACCCAAAACATGCTAGCGTACATAGGAATTGAACCCCACCAGATCCCTATATTGGCAGTATAGGTTCAAAGACTAGGAGATATAAGGAGACCCATGCCCAGCATGCCGAACAGTCTCATCTCATGAGAGTTACGTGAACCTCCACCCTTCCTGAAAGAAGGCATCACCGCTCATAGCTAGTCTATCAGTGCTCTGTATAAAATTCCATTACATTCAACTCATACATCATGGAAGTTGGCTTCTACTATGAGGACATCATAGCTCAATAGATGATTTCTCATATCATCATTAGTATTAAGTGCATATTGATCTCAATACTTTCATTACAGTGTTCATAGAGACTTTCTCTTCATTAACTTTACACTCTCATAGGTGAGTACGTTTTGGTAACATTTACTTAGGCTCATTTGAGATTGCTCTCATCTTTTACATTAGCCTCATATGATGTTGTCACCACATTCATTAACACTAGCACATTTGCTCTTCATAATGCTCACCCCTTTTTATGTGAATGTTCATTTCATCATATGCCAATGCACTTGGCCATTTAGTTTGTTTTACACTCTTACTTAACCCTTTTAAGGTTTCATCATTTCATTGTTCATTTCATTATTTCATCGTTCATTTCATCATTTCATTGTTCATTTCATCATTTCATTGTTCATACATTTTAGTTCACTTATTTTAAACGTATGCTAGACTTATGGGTCTATACAAACAAGCCATGAGGCTTCATACATAGTTCGTTTAAGTGATTCATACTTCCGAAGATTATATGGTACAATACTTATGCATCTTGTATTATGCCAAGATCTTGATTTCGATCTAAGCAGGAAACATTATTCTTGAATATTTAATTCACGTATGACTTAGTATCAATACGGGATTTGGACAAGGGAACCCGGTTTCAAATCCCTTGGACAACACTTACATTTTATTATTCATTTGATTTGATCCATGAGGCTTGGGGACCCAAGATCGAGCCCCAACGCCTTCATTTTATTTTTCCCTAAATTTTTCTCTTCATTTTTCACTCAATGGGACTGAGAGGATGTGGGATCGAACCCCCACAACCTCATTTACTTTTAGTTTCCAATTCGTTTAATTTCCCTCCTTTGGCCGAGGGGGTATGGGTTCGAACCCCCACAGCCCCACTTTAATTTCATCTCTTTAATTTCCCTTGGTTCTGCCTATAGGTCGTGGGTTCGATTCCCACGCGCCTCACCCTTTATTTTTCTTTTAATTTTCTTAAGTTGACAGAGAGGTGGTGGTTTCGAATCCCACACGTCTCATTTCTTATTTTCATTATTCATTTTCCAGCCAAGGTCATGGGTTCGAATCCCACATGTCACATACCCTTTTTTTTCATCTTATTTCATTGATTTTTAACATGGGGAGGTCATGGGTTCAATCCCCAGTGATCTAACATATTTTAATTCATATTTTCATAGCATGAAAATCCCCTTAGTTTGGCCGAAACTCATTAACAAGATGCTGGATATTTTTGCAGCCTATTTTCTCACTTCTTTAACATTAAATGTTTAGACGTTTTAAGTAGTTTTTAGTGAGTTCTTTAGGTGCATTTTCAAGATTTCATTCGATAAAGAATTGCAATAAATCAACATCTTTACATCACTTATGAACATCACGATTTACATAAACATGTGTACATGAAATACAAAGAACTAACATCACATTTTAGAGCCTTAAACCCGAGGCACATAATCATGGTTCACATTGCACACACATATACATAGTTTCGGATCACATAGGTGATCCTTCATACGATTTCAAACACACATACATGAACATATTCATCACGAAAACACAACACACGCCTAATATCTACCAGCAAACATATCCAACCTAGGAATCATTGGGAGCTAGTGACAGGGACATGCAATGGGGAACAACCCTAGTTTTCTAATGGAATATACTGAACCTTAGGGGTATCTTTAGAAAAGGACCAAGAGAGAAGAGAAACCATACCTTTTTGGCGTTCAAACCTTGACTTTCTGCCCAAAAACTTCTCCAAACACACGTCCAACACCGAAAGTTCAACACCCCACTCGACGGGAAACATTCTCTTTGCCTACGTTATTGATAAACGTTTGTTTTTCTTATACTTTTGTGTGAGTTCTTCAAGTGTGAAGAACCTTGGTAAATTTTCTGTTCTTGAATATTATTTGGCAAAGAGAAATGTGAATGGGAAGAGAGAATGATAGTGAATGTTGAGGAGATAGACGTGAGAGAGTGAGAGTTTTATTAGGCTTAGAAGTCTAGTTTAGGACTTAGTCAAATAAGGTTTTTATTAAATAATAAAAAAATATGATTTCCCTTTTATTTTAAATTAGCTAATAAATAATAAATATTAATTAATTACATTAATTTACCAACTTAAATTAAAACAAATTTAATATATTGCTTCCACCTAGGTTCGAACCCGAGTGGAACAAGACTTCACTCTAAGAGCCGATTTTCGGCTCTCTCTCCCCAAAATACCCCTTCACCTTATTAATTAAATAATTAGTTATATATTTAGGATATTTACTATACCACCCTTAGCTTGAAAAAGATCATTTTACCCCTAGACCCTCCAAACTTAAGATTTCCCCTTTTTAAGTCCGGTAAAGACTCATCCGGGTAAATCTTCTTATTTAGGAGCCCTACATGGCTGGACCCAACCTTTCCTAGTTCAACTAACTCCCCAAGTTAGTTGGCTTGGCTGTCGTAAGGGTTAAGAGGTATGATTCTACGCGCATCAATCCGTGTGAACCCGGTCTAATCGTAGGCATTCTAGATACATGAAGTATTATTTAGCATAGCCATTTTTAGGGTTGTTACATTTACGTTTTAGCAGATTATTAGGGTTAAAGTTGGAGTTTGTATTCAATATTGTTATGTCGGAATCGGATACTCTCAAGAGGGTCACAAGAGGCACAAATTATCCCGATAATTATTTGTTGGGAATGCTCTCGTTTGATTGTGTATAGCAAAAAAGCAATCACAAATTTCATGCTCCATTGTTGCAATGGAGATTCAGAAGAAATCAGAATCTTTGAATAACCCTATAACATTGAGTCTGATGGAAGAATAAGAAAAAGGTGGTTCTTGTAAGGGGAAAGAAGGTACATCACTGACTATGAATGGAAAAAATTTGATATGCTGTCATTCTGTTATTTGAAGATGATTATAGTAAGGTGTAGTCATATGAATGTAGTGTAAGTTGAACAAGTAAGTTTATGTGGAGGATATACCTTCTAAATTGGTATATTGTGACATACATATAACCATTGAATATTTATATTGTGTCATACACTTTGAATATCTTCTGTTGTATTTGAATACCTTTTCATTTTTGAATACTTGCTAGTGTATTTAGAGTTATGTTGTTATTATGTTTTCTGAAGTTGGTTGTAGTACGTGTTGTCATTCTCTTAATATACTTAAAAAAACAGTATCTTATTTAATAAGTAATGTATTTTCCTCATTTATCAGGGATTGTCGGATATATTAGCTAGCATTTGCAGAGTACCTAAGTGAAGGTGAAAGTATTTCAGTTCAATATCTTGATTCTAAGTTACATCGCATCAGATATGGCGCACTATTGTGAGAATATGCAGTGAAGAAGGAGGAAAAAGGGGCTGTTAGCGAGATTGAGGCACCACCGAGAATGATCAGGCCACCCGCAAAAATCGATAATAGTCAACTTGTTAGAATTTATTACTTTCTTTTACTAGTTTTCATTTTTAACTTCTATTTAATGCTTATGATTAAAACTACATGTTTTATTTTTGTCAAACATTATCAACTCTTCTATTGATATATGATCATGTTGCTTTACTGTTTTGGTAGCTCCTTTGTTAAACTTTTTTGTTGGGGTTATTGCATTCAATGTAGTGGTAGGAAGAGATGGATGTATGTTTGTATAAATATACAGTTCATCTAAAAAGATATACACTTGGATATCTACTTTTGATAATCAATATGTTCAGTTGTGTAATTTTTTTATCAATATATTCAATAGTATAAATGTATGCTAGATTCTTTTTCATATTAAAATATACACAAGTATTACTATATTTATTTATTGTGAGTTATTACTTAAAGAAATTTGGATACTTACATTCTTAAAAGTGATAAACATATCATAAATGTTGGTAGTAATTACATTATTACAAGTTTTTAAAGTGATTTTTATAATACACCAAAGTAATCTGTAAGTGTATACAAAGAACATTGTTCCTTTTGTATTTTTATAGGTTGTCTATTATATTTATCAATTTTTCACTAGTATAATTGTTTGATATATGTATTCACCAACATATTATCTAATATAACTATATGCACGTATTGTCAGTAGTTTGGATATGTCAATACATATTAATAGTATCAAATTAAGTACTGTGATAACATTCAAGTTAATTTATAATTTAAGCAAACAAATAAAAAAACAAATATTTAAAAAAGCAGATAACTTTTTTAATTCATTGATTCGACATAACGATAATTAAGTTAAAGAATTCTTTTATAGCGGGATGTATCAGGTACTATGCATTCCGTATTGCAGTTCGACATGAACCACCTATTATATGTGTACAACAAGAATTAGTACACTTCCTTTTACTCAACTCGCTAAATGACTTCACTTGCTTCTTTGGCCTCCCGGATGTCGGTTGTACTTTGGTGGCAACACAACTTCAGTAGCATTGTGTTCAAGTAGATTCCATTCACTTTTGTTAGGAAGAGGATACATGCACTTCATATGTTTTCAATATTGTTTTTGGCAACTAAAAATGTGAACAATATTCATCTAGAAGAATTATTTTTTTTGTTCAACACCCTCCACGCATGTGCGCATGGTATTCCGTCAACTTGAAACCTATTGCAACTACAAGTCTTCTTTTCCAAGCATAAGATATAAGTCTTCCCTTCATCACTTACTAAATAAGTGCATTAAGTTGACAGTACAACCTATAATCAATACATAATTTCATTTATACATTCTATACGAAAGTATGCATACATTAAATACTTAAATAAATGAATACATAATCAACTTAATACGAAAAATATTATTTTTCTCAAAAAAAAAATAAACCTTTCATTACTATACACACCGTCATAAATCAGAATACGGAGTTTATTTCTTCACCACTATTCCGTTAATGCTATATTCTACATAACAATTCTCTTCGCTCTATTTTATGAAACGTTGGATCAAAACTGTGATGATAGATATTTAATTGTATTTTTCTTAGGAGGCAATTGAAGAATAAAGAGCATAGATAATTTTTATTTTTGAACTCATAAGAATACTAAAAGGTAGTGATCCGTTACATATTTAAAATGCCGAATTAATGGATTTAAGGGCTGAAAAAAAGCCTTGTCAGTTACATTAACCAATTTACCTTATTTTGTGGGACATAAATTAGAATAAGTTTTTCTATTAAAATTAAAATGACATATATATGGATATAACCGTTCACAAACTTAGCTATTTTTTAAAAAAATATGATACTTATAGCTATTTCTATCTGATAACCCTAAGACTATAACTATTTATGTAAGTTACACTTTAAAATTTATCTATAAACACTGAAAAAATTCTTATAATCATCATATAAATTTTTTGACAAGAAATTTCAAATGAAAATAACTTCGCCCCTTCTAGATTCGCCCTTACATAAAAAGTGGCTAAAATGTAGGAATTTTGTGTCTATAATACAAAACAAATGATATCTCTTGGTATGTTCTAGATCTCTTATACATAAAAATGACGATTTCCTATAATTAAAATAAGTTATAAAATCAGAAAAAATTTTAACTGGCCTATATATTCAAGTTTAACTACTTTGAGGTATTAAATATCACATGCAAAAAAAATTAAGTGGACTGAATTGGACAGATCAAAGTAAATTTTCTCTAACTAAATATGCCTGCCAATTTCTCTAAATAAACAATCATATTAATGTTTACTCTCTTTTCCCCTTAATTTATGTGATATTTACTTTTTTAAAGGTTCTTTCGAAAATAAGTTTTTCATAGTCCTTTATTAATTGTTCACTTTATAATATATAATTCTTCCAATCATTTAGATCTCATTTATCCTTAAAATTATTCCTTTTTTATTTTTGTAAATGTAATTAAGTTTGTAAACCTTTAGAAAAAAATTCTTGAAGTCCAAATCAATAAAATTTATCATTTTTATTTATGATTTTTTATACGGAAAAGGGCCTAAAATACCCTTGAAATATTGAAAATGGTACAAAATTACTCTTCATCCGCCTATTGGCTCCAAAATGCCCTTTTCATTCACCTTTGGGTTTAAAATTGACCATATAAATATTTTAGGTACAAAATGACACTTCATTATAAAAAACGAAAAAGGGCCAAAAATACTAGCCAAAAAGTAAATTTCCACTCAATGTTTCAAGCTCCCTAAGAAAATTCAACACACAACATAACTTCGAAATAAACAACCAAAGTCTCAAATCATACATCATTTAAGAACAACCATGAAATGTAAAAATCATCTCCGTTATCAAACAGAGTAGTCAAAACATTCACAATTCTATGTTTCCAAGCAGATAAAATCTTTTTAGTACCTTAAAGCAAAGGCAAAACATGGCCTTACTACTCCATCAACCAAAGGTCTCATTTCTATTTGTACTTCCAAAGCATTTTATCCAAAGATTAAGAAGGATTGTGATAACGATACTAATCAACACGATACAAAACTTTTGCTTTAGATTTTAGAAGATAATCAATTAGATGAAACAAAAAAGGGGCATCTGACATAGAATGCTCAAGTAATATTGTTGTATGTTATTGAGCTTGTTTTTTTATAACCAAGAAGTCCTCGAGGGTCAATAGTGCATGGTTCATAACTCAGTAGATGATAGACCCGCCCCTTTACTCTTCTCCACTTATATACCAGACTTTTTGTCTGCGGTAGGGTTCGATTGAGCTTGTATATATATGATTATGTGGAAGCTGCATAAATGAATGGGATATGTTCTGACTGTATAGGAAAAAGACTAATTAATGACAACTGACCCCCAACCCCCAACCCCAACCCCCTTTTTTTTCCCTCTTCCTATTTTTATTGATAATTTTTCTGGGATGTGGAATTGTAACATAGAGCTTGTAAGAATAATATTGTTGAAATTCAATGTCAGCTTATAATGTATATTGTATCATAATTCTCATTGAAAAATGTTGTTGAAAAGGATTATCTTTTCCATTCAAAAGGGGTATTCTTTACTAACCATTAAGATCAAGGGATTTGATCGAATTTCATTCTTTCTTACTATTCAGAACATTGTGTCAACAACGTCGTCGACTCTCATAAAACAACTAGTTGAAATCGACTATATGAATCCTCACTATTCCATTTACGCTCAACATATGTCATGATCATATCAAATAAAAAACAATGCACAATGACCATGAGGACCACAATGAATATATTAAAAAGATCAATAACCAACCAAAGCGTCATCCCATAGATCATTGAAAGAACAGACATTGAAACAGATTAATCAAAAACATACATCCAGATTCACTATGTTCACAAACTGATGGTCTTCACAGTGGCAAATGCAAAATAACAGCCTTTCTGCTGTATCAACATTCTTTTTACGATTTCAAATATTTAAGCAAAATATTATGATCTTATTAAAGATTAGTTAAGATCAAACAGGATCGTAATATGGATTCTAATCTACACTATACACAACTTCTGCTTTAGATGATGTACGCTGAAATTTTGTTACCTCAGCGAGTACTTTAAAAGATTCTTTATCTTCAGTTTCACAGGTCTTGGTTATCATTCTGACCAGTGTTGGAGACTCGGCAAATAAA
This sequence comes from Solanum pennellii, assembly GCF_001406875.1. Taxonomy (NCBI): domain Eukaryota; kingdom Viridiplantae; phylum Streptophyta; class Magnoliopsida; order Solanales; family Solanaceae; genus Solanum; species Solanum pennellii. Next base: position 50,338,061 of record NC_028640.1, on the reverse strand, counting down.
ACCTTGATAAGCTGCATTTCAGCTGCTACTACTGTTACATCATAAATTTTTACTGTCCTCGGGTGATTAAATGTCATATCCGAGAAACTTTCAGGAATATCATCAACAACCTCCCGGTGTGCATGATCAATATAGTTCTAAGAAAGATTAAGAAAAACCATCAGCCTTGATTTAAAATTGAAGATCATAAGAAAGTCAATACATACGAAAAAGAGAGAGAAAAGTAAACATAATTAACAACCTCGATTTCAATTTCTTCTAAATTTGGAGAGCTTCTTATCAAGAAAACAGCAACGAAAGATCAAAGAGTACTCCTATATTAATGCAAGATATGTGAAGGCGTTTAACAAAGAAAAGAGCATAAGAGAGCTGGTCCAATATACACGTTCTAGGAAGAAAATGTCAAAAATAAGGATGACTCAAAGTTATGAAAATGCAAGTTATGAAGCTATATTACCTGAACATACTCGTGATTCCAACACAGATTCTCGAGAGCAGGAGTAGACTCAAAAATCTTGTCAATATCATGTTCTACCTCTCCCGAAAATTCTGTAGGCTCATATGAACTTTTGGAAAGAAGAGGGACATTCTTTAAATGTAAAAACTTTATATTGCCAGTGAAGATAAATGACCTTAGCTTGGGAGCACTAATTTCAATGTGATTTGTAATAGCGTCGTGTTGCAGCACCAAATGCTCAAGCAACGGGCAATGTGAAATTATACTTCTAAGAAATTCAGAAGAAATTGTGACTTCAATTAGTGCTAAGCTAATTAACTAATCAATCCTTCAATGACCGGAGGGGGACTTATTTGACAGTCTTTGAGAAACGAATACCTCAATTGTGAACATGTAAAATATGCAGCAGGCAAATCATATGGCTTACTCCTAAACAGAGGTTTAAAGACAAGATGTTGAATGCCATTCCTAAAGAGGAAATATATCAAGTGATCAATATTAGGACATGTTATTAGATCAGGAATGTCAACGACAAATTTAGTAATTGGTCCTACATGAACTGCCAAAAAGTGATAGACAATGTTAGTAAATCCAGTTGTAGGTGACATCAAGTCCTCTGTTGTTTTTCAAAGTGTTTGATCAAATTTCAGCTGCGGATGTCTATGCCAATTATATCTCCATTGCTTGATAAGATGCTTTTCCTCAAAACATTTCGTAAAGGCAACCCCGTTAGAATGTCATCAATTACACTATCAGGAAGGTTGCTAAGTACATCGCGGAGGTAAAAGTTGTTTTTTTCCCATTTCGAAGCATAACATCAAATGACTACTACAACAAGAATTTGCAGAAAATAAACAAGAACACAATATGTAAGGAATCTCAAAACTGTCCGGTTAGAGTACACACTACCTACTTTACGTGTACTGAAAAAGAGATTGTTTTCGAAAGACCCACAACTCAAGTGTATCAAATCCAAGTAAAATAAGTGTTGTCTTAGTTATCCAAAACATAGAAACTTATTATTCCTATTTCAACCTAGTGAAAATCCTAATTCCGCCACTACTGAAACACATCCATGATAGACCTACACCTACCAACACACCATATCCTTGAAAAACATTAACCCCATCAAGTTTTAAGCAAACCCCACTTCAATTTCATCATATATTAAAGCATACCCAAAAAATAAAAATGCAATCTTGATATCAAAATTCTATAGAACAAAAACCATAAAAGCAGAGAGTTTGTGTTAACAGAGAAGAAGAAGAACCTGAGAGAGGATGAAAGTGAAGCACTTTGCTCTCTTTGTCTTCTGAAATGGACGTGTTGGAAGAAACTGAAGAGACAATCTTTTGAAATTATTTTATTTTGTATTGGGATGAAAGTTACAATTATACTATTATAGTTTCAGTTTTGAAGTTAACAATTTATTTTGTAACGAATGTTGAAAGTATTTTTAATTATGTGAGTTTAATCATTTTTTGAAAATTTTGAAAATATATTTAATCTCTTTTTCAATTACCGTGTAATTCTGAAAAAATAAAATAAATCAAAAAAATAAACTAAAGTCGAAACTGAAAAATCCAACTTTATATGATTTGATTTAGTTTTTAGAACTGATAAAATGAAATAGTTAGTTTAGGTTTTTTCTGATTAAACATTAAATCAAATTGACCTTTGTGACCCATCTGAAATAAAGAGCAAATTTGATTTCGTATTTAAAAACTAAAACTTCTTTTTTCATTTTTCTTAATGATTCTAAGAGTATATATATTAACTCCCAAGTAATATACATTTCTCATTTAAATATTTTGTATATCATACGGTCATCTTACATGTTAAAGTATGTAATTTATCTTATTTAAGATGCATCACAAATATTAAAATAGAGAGAATATGTATAGTAGAAGAAAAATTAAGGAAAGACACATTTAAAGTTTCATTTTCTTTTTCCTTTTGCGAGTTTTATATGTAAATCATCATGTGTTTTTCATTTTCTATCTGAATTAGCCCGTGACAGTTCCAACTTCCAAAGCCATGTCTTATTTCAGAGATGAATCAATAACAAGAATGTCGTGCAAAATCTTTGTTAGTTCTGCTACACACAGCATAAGTTCAAAATAAACAACCAAAGTCTTAAATCAATAACAAACATAAAATGTAAAACCATCTCCGTTCCCAAACAGAGTATTCAAAACATTCATCCAGGTTCACAATTCTATGTTTCCAAGCATATAAAATCTTTATAGTACCTTGAAGCAAAGGCAAAACACAGCCTTACTACTCATCAACAAAACATCTTGTCTCTGTTTGCACTTTCAAAACATTTTAGCCAAAGATTAAGAAGGATTGTGATAACGATACTAATCAACAAGATACACAACTTCTGTTTTAGATGATGCCCATTGAGACTTTTTTATCTCCATGAATACATTGAGAGATTCGTTAGTTTCCATTTGACGAGGCTTGATTACCATTTTCACCAGTGATGGAGACTTTGCCAATAAAACCTTGAGAAGCTGCATTTTACCCTCTTCTAATAGTACATCATAAAACTAACTGTCCTTAGATGATTAAATGTGATATCCAAAAAGCTTGCAGGAATCTCATCAAAAACCTCCTGGGGCACAGATTCAAAAATAATCTCCATCACTAATGATACTCCCTCAAGAAAAATCAAGAAAATAACATTAAGTCATTACATACGAATATAAAAACATGAAAAAGATAAAGAGAAAAACAAACATTAGTGACGACCTTAATTTCAATTTCTTCCAAATTTGGGGAACTTCGTATAATGCAAAGCATAAACGAAAGCTAAAAAAACTCTCCAAGAGTAGTCCAAGATATGAAAAGGTATTCAGACAGATAAGAGGTGATGGAAGCCTTGTTGGTATAACTTCAGTGATCCATTATCGAACTATAAATAAAATGACAAAATCAGGATGACTCAAATTCAAAAAACAAGTACACATGAAAATGCATTACCATTAAGTAAAATGAAGCAACATTACCTCAAAAAGATCCCAGCTGAAACAGTCAAGAGCAGGAATAGACGAAAAAATACTGACAAAATCATCTTCATCCTCTAGAACCAATTCTGTAGGCGCATACAGAACATTGGAAAGAACAGGAACATTTTCAAGATATATCAATTGTATATCGCCACGAAAGACAAATAACCTTAGATTAGGAGCATTAATACTCATGAGGTACAGATTGTCGATGTCTTTTAGCACCAAATCCTCAAGCAACGGGTTATTAGAGATCAAACTCTCAAACGTATTTGAAGATAATGTGACATATTTCACTTTTAGCCTAATCAACTTATTAAATCCCTGAAAGAAACATGGAAGTTGTATTTCACATTCCATGAAATACAAATGCCTCAATGCTGAACAATAAAAAAAGAAGTTGGGCAACCTATATAGAGGATAAGTAAATGGAAGTTTAAGGACAAAATGTTGAATGTGATCAGTGTCGAGGGAAAAAATCAGACGATCAACATTAGGACACACTATTAGACTAATAATATTGAGGGTGACCTTCAATATTATTCCTCTATGAAACCTGAGGAAACTATCAAGGATCGGAATAAATCCAATGGTAGGGGATGTCAAGTCCTCGGGTGTTTTCCACACTATTTGATCAAACTTCACATGTGGAATTCTCTAGCAAATATATTGCCAGTCCTTCGAAAGTGAACTAACTATTAAAACATCTCGAAAAGAAAACCTACTTAGAATGTCATCGATTAAATGAATGTTAAGGTTGTTAAGTCGATCAGGAGAAGGTAAACTAAGACTTTGTTCATCCGGAGGCATGATAATCTGTAGAAAATAAACAAAAGTACGATAGGTAAGGTCAATATACACGCTACACGAACAACAAACAAACATGTCATAACTCTAAGATTAAAAGAAAAAGTGCATAAAAGGAGGAAAATGTAACCTTTTTCCATGTTTAAAAAATGCAAAAGAAATTATTTGTAGCTGACATTTGCATTGATTTCTTTAATCTGCAACTCTTGATGTAAATTTGTTTGGCTTAGGTTAAATCAAACACATATAAAGTATTTTTGTATAGAATTTGAAAAAAATTTAGACGTTTAAATTAGTGATGTTATACTTATTGCACTAGAAATTTATAGTATTGAGTGCTTACATCAAAATACTATAGGAATGACATGTGTTTGTTGAAACATTATAAATGAATAGATAATACTTGACACTTCCTTTAGCACTAAAGATGTCATTTGGTAGTATATATAAAAATAGTTTGTATGAAATTTTAGTACAATGTGTGACTGTAAATTTAACTCTTGTACAACTAATACTAGTATTACAATTAACCTCTTTTGGGATATATGACCCCAAACATTTGTTCTACAAGAAGCATAAAATATTAATTTAGTGAACTACACACTTAATTTCAATATTTTGTTGAAACATAATAAAAAATACATCCTGAAATTTTAATTTATGTATAAGCTATTAATAAGAACACCAAAATCATGAGAAATGGTATTATTTTGTTAATTCAAATATTCATATCCAAACCCATAATTAAACTTAAAACCATCAAGACTTGAATGATAAATCAGATTCCTATAGATTAAAAAAAAATATTGATAGTTGAACAAGGTGATATTCATTATTCATGACTAAGCCATAAGTGCATATGCCTTTAACCTATGTTTTCTCAAGAAAACATAATTAGAATTACACAAATTTTTTAATTTTTCTTAATAGTGTAATTTTTAAAAAAATACAAATCTTAGGAGGAAACAAGAAATAACTTAATTTTGTTGCTACCATTACACAATGAATTTAGGTACACCCATCATCAGAGTATACTATTGTTCTTTTTTGAAAAAAAGAATTACTTTTGTTGTTATTGTTTAAATTAGGTTTCTTCATAGGGTGGCTCTATGCCTTTAAAGATGAGGCATATGCCTTAGGCTACCAAAAATTGAAAGGCCTAATGTTTTAGTAACAATAAAATTATCGTAAGCTTTTTGTAGCAAAAAAAAGAATGTTTAATTTGTATGGAACTCTTTTATATGGATCAATTTTAAATTTAACTTCCACATGATATGCTTAAGACCACAAGACTAAAAAAATTTGGTATAAATATATTTTTAGTTTAATATCATAAAAATAAAACTACTTTTATGAAAAAGAAAGAAATAACTTGAATCGCACCTAAAAATAAAAAATAATAAAAATTCGTCCTCCAACTTATTTTTAGCTTTAGGACACTATCTAGCTTGAGCCGTCACTGAGTTTTTTGTTTTTGTATCAATTATGTGTTCTAACTGTTGAAGGAAGCTTGACGACTGATGGGACACGTCGAAGGAACAGGTCCATCGAAGCAGACTGACGAGTTAGAGTTAGACTCGTACTAGCATTAGACTACTAAATCTTAAGTTACGTACGACTAAGCTATTGAATATTATAGGAGTCAACTAGGATAATGTATTTGACTTGTAATACGATACTACTCATGTAATTATTTGTATTGTTGTAGGATTCCTAGTATAACTAGAATAGGACTCTTCTCATATATAAGGAGATTGTAACTCAACATTATAATAATCAATACATCTTTGATTTTTGCATACTTTCGTGAGATTTATAAGTGGTATCTGACCAATAAAGTTTTTCCGCTCTTTAACGTATTAGATCAAATAAAAAACAACCAAATTATCAAACTGCAATGGCCCATTATACCAACACTCTTTCGACCTCTTCACTTCATCATCTTATTTTGTCCTGCTCCATTAAACTTAAGACAATGAACTATCTTATATGGAGGACACAAATGACTTAGTTGATTCAAATGATGAGATTAACCGAAATCATCACAGAACCACGTTGAGCGACCTGTTTCAATGGACAGACTACTGAGAAAAGTGTAACAGGCGAAAGGGTGCAGAAGACAACAACATTGTTGATGATTGGGAGGATAAGTATATGTTACGAAGGAGTTGGATTTCAGGCACCTTGACAGAAGAAAGCATGTACCTGATTGTTGGCTGCTCAACTGCCAAGGAGATGTGGGAATGCTTGGAAGAAACATATTTTCAAGCAACTAAAGATAAGAAGTTCCAAATAAAGTAACAACTGCAAAGTCTGAGGCTAGGAACACAAACAATTGACGAATACATCAACGAATTCAAAGGCATATGTGATGGTTTTGCAACCATTCACAAGTCTGTAGATGAAGATAGAAAAAATGATTAATATTGCTAGAGGTCTAGGTCATAATTACAAGACCTTCAGGACTTTCATTCTAGTTAAGACACCATATCCTACTTTTAATTAGTTTGTTAATGCTCTCAGGGGTTTTTTTATGAGGGAGGAGGAAGAAGAAGTGCCTTAACAAAACAATAACATGGCATTCTCTGCCCAAAGAGGCAGGGGAAGAGGAAACTACTCACAAAGAAGAGGAAATAATAACTTCAATCCAAGAGAAAGAGGCTTTAAGCCTGCAGGACAAGAAACGTGTCCTTATAACAACAAAAATGGACCAGGTCCTCAGAACAGTCCTACAAGTGAAAGTCATGAAAGGGACAATTATGACGCGTGTCAAATTTGTTGTAGGAATAACCATACTGCTCTTAAGTATTTTTACAGGTGAGACTACTCTTACCAAGACAAAGATGAGCTACCACAAGCATTGCCTGCTATTAATCTACAACACACTACTGATGTCACCTTGTATGTGGACTCAAGAGCAAGTAGCCAAATGACACATAACTCAGGTATCCTAACTGTCTTGAACACTACAATGAACCAAATAAAATAATTGTTGGAAATGGATCAATGTTGGACATTACACATGTTGGAAAAATATTTGGAGCAGGTCTAAAGTTGAAGAAAGTTTTGGTAGTCCCTAAGATCAACAAAAATTTACTCTCAGTTAGTAAGATTGCAAAGGATAATTGTTGTACTCTTGAATTTGATGAAATAAACTTTGTTGTTTAGGACAAGAGGACAAGGACACTGCTGGACAAAAGATCTAAAAGGAATGGACTTTATGCTTTGGAAGATATCTCTATGCCTTGACTGCTGCACACGACTAGAACACGTCAAACAACATGTGTCATACTAGATTAGGACACCCTAATTTGAAGTATTTAAAAGTTTTGAGTAGTAATAGTTGCATTTATATTAGTAGTTAGAATAAAATGCCTACTGTTTGTTCTAGTTGTCAGTTGAGAAAGAGCTGTAAACTTCCTTTTTGTTTGAGAAATAAAATTGAGAAAGAACCCTTATTGAAAATTCATCGTGACTTATTGGGACCTACTGCTGTCGAATCTTCCCATCATATGAAATATTATGTCATTTGTGTTCATGATCACACAAGATATACATGGATTTATCCATTGAAAAAGAAGTCTGAATTCTTTGAGGTCTTTATAAAATTTTAGAAAATGGTGGAAAAATAATTTTCTAAAGAGATCAAGATTTTTCAGTGTGATGAAGGTGTTAACTTTATCCAAATAGACTTCATTAAGCATTTGGAAGATCATGGCATTGTGGGATATATTTAATGTCCTAACACACCTTAACAAAATGGAGTTGCACAGAGAAAACATAGGCATAGTATGGAGACTGGCTTAACTTTACTACTTCATGCTAACCTACCTCTGTTTCTATGTGTTGAAGCTTTCCTCATTGCAGTAGTTTTCATCAATAGATTGCCTTCATTAGTCATAAAGATGGTGACTCCGTTTGTTAAGTTGTTTGGGGAACAACCTGATTACAACAACCTAAAAGTGTTTGGGTGTAGATGTTTTTCATATAATAAGGGTAACAATAAGTTCAGTCCAAAAACATATCCTTGTGTTTTCATAGGGTACAACAACTTACACAAAGGATATAGATGCTATCATCCTTTTACAAGGAGGGTTTACATATCCAGACATGTTTTGTTTGATAAAAACACATTATCTTATGTGTCTCCAAAGAAATATCAAACTAACATTGATGTCTCACCTCAACTTGCTACTTTTGTTGAATCTTTCTCTAAACTGCAGACACCCGATAATTATGATTCAGGGGAAGTACAGGTTGCTAGCCCGCCCATTACTAGTGATAATACTGCTACACCTCATGTACTCATTGATAATAAGAGTATTATTGACCTATCAAGCACAATTTTAGATGTTGAAGAACAGGTTGAATTTGATGATCCATACATTAACATTGAAACTCCAGCTGCAAATTTTGAATATGCCAGCAGCAGTGAGGAACAAGTTTCTCTTAAAGGTCCAACCAATGATCATCATCAAACAACCACTTTAGTTTATGTACCAGTTGACCTTCAACTTGACAATGCTACACTCCAGTCCACTATCTTGGTTAATGTACAGTTGAGGTACTTCCTCCACCACAAGGGCATCATATGATCCCCAGGAACAAGGCGAAGGAACGACACTTGTTACTTGTTGCTAGCAGCAACATATAAATTTTGAGGAACCAAATACTACTAAGGAAGCACTAAAATCACCTTATTGGCTTGCAGCAATGCAAGAAGAAATTGTTGTTTTACATACTAACAAGACATAAATTTTTGTGCCTAAATCTCCTGGTATGAACTTGGATGGATCAAAATGGGTGTTCAAGACAAAATTAAAAGTTGATGGGACAATAGATAGGTATAAGTCTAGACATGTGGCAATGGGATTCTCGCAGCTTGAAGGGCTAGATTTTTAAGAAATATTTAGTTATGTGGTTAAAGCTACAAGTATTAAGGTGGTTCTATCCATTGTTGTCAGTTCAAAGTGGAAATTTAGACAAGTAGAAGTCAAAAATGTGTTTCTACAAGGCTTCTTACAAGAGGAGGTGTACATGAGTCAACCCCCTAGTTTTATTGATCCCTAGTATCCTCATCACATATGTCTACTTAAAAAGGCATTGTATGGTCTTAAACAAGCCACAAGAGTCTGGTTTTATAGGTTTAACATGCATCTCTGACACCTTGGTTTTATTTGTAGTAAGACTGACCCTTCCCTATTTACTTTGCAAACTCACAAAGGAAAAATATTTCTCTTTGTTATATGTGGATGATATTATTGTCACAGGAAGTATTCATCTCATGTTTTAGAGTTCGTTCTACAACTTGAAAAGAAGTTTTCTATGAAAGATCTTGGCCCTTTACACTTCTTCTTAGGAATTGAGGTGAACTATTTCGAAGGTGGAATTCACTTAAACCAAAGCAAGTATGGTGCTGAGATGTTGGCAAAGACAGAGATGACTTTGGCAAAGGCTGTTGCTACTCCTTTGGCTAGAAAACATGGTTTACATGAAGCTGTGGGAAGTTTTGTATATGCATCATTTTAAAGAATGATAGTAGGGAGTCTTCAATATTTGACCCTCACAAGACCTGATATCACTCATGTTGTGAATTTAGCAAGCCAATTTATGCAAAGACCAAACGTTGAACATTTTCAAGGAGTAAAAATGATACTCAAGTACATCAAAGGTACTCTACACTTTGGACTCAGAATTATTTCACAATCACCATGTAGGTTGTATGACTACTCAAATGCTGATTGGGGAGGTTGTAGAAAAACTAGGAGATCAACTACATGTTTTAGTATCTACATAGGTGCAAATTGTATTCTTAGACCTCGAAGAAACAGAGCACAGTAGCTCGATCGAGCGCTGAAGCTGATTATAGAGCACTAGCCTCCACTGCCGCAGAAATGACTTGGATTTTATATCATCTTCATGACCTTGGAGTGTTCCTTCGATATGTTCCTACATTGTATTAATATAATATGAGTGTGTTGTACATGACGATTAATCCAGTTATGCATGCTAGAACCAAACATGTTGAACTGGACTATCATTTTGTTCGTGAGAAAAGGGCAGGGGACAACTTCTTACTCAATTTGTAAAGTCTAAGGATCAGCTAGCTAATATTCATACCAAAGCCTTAACAAAATAGGTTTTTTCTGGTTTTTGGAATTCGTGGGTTCTAGGACTAAATAAGAATCATTCTCTTTCTTTTAGTTAGATTCCTAACATGATGTATTAAATCTATCAAAAAAATATTGTTGTAGTTTATTAAATGCCAATTCTAACACATTTTTCTTTCTTCAATCTTAATAGTGGTTGTCTAAAATCTTATGTCATAATAGAATATAAAATTTTGTGTCCATAACAAGCATAAATGGGCTTAAAAATTGAAGACTTCATGTGCACCAATAAACTTAATAAGAAATAAGGGCTTTAGCGAGATTCAAACCCTAGTTTTGTAGGTAATTCCTCTTGCACAAGGATAGCTCTACACTCATTAAGAGTGCGCTACTAGTTATATCTTTTTTTTCGTTAGAGATAGATATAGATGTATATGCGCCCACACATATGAATGTGGGTTCGCCTATGATAACAAGATAAAGTTACTTCTTGAGTGAAAATCATTAGTTCAAGTTCCAGGCTTTGATACGGCATGTAAAAGCATAAACCTTTATGCCAATAAAGAAATTAATATATATACATACCAGGATTTCGAACGAGCATATTTGAGGCAGAAAACGAAATCAATGTCCCTTTGCCCTATCTTACGCTACTGTAACATTTGTGATTGGATCGAGTGGAGGTAGTAACCCTAATGATCATAAAAGGACCAATTTATAGGAATTCATGAAAAATTTTATTATTTTTGTTGCGCAGCATGTAATCTAATGAAATGGTGAATCTATTGAATTATTAAAATAAAATAAAACTTATATGGTACAACTTATTTATGATATGTAATTATCATATTAGTAATATTTGTAGTGAATGCTAAAAATAATTACTATTTATAGCTAATCTTTTTATTTCATAGAAAAATGGTAAATACACACGACTATCTACAATTTGGTTGTAACAATAGGAATTTCTTGGCTAATCTTCATTTGCTCTGTTAAATCGCGACTCATCCAAAAGAGGATAACTATTTGGTAGTTTTTAATTAGTTTTTCTTGTTTAAGTGCATTTGTTTCATTGATTTTTCTTCTATTTTAATCTTAGGCACAGTTAGGGACGGTAATTGAGCAAATTGGATCAATTTTAGGTCAATCATAATGGGTCAAGACAACAAACGGGTCAAGATCCAATCTGAACTGAATTTGATTGGATGAATATGAATTGAGCCAAAACTGGGCAAATAATGAGTCAAGACACAACTCAACTCAATTTTTGCTTAGTTTAATTATTTTATTAGTTCTTTAAAATATTTTAGTACACAATAACGTTATTGATAAAAATATATTATGAATATGTATAAAAAATTCATACTACTACAAAACCTCTAACTTTTTCATGGTCTGCTAAAAAAATGGTAATTAAACAAGTGAAATTTAAACGCCTTACAATGTACAAAGACATTTCTACTGAGGAATTTAAAATTTATATAAAAACACCAAAAAAAAACTTATATATATCATATAAATTTGTTGTCAAGAAAATTCAAATGAATATACCTTTGATCCTTCTAGATTCACCCTTACATAAAAATAGTTAAAATGTACAAATTTTGTGTCTATAATACTGAACAAATGATATCTCTTGGTATCTTCTGTATCTCTTATACATAAAAATGACGATTTGCTATAATTAAAAAAGTCATAACATCAGAAAATTGAATTTGTAACTGGCCTACACAATCAAATTTAACTATTTTGAGGTATTAAATGTCACATGCAAAAAAAATTAAGCGGATTAAATTGGACAGATCAAAGTAAATTTTCAGTAACTAAATATACGCGCCAATTTCTCTAAATAAATAATCACATTAATTTTTACTTTCTTTTTCCCTTAATTTATGTGATAGTTACTCTTTTTTTAGGTTGTTTCGAAAAGAAAGTCTTTTCATAGTCCTATATAAATTGTTCACTTTGTTATAGATAATTCTTCCAATCATTTTGATTCCATTTATCCTTAAAATTATTCCTTTTTTATTTTTGTAAATGTAATAAAGTTTGTAAACCTTCAGAAAAAGATTCATGAAGTCCAAATTAATGAAATTTATCATTTTTATTTATAATTTTTTGTAATGAGAAAAACAAATAACTAATATAAAATAAAAAATACATATTTCACTCTAAATTTTAATAAAATAATTTATAATCACATTAATATCTAAGATTTCTATTATGATGCTCCAAAATAAACATCAACACAAGAACCCCAAATTGAATGATGCTTCTTCGAGTTTCTTCTACACAGATGAGGCAGAATCATGTCCGACATAAATACTTCTCGATCTAACTTGGACTAATCCCTTAACAGGAAAGAAATTCCTACTAGCCAAAAAGTAAGTTTCCACTCAATGTTTCAAGCTCTCTAAGAGAATTCAACACACAACATAACTTTGAAATAAAAAACCAAAGTCTCAAATCATACATCATTTAAGAACAAGCATGAATGTAAAAACCATCTCTGTTACCAAACAGAGTATTCAAAACATTCACAATTCTATGTTTTCAAGCAGATAAAATCTTTTTAGTACCTTAAAGAAAAGGCAAAACACAGCCTTACTACTCCATCCAGCAAAGGTCTCATTTCTGTTTGTACTTCCAAAACATTTTAACTAAAGATTAAGAAGGATTGTGATAACGATACTAATCAACAAGATACACAACTTCTGCTTTAGATTATTAAATATTGTCAATTAGATGAAACAAAAAAAGGGCATCTAAGATAGAATGCTCAAGTAATATTGTTGTATGTTATTGAGCTTGTTTTTTTTGTTCTTTTTTTTATAACAAGAAGTCCTCGAGGGTCAATAGTGCACGGTTCATAACTCAGTGGATGATAGACCCGCCCCTTTACTCTTCTCCACTTATATACCAGACTTTTTGTCTGCGGTAGGGTTCGATTGAGCTTGTATATATATGATTATATGGAAGCTGCATAAAGTAATGGGATATGTTATGACTGTAAAGGAAAAAGACTGATTATGAACAACTGACCCCACCCGCACCCCCACCCCCCTTTTTTTCCCTTTTCCTGTATTTAGTGATAATTTTTCTAGGATGTGGAATTGTAACATTGAGCTTGTAAGAATAATATTGTTGAAATTCAATTTCAGCTTATAATGTATATTGTATCATAATTCTCATTGAAAAATGTTGTTGAAAGGGATTATCTTTTCCATTCAAAAGGGGTATTGTTTACTAACCATTAAGATCAAGGGATTTGATCGAATTTCATTATTTCTCACTATTCAGAACAATATGTCAACAACGTTGTGAACTCACATAAAAAAACTAGTTGAAATCGACTATATGAATCCTCACTATTCCATTTACGCTCAACTCATGTCATGATCATATCAAATAAAAAACAATGCACAATCACAATGAGGACCACAATGAATATATTAAAAAGATCAATAACCAACCAAAGCGTCATGCCATAGATCACTGAAAGAACAGACTTTAAAACAGATTAATCAAAAACATACATCCAGATTCACTTATGTTCACAAACTGATGGTCTTCACAGTGGCAAATGCAAAATAACAGCCGTTCTGCTGTATCAACATTCTTTTTACGATTTCAAATATTTTAGCAAAAGATTATGATCTGATTAAAGACTAGTTAAGATCAAACAGGATCGTAATATGGATTCTAATCTACACTATACACAACTTCTGCTTTAGATGATGTACGCTGAAATTTTGTTACCTCAGCGAGTACTTTAAAAGATTCTTTATCTTCTATTTCACAGGGCTTGGTTATCATTCTGACCAGTGTTGGAGACTCGGCCAATAAAACCTTGATAAGCTGCATTTCGGCTGCTACTCCTGTTACATCATAAATCTTTACTGTCCTCAGGTGATTAAATGTCATATCCGAGAAACATTCAGGAATATCATCAACAGCCTCCCGGCGTGCATGATCAAAATAGTTCTAAGAAAGATTAAGAAAAACCATCAGCCTTGATTTAAAATTGAAGATCATAAGAAAGTCAATAGATACGAAAAAGAGAGAGAAAAGTAAACATAATTAACAACCTCAATTTCAATTTCTTCTAAATTTGGAGAGCTTCTTATCAATCAAAGAGCAAACAAAAGGTCAAAGAGTACTCCTATATTAATGCAAGATATGTGAAGGCATTTAAGACAGAAAAGAGCATAAGGGAGCTGGTCCAATATACACGTCCTAGGAAGAAAATGTCGAAAATCAGGATGACTCAAAGTTATGAAAATGCATGTTATGAAGATATATTACCTGAACATACTCGTGATTCCAGCACAGATTCTCGAGAGCAGGAATAGACTCAAAAATCTTGTCAATATCATGTTCTACCTCTACCGAAAATTATGTAGGCTCATATGAAACTTTGGAAAGAAGAGGGACATTCTTTAAATGTAAAAACTTTATATTGCCAGTGAAGATAAATGACCTCAGCTTGGGAGCACTAATTTCAATGTGATTTATAATGGCGTCGTGTTGCAGCACCAAATGCTCAAGCAACGGGAAATGTGAGATTATACTTCCACGAAATCATAAGAAATTGTGACTTCAATTAGTACTAAGCTAATTAACTAATTAAATCCCTCAAAGACCGGATGAGGACGTATTTGACAGTCCTAGAGAAACAGATACCTCAATTGTGAACAAGTAAAATATGCAGAAGGCAATTCATTTGACTTACTCCTAAACGGAGGTTTAAGGACAAGATGTTAATGACATTCCTAGAGAGGAAATATATCAAGTGATATCAAGTCCTCTGTTGTTTTCCAAAGTGTTTGATCAAATTTCAGCTGTGGAAGTCTATGCCAATTATATTCCATTTCTTTGATAAGATGCTTGTCCTCACAACATTTCATAAAGGCAACCTCGTTAGAATGTCATCAATTACATTATCAGGAAGGTTTCTAAGTACATCGCAGAGGTAAAAGTTGTTTTTTTCCCATTTGGAAGCATAACATCAAGTGACTACTACAACAAGAATCTGAAGAAAATAAACAAGAACACAATATGTAAGGAATCTCGAAACTGTCTGGTCAGAGTACACACTACCTAGTTTACTTGCGTACTGAAAAAGAGATCGTTTCCGAAAGACCAACAGCTCAAGTG
The DNA here is from genome assembly GCF_001406875.1 of Solanum pennellii. Taxonomy (NCBI): domain Eukaryota; kingdom Viridiplantae; phylum Streptophyta; class Magnoliopsida; order Solanales; family Solanaceae; genus Solanum; species Solanum pennellii. The sequence continues at coordinate 50,322,516 of NC_028640.1, read as the reverse complement.
TATCAAATCCAAGTAAAATAAGTGTTGTTTTAGTTATCCAAAACATAGAAACTTATTATTCCTATTTCAACCTAGTGAAAACCTAATTCCGCCACTACTGAAACACATCCATGATAGACCTACACCTACCAACACACCATGTCCTTCAAAAACATTAACCCCATCAAGTTTTAAGCAAACCCCACTTCAATTTCATCATATTAAAGCATACCCAAAAAATAAAAATGCAATCTTGATATCAATATTCTATAGAACAAGAACCATAAACACAGAGAGTTTGTGTTAACAATGAAGAAAACAATAAGTTAAAGAAACAGAGAAGAAGAAGAACCTAAGAAGCACTCTGCTCTCTTTGTCTTCTCAAATGGACGTGCTGGAAGAAACTGAAGAGACGAGCTTTTGAAAATATTTTATTTTGTATTAGGATGAAAGTTACAATTATACTGTTATAGTTTCGATTTAGAAGTTAACAATTTATTTTGTAATGAACTTGAAAGTATTTTCTATTCATGTAAATTTTATTATTTTCAAAAATTTTGAAAATACATTTGATCTCTTTTTCAATAACCGTGTAATTATTAGAAAAAAAAAATAAACTAAAGTCAAAACTAAAAAAATCCAACTTTATATGATTTGATTTAGTTTTTAGAACTAATAAAATGAAATAGTTATTTTCTATTCATGTGAATTTTATCATTTTTCAAAAATTTTGAAAATACATTTGATCTGTTTTTCAATCACCGTGTAATTATAAAAAAATAAAATAAATCAAAAAAATAGACTAAAGTCGAAACTAAAAAAATCCAACTTTATATGATTTGATTTAGTTTTTAGAACTAATAAAATGAAATAGTTATTTTCTATTCATGTGAATTTTATCGTTTTTCAAAAATTCTGAAAATACATTTGATCCCTTTTACAATCACCGTGTAATTATAAAAAAAAATAATTAAAAGACTAGACTAAAGTCGAAACTAAAAATTCACACTTTATATGATTTGATTTAGTTTTTAGAACTAATAAAATGATATAGTTAGTTTAGGTTTTTTCTAATTAAAAATTAAATCAAATCGACCTTTATGCCCCTCATCTGAGATAAAGAGGAAATTTGATTTCGTATTTAACAACTAAAACTTCTTTTTTCGTTTTTCTTAATGATTCTATGAGTATATATTAACTCCCAAGTAATATACATTTTCTCGTTTAAATATTTTGTATATCATAAGGTCATCTTATATGTTAAAGTATGTAATATATCTTATTTAACAAGCATCACAAATAATAAAATAGAGAGAATTTATATAGTACAAGAAAAAGTTAAGGAAAAGATAATTAAGACATATTTAAAGTTTCATTTTCTTTTTCCTTTTTGGGAGTTTTATATGTAAATCATCATGTGTTTTTCATTTTTCTACCTGAATTAGCCCGTGACAGTTTCAACTTCCAAAGCCATGTCTTATTTCAGAGATGAATCAATAGCAAGAATGTAATGCAAAATCTTTGTTAGTTCTGCAACTCACAGCATAACTTCAAATTAAACAACCAAAGTCTAAAATCAAATAACAAGCATGATATATAAAACCATCTTTGTTCCCAAACAGAGTATTCAAAACATTCATCCAAGTTCACAATTCTATGTTTCCAAGCAGATAAAATCTTTATAGTACCTTAAAGCAAAGGCAAAACACAGCCTTGCTACTCCATCAACCAAACATCTCGTTTCTGTTTGTACTACCAAAATATTTTAGCCAAAGATTAAGAAGGATTGTGATAACGATACTAATCAACAAGATACACAACTTCTGCTTTAGATGATGCCCGTTGAAACTTTGTTATCTCCGCGAGTACGTTGAGAGATTTGTTAGTTTCCATTTGACGAGTCTTGATTACCATTTTCACCAGTGCTTGAGACTTTGCCAATAAAACTTTGATAAGCTGCATTTCAACCTCTTCTAATGGTACATCATAAAATTTAACTGTCCTCAGATGATTAAATGTGATATCCAAAAAGCTTGCAAGAATCTCATCAACAACCTCTTGGGGCACAGATTCGAAATAATCTCCATTACTAAGGATACATTCCTAAGAAAAATGAAGAAGAAAACTATCAAGTCATTACATACGAATATAAAAACATGGAAAAAACAGAGAGAAAAATAAACATTAGTGACAACCTTAATTTCAATTTCTTCCAAATTTGGAGAGCCCTTTATAACGCAAAGAGCAAACGAAAGCTCAAAAAACTCTCCAAGAGTAATCCAAGACATGAATAGGCGTTTCAGACAGTTAAGAACTGATAGAAGCCTTGTTGGTATAACTTTAGTTGATCCATTATCGACCTACGAATAAAATGATAAAAATAAGGATGACTGAAATTCAAAAAAAAAGTACAAATGAAAATGCATTACCATTAAGTAAAATGAAGAATTATTACCTCAAAAAGATCCCAACAGAAACACTCGAGAGCAGGAATAGACGAAAAAATATTGACAAAATCATCTTCGTCCTCTAGAACTAATTCTCTAGGCGCATACAGAACATTGGAAAGAACAGGGACATTTTAAAGATGTATTAATTGTATATCGCCACGAAAGACAAATGACCTTAGCTTAGGAGCATTAATACTCACGAGGTACGGATTGTCTATGTCTTTTAGCACCAAATCCTCAAGCAATGGGCAATTAGAGATCAAACATTCAAATGTATCATAAGATACGTGACAGATTTCAATATTAGCCTAATCAACTTATTAAATCCCTTAAAGAAACAAGGAAGCTGTATTTCACATCCTTGAGATACAAATGCCTTAATGCTGAACAATCGAAAAAGAAGTTTTGCAACCTGTATGGAGGATAAGTATATGGAAGTTTAAGGACAAAATGTTGAATGTGATCAGTGTCGAGGGAAAAAATCAAACGATCAACATTAGGACACACTATTAGATTAATAATATTGAGGGTGACTTTCAATATTATTCCTCTATGAAACCTGAGGAAACTATCAAGAATCAGGATAAATCCAATGGTAGGGGATGTCAAGTCCTCGGGTGTTTTCCACACTGTTTGATCAAACTTCACATGTGAAATTCTCCAGCAAATATATTGCCAGTCCTTCGAAAGTGTACTAACTCTAACAACATCTCTAAAAGACAACCTACTTAGAATGTCATCAATAAAATGAATGTTAAGGTTGCTAAGTCGATCAGGAGAAGGTAAACTAAGTCTTTGTTCATTCGGAGGCATGATAATCTGTAGAAAGTAAAAAAAAGTATGATATGTAAGGTCAGAGTACACGCTAAACGAACAACAAACAAACATGTCACAACTCTAAGATTAAAAGAAAAGGTGCATAATAGGAGGAAAATGGAACCTTTTTCCATGTTTAAAAAATACAAAAGAAATTATTTGTAGCTGACGTTTGCATTGATTTCTTTAATCCGCAACTCTTGATGCAAATTTATTTGGCTTAGGTTAAATCAAACGCATATAATGTACTTATGTATAGAATTTTAATAGAACTTAGAAGTTTAAATTAGTGATGTTATACTTATTGTACTAGAAATTTATTGTATTGAGTGCTTATACAAAAACACTATAGGAATAGATAATACTTGACACTTCCTTCAGCACTAAAGGTGTCATTTGGTAGTATATATAAAAATAGTATTTGTATGAAATTTTAGTACAATGTTTGACCGTAAGTTTAACTCTGATACAACTATTACTAGTATTACAATTAACCTCTTTTTGGGATATATGACCCCAAACATTTGTTCTACAAGAAGCAGAAAATATTAATTTAGTGAAGTACACACTTGATTTCAATATTTTGGTGAAACAAAATAAAAAAATACATCATGAAATTTTAATTTATGTATAAGCTATTAATAAGAAAACCAAATAATGAGAAATGGTATTATTTTATAATTCAAATATTCATATCCAAAACCATAATTAAACCTAAAACCATCAAAACTTGAATGAGAAATCAGATTCCTATAAATTATTATTTTTTTGATAATTGAACAAGGTGATATTCATTATTCAAGACTAAGCCATAAGTCCATATGTTACCTTTAACCTATGTTTTCTCAAGACAACATAATTAGAATTACACAAATATTTTGCTTTTTCTTAATAGTGTAATTTTTTTTTTATAAAACTACAATCTTAAGAGGAAACAAGTTTGAAATAACTTAATTTTGTTGCTATCAGAGTATCATTATACCATGAATTTAGATACACCCATTATTAGAGTATACTATAGTTCTTTTTTTTTTGGAAAAAAATTATTCTTGTTATTATTGTTGTTTTAATTAGGGTTTCTTCAGGGCGTGACTCAATGCCGTTAAAGATGAGGCATATGCCTTAGGCCCCCAAAATTAAAAGGCCTAACTTTAATAACAATGAAATTATCTTATGCTTTTTGTAGTAAAAACAAATAATGCTTTAATTTGTATGGAACTCTTTTATATGGATCAACTTTATATTTAACTTCCACATGATATGTTTAAGTCCACAAGATTAAAAAAAAAAAATTGGTATGAATATATCTTTAGTTTAAGAACATAAAAATAAAACTATTTTTATGAAAAAGAAATAAATAATTTGAATCTCACATAAAAAAAATAATTAAAATTTCGGCCTCCAAATTATTTTTATTTTTAGGACACTATCTAGCTTGAGCCTTCACTGAGTTTATTTATCAATTATGTGTACTAACTGTTGAAGGAAGCTTGACGACTGATAGAACACTTCGAAGGAACAGATCAATCGAAGAAGACTGACGAGTTAAAGTCAGTGCCGTACTAGGATTAGACTACTAAATCTTAAATTATGTACGCCTAAGCTATTAAATATTATAGGAGTCAACTAGGATAATGTATTTGACTTGTAATAAAATACTACTCATGTAATTATTTGTATTGTAGTAGGACTCCTAGTATAACTAGAATAGGACTCTTATCCTATATAAGGACATTGTAACTCAACATTATAATCATCAATACATCCTTGATTTCTACATACTTTCGTGATATTTCTACATGGTATCAGAGCAATAAATCATTTTCGCTCTTTAATGTATTAGATTAAAATAAAAAACAACCAAATTTATCAAACCACAATGACCCTACCAACACTCTTTCGACCTCTTCACTTCATCATTTCATTTCGCCTTACTCCATTAAACTTAAGCCAATGAACTATCTTATATGAAGTACATAAATGACTTAGTTGATTCAAGTGATTAGATTAACCGGATTCATCACATAACCACGTTAAGCGACCTGTTCCACTTGAAAGACTACTGAGAAAAATTTAATAGGCGAGAAGAGTGTTGAAGACAAAAACATTGTTGATGACTGGAAGGAGAAGGATGTGTTAGTAAGGAGTTGAATTTCAGGCACCTTGACAGAAGAAAACATGTACCTGATTGTAGGTTGCTCAACTGCCAAGGAGATGTGGAAATGCTTGGAAGAAACATATCTTCAAATAACTAAAGATAAGAAGTTCTATCTCAAGCAACAACTGCAAAGTGTGAGGATAGGAACCAAAACAATTGACGAATACATTAAGGAATTTAAAGGCATATGTGACGGTCTAGCAACCATTCACAAGCCTGTAGATGAAGATAACAAAAGTGATTAATTTTGCTAGAGGTCTAGGTCATATTTACAAGACCTTCAGGACTGTCATGTTATGTAAGACACCATATCCTACTCTTAATCAGTTTGTTCATGCTCTCAAGGGTTTTGATATGAGGGAGGATGAAGAAAAAGTGCCTCAACAAAACCATAACATGACATTCTCTACCCAAAGAGGCAGGGGAAGAGGAAACTAGTCTCAAAGAAGAGGAAACAATAACTTCAACTCAAGAGAAAGAGGCTTCAAGACTGCTGGACAAGGAACATGTCCTTATAACACCAGAAACAGACCAGGTCCTCAAAACAGTCCTTCAAGTGAAAGTCATGAAAGAGACAATTATGATGTGTGTCAAATTTGTGGTAGGAATAACCATAATACTCTTAAGTGTTTTTACAGGTGAGACTACCCTTACCAAGCCAATAGATGAGCTACCACAAGCATTGACTACTACTAATCTATAAAACACTACTGATGACACCTTGTATGTGGACTCAGGAGCAAGTAGCCAAATGACACATAAGTTAGGTATCCTAACTGATCTTAAACAAAACACTGAATCAAATAAAATAATTATTGGGAATGGATCAAAGTTAGACATTACACTTGTTGGAAACATATTTGGAACAGGTTTAAAGTTAAAGGAAGTTCTGCTAGTCCCTAAGATCAACAAAAATTTACTCTCAGTTAGTAAGCTTGCAAAGGATAATTGTTGTACTCTTGAATTTGATGATATCCAAAAGGAATGGACTCTATGCTTTGCAAAACAACAATCTCTACGCCTTGACTGCTGCACACGACTAGAACACGTCAAACAACATGTGGCATACTAGATTAGGACACCCTAGTTTGAAGTTTTTAATATTTTTTGAGTGGTAATAGTTGCATCAATGTTACTAGTTAGAATAAAATGCCTACTGTTTGTTCTAGTTGTCAGTTGAGAAAGAGTTGTAAACTTTCTTTTGGTTTGAGAGATAAAATTGAGAAAAAACCCTTATTGAAAATTCATCGTGACTTATGGGGACCAGCTCCTGTCGAATCTTCCCATCATATGAAATATTATGTATTTTTGACGATGATCACATAAGATATACATGGATTTATCCATTGAAAAAGAAGTCTGAATATATTTCATAAAATGGTGGGAAAATAATTCGCTAAAGAGATTAAGATTTTTCAGTGTGATGAAGGTGGTGAATTTATCCAAATAGACTTCATGAAGCATTTGGAAGAATCATGACATTGTGAGATACATTTCATTTCCTAACACACCTGAACAACATGAAGTTGCACATAGAAAACAAAAGCATATTGTGTAGACTTACTTAACTCTACTACTTCATGCTCACCTACCTCTGTTTCTATCGGTTGAAGCTTTCCTCACTGCGTTAGTTCTCATTAATAGATTGCCTTTATCAGTCCTAAAGATGGTGACTCCGTTTATTAAGTTTCATGGGGAACAACCTGATTACAACAGCCTAAAAGTATTTGGGTGTAGATGTTTTCCATATATTAATGGTAACAATAAGTTCAGTCCAAAGACCTATCCTTGTATGTTCATAGGGTACACCAACTTACACAAAGGATATAGATGCTATCATCCCTCTACAAGGAGGGTTTACATATCCAGACATGTTGTGCTTGATGAAAACATATTACCCGATGTGTCTTCAAATCAATCTCAGACTAACATTGATGTCTCACCTCACCTTGCTACTTTTGTTGAATCTTTCTCTAAACGACAGACACCTGATAATTATGATTCAAGGGAAATACATGTTGCTAGCCTACGCATTACTAGTGATAATGTTGGTACACCTCATATTCCCATTGATGATGAGAGTATTATTGACCTCTCAGGCGCAGTATCAGATGTTGAGGAACAGGTTGAACTTGATGATCCATACATTAGCATCGAAACTCCAGCTGCAAATTTTAAATCTGCCAGTAGCAGTGAGAAACAAGTTTCTCTTACAGGTCCAGCCAATGATCATCAAGCAACCATTTTAGTTGATTTATCAGTTGACCAACAACTTGACAATGCTACACTCTAGTCCACTATCTTGGTTGATGTAATAGTTGAGGTACTTCCTGAACCAGGAATAAGGCGAAGGAACGCTTGTTACTTGTTGCTTGCAGCAGCAAAGAAATTGTGAGAGAACCAAATACTACTAAGGAATCACTAAAATACCTTATTGGCTTGCATCGATGCAAGAAGAAATTGATGTTTTACATATTAACAAGACATAGATTTTTATGCCTAAATCTCCTGGTATGAACTTGGTTGGATCAAAATGGGTGTTTAAGACAAAATTTAAAGCTGATGGGACAATAGATAGATTTAAGGCCTGACTTGTGGCAATGGGATTCTTCATTTTGAAGGGCTGGATTTTGAAGAAATATTTAGTCTTCTGGTTAAAGCTACAATTATTAGGGTGGTTCTATCAATTGTTGTCAGTTCAAAGAGGAAAATTAGGCAACAAGAAGTAAAAATGTGTTTCTCCAAGGCTCTTTACAAGAGTAGGTGTACATGAGTCAACCTCCTAGTTTTATTGATCCCTAGTATCCTCAGCATGTATGTATACTTAAAAAGGCATTTTATGTTCTTAAACAAGCCCCAAAAGCCTTGTTTCATAGGTTTAGCATGAATATCTTACACTTTGGTTTCATTTGTAGTAAGACTGACCCTTCCAAACTCACAAAGGCAAAATATTTCTCTTGTTATATGTGGATGATATTATTTTCATAGGAATTAATTCATCTCATGTCTTAGAGTTGGTTCTACAACTTGGAAAGAAGTTTTCTATGAAAGATCTTGGCCCTTTACCCTTCTTCCTAGGATTTGAGGTAAACTATTCCGTAGGTGGAATTCACTTAAATCAAAGAAAGTATGTTGCTGAGCTGTTGGCCAAGACAGAGACGACTTTAGAAAAGGCTGTAGCCACTCCTTTGGCTAGAAAAAATGGTTTGCATGAAGCTGTGGGAAGTCTTGTATATGCATCAGTTTACAAAATGATAGTAGGGAGTCTTCAAATTTGACCCTCACAAGACCTGATATCACTCATGCTGTGAATTTAGCAAGCCACTTTATGCAAAACCCAAACATTGAACATCTTTAAGGGGTAAAAATGATACTCAGGTATATCAAAGGCACTCTACACTTTGCACTTAGAATTATTTCACAATCACCATGTAGGTTGTATGGCTACTCAAATGCCGATCAGGAGGTTGTATCACAACTAGAAGATCAACTACAGGTTATAGTATCTACCTAGATGCAAATTGTATTTTTTAGACCTCCAAGAAATAGACCACAGTAGCTCGATCGAGCGTTGAAGCTGAGTATAGAGCACTAGCCTCCAGTGCCGCAGAAATAACTTGGATTTTGTATCTTCTTCATGACATTGTGGTATTCCTTCGATCTGTTCTTACGTTGTATTATGATAATATTAGTGCGTTGTACATGACAATTTATCCAGTTATGCATGCTAGAACCAAACATGTTGAACTGGACTATCATTTTGTTCGTAAGAAAAGGGCCAGGGGACAATTTCTTTCTCAATTTGTGAAGTCTAAGGATCAACTAGCTGATATTCATACCAAAGCCTTAACAAAATAGCTTTTTTCTGGTTTTTGAAGCAAGATAGGAGATACAATTCCTCTACTCTCTAGCTTGAGGGGAAGTGTTGAAGGAAGCTTGATGACTGATGGAACACGTCGAAGGAACAACTCCATCGAAGTAGGTTGATGAGTTATAGATGGATTCATACTAGGATTAGACTACTAAATCCTAAGTTATATACGATTAAGCTACTAAACATTATAGGAGTTGACTAGGATAAGATATTTGACTTGTAATAAATTACTAATCATGTAATCATTTGTATTGTAGTAGGACTCCTAGTATAACTAGAATACGACTCTTCTCCTATGCAAGGAGCTTGTAGCTCAACATTATAATCATCGATACATCCTTGATTTCTCCACTAACTAATGTTAAAATGTTCAATTAAGAAATGACATATGTTGAAAACTGATTAATTTTTTTCCTTCTTATTTTTTATTTGTCATTTGCTTTCAACACTCTTTAAACCACCTAAAAAAGATTTAATACTTAAAAAACTTGTCTATGTTTTTCCCTAACTATTTCTATTTGGAATTTGTGGGTTCTAGTACTAAATAAGAATCATTTTGTTTGTTTTAGTTAGATTCCTAACATGATGTATTAAATCTATCAAAGTTGTAGTTTATTAAATGCTCATTCTGACACATTTTTCTTTCTTCAATCTTAATAGCGGTTGTCTAAAATCTTATGTCATAATAGAAAATTAAAATTTGTGTCTATAACAAACAAAAAATGAACTTTAGAATTGAAGACTCCAGGTGCACCAGTAAACTTAAAAAGAAATAAGGGCTTTAGCTAGATTCAAACACTAAGTGGGTGATTTCTCTAGCACAAGGATAGCTCTACACTCAATAAGAGTGCGCTGTATATCTTTTTTTTTTGGTCAGATATAGATATACATGTATATGCACCCATACATATGAATGTGAGTTCGCCTCTCATAACAAGATAAAGTTAGTTCAAGAGTGAAAATCATTAGTTCAAGTTTCAGGCTCTGATACAGCATGTAAAATCATAAATATTTATGCTAATAAAGAAATTAGTATATATATATACCAGGATTTTGAACGAGCGTATTTGAGGCAGAAAACAAAATCAATGTCTCTTTGCCCTATCTTATGCTACTGTAATTTTAGTAATTGAATCGAGTGGAGGTAGTAACCCTAATGAACATAAAAGGACCAATTTATAGGATTCTACGGAAAATGTTATTGTTTTTGTTGCGCAACATGTAATCTAATGAAAGATGAATCTATTTAATTATTAAAATAAAATAAAACTTATACGGTACAACTAGTTTATGATATGTAATTATCATATTAGTAATGTTAGTAGTGAATGCTAAAAATAATTACTATTTATAGCTAATCTTTTTATTTCAAAGAAAAATGGTAAATACACATGGCTATCTACAATTTGGTTGTAACATTAGATATTTCTAGGCTAATATTCATTTGTTCTATTAAATTGCGACTCATCCAAAAGAGAATAACTATTTGGTAGTTTTATAATTAGGTTTTCTTGTATAAGTGCATTTGTTTCATTGATTTTTCTTCTATTTTGATCTTAGGCATTGTTAGGGACGGTAATTGAGCAAATTGGATTAATTTTAGGTCAATCGTAATGGGTCAAGACAACAAACGGGTCAATATCCAATCCAAACTGAATTTGATTGGATCAATATGAATTGAGCCAAAACGGGGCAGATAATGAGTCAAGACCCAACTCAACTCAATTTTCGCTAAGTTTAATTATTTATTAGTTCTTTAAAATATTTTAGTACACAATAACGTTATTGATAAAAATATTTGATGAATATGTATAAAAATTTCATACCACTACAAAACCTCTAACTTTTTCACGGTCTTCTAAGAAATGGTAATTAAACAAGTGAAATTTAAACACCTTACAATGTACAAAACCATTTATGTTTAGTAATTTAAAATTGGAAGTACCACCGAAAATGTCAAACTAAATATCAATAATAAAATAATATAGCTACACTATAATTTATTTATATTTTATAGGTATATTTAATTAATAAATAGCAAAATGTAATTCACACACATAAAATTTACTTTTTCCCACTTTTCACACTTTCTCTTCCCTATTTTCAGCATTCTTTCATTATCCCTAATTTAAATTCTTTATCCCCCAAATCAATTCTATTACTCCTAAATCAACTCCATCTCCTAGTAGGATCCACAAAATTACGGACTCTTCGCTCATCAAATCCTCACAATCAACAAGTTTGCTTGTTCTTCAATGTTATAATTGTGACTGAGTTTCGACCGATATCTTCTAATTGCCATTTTCCCTCTTTATTTCTTTGAATGTTTTATATATTTTTACTGTCACGACCGAAATCTAGACCCTGGACTAGACCGGTATCGTTGACCTCTCAGAGGTCGCAGACAAGCCTACATACATCATTCTTACTTCATCAAGGTTAATTGTAGCGAAAAATTTGAACTTTTTGATTTCTTAATTCATGTTAAACATTTTAAACTTAACATCATATGCGTTCACAAATCAACCATCTAATATATAGATGATCAAATGAAAAAAAAATAGTTCATAATTGCATTAAACGTATTCTTCCCAAAACGGCACCAATACAAAGTCTGAAATGAAAGTGGAAAGAAACTCTAGTGTAACATTCTCCACTAGCTCGAAAGCATGAGTATCTACCAAGTCAGGACGAAAGCTCCACGTCCGGATAGCTGCAACGTCAACATGTAAGCTCTAGCGTCCACATGTGCCTGCACCTAAAAATATAGAGTTGTATGGCATTAGTACACACTTGTACTAAGTATGGGTATATGCAAGCACACATCAAAGACATGCATGAGTAAGAATAGCTCTTTTCTAACAACATGATTATGGAAAGTCAAGTCAGTGGACTTGCCAAATTGGGATTAGGAAAGTTAGTGAGTTTTCCAAATTTGGATTAGGAAAGTGAGTGAGCTTTCCAAATTTGGATTAGGAAAGTCATGCCATGAGAGTAACATACATCATCATACTTATCATATTGCACACAGCACATAACATCTTGCACAAAGCACATAACATATTGCATATAGCACATAACATTTTTCATATCATTCATTCATATGCCATGAGACCTTAGAATCATGAACTTGACATCAAGACTTCCCAAAATGAGGGCTCAACATATGGGACCTCAACTAAGGAGAGCCTTGTTTAGCAAACACAGAGTCTGCTTCATTCATTCATACGTGCTTTATTTCATTTCTTTCATACGCTAGTGTAAACACCAGCTTTACCTAGGATGTAGTTTAAGACTTTCATCAGGTTCGCTGTGCAATGATCAAGAATGAACTAGTGTCATTACTTAAGTCTAGCTCACCTCTTGATCATCCTATCCTAACACATTTGGTATCATTCATTTCATTATGTGCATCATTTGAGGCTGACCTCATTCATTCATTGGAAACTTTAACTTTAATCGATGTAGATCATGTGAGCATCATGAAATCCAGTGTCTCCCCCACACCGAAAAGAGGTGGAATCACCGGCCAAAGTGACCCAAAACATGCTAGCGTACATAGGAATTGAACCCCACCAGATCCCTACATTGGCAGTATAGGTTCAAAGACTAGGAGATATAAGGAGACCCATACCCGGCATGCCGAACAGTCTCATCTCATGAGAGTTACGTGAACCTCCACCCTTCCTGAAAGAAGGCATCACCGCTCATAGTTAGTCTATCGGTGCTCAGTATAAAGTTCCATTACATTCAACTTATACGTCATGGAAGCTGGCTTCTAGTATGAGGACATCATAGATCAATAGATGATTTCTCATCTCATCATTAGTATTAAGTGTATATTGATCTCAATACTTTCATTATAGTGTTCATAGAGACTGTCTCTTCATTAACTTTACACTCTCATAGGTGAGTACGTTTTGGTAACATTTACTTAGGCTCATTTGAGATTGCTCTCATCTTTTACATTAGTCTCATATTATGTTGTCACCACATTCATTAACATTAACACATTTGCTCTTCATAATGCTCACCCCTTTTTATGTGAATGTTCATTTCATAATATGCCAATGCACTTGGCCATTTAGTTTGTTTTACACTCTTACTTAACCCTTTTAGGGTTTCATCGTTTCATTGTTCATTTCGTCGTTCATTTCATCATTTCATTGTTCATTTCATTGTTCATACATCTTAGTTCACTTATTTTAAACGTATTCTAGACTTATGGGTCTATACATACAAGCCATGAGGCTTCATACATAGTTCGTTTAAGTGATTCATACTTCCGAAGATTATGTGGTACAAGACTTATGCATCTTATATTATGCCAAGATCTTGATTTCGATCTAAGCAGGCAACATTATTCTTGAATATTTAATTCACGTATGACTTAGTATCAATACGGGATTTGGACAAGAGAACCCGGTTTCAAATCCCTTGGACAAAACTTACATTTTATTATTCATTTGATTTGATCCATGAGGCTTGGGGACCCAAGATCGAGCCCCAACGCCTTCATTTTATTTTTCCCTAAATTTTTCTCTTCATTTTTCACTCAATGGGACTAAGAGGATATGGGATCGAACCCCCACAACCTCATTTACTTTTAGTTTCCAATTCGTTTAAATTCCCTCCTTTGGCCGAGGGGGTATGGGTTCGAACCCCCACAGCCCCACTTTAATTTCTTCTCTTTAATTTCCCTTGGTTCGGCCTATAGGTCGTGGGTTCGATTCCCACGCGCCTCACCCTTTATTTTTCTTTTAATTTTCTTAAGTTGACTGAGAGGTGGTGGGTTCGAATCCCACACCTCTCATTTGTTATTTTCATAATTCATTTTCCAGCCAAGGTCATGGGTTCGAATCCCACATGTCACATTCCCTTTTTTTCATCTTATTTCATTGATTTTTAACATGGGGAGGTCATGGGTTAAATCCCCAGTGATCTAACATATTTTAATTCATATTTTCATAGCATGAAAATCCCCTTAGTTTGGCCGAAACTCATTAACAAGATGCTGGATATTTTTGCAGCCTATTTTCTCACTTGTTTAACATTAAATGTTTAGATGTTTTAAGTAGTTTTTAGTGAGTTCTTTAGGTGCATTTTCAAGATTTCATTCGATAAAGAATTGCACTAAAATCAGCATCTTTACATCACTTATGAACATCACGATTTACATAAACATGTGTACATGAAATACAAAGAACTAACATCACATTTTAGAGCCTTAAACCCGAGGCACATAATCATGGTTCACATTGCACACACGTATACATAGTTTCGGATCACATAGGTGATCCTTCATACGATTTCAAACACACATACATGAAGATATTTCATCACGAAAACACAACACACGCCTAATATCTACCAGCAAACATATCCAACCTACGAATCATTGGGAGCTAGTGACAGGGACATGCAACGGGGAACAACCCTAGTTTTCGAATGGATTATACTGAACCTTAGGGGTATCTTGGGAAAAGGACCAAGAGAGAAGAGAACCCATACCTTTTTGCTGTTCAAACCTCGACTTGCTGCCCAAAAACTTCACCAAACACACATCCAACACCGACAGTTCAACACCCCACTCGACCGGGAAACATTCTCTTTGCCTACGGTATTGATTAACGTTTGTTTTTCTTATACTTTCGTGTGAGTTCTTCAAGTGTGAAGAACCTTGGTAAATTTTCTGTTCTTGAATGTTATTTGGCAGAGAGAAACGTGAATGGGAAGAGAGAATGATCGTGAATGTTGAGGAGATAGACATGAGAGAGTGAGAGTTTTATTAGGCTTAGAAGTCTAGTTTAGGACTTAGTCAAATAAGGTTTTTATAAAATGATAAAAAAAAATCTGATTTCCCTTTTTTAAATTAGCTAATAAATAATAAATATTAATTAATTACATTAATTTACCAACTTAAATTAAAACAAATTTAATATATTGCTTCCACCTAGGTTCGAACCCGGGTAGAACAACACTTCACTCTAAGAGCCAATTTTCAGCTCTCTCTCCCCAAAATACCCCTTCACCTTATTAATTATAATTAATTATATATTTAGGGTAATTACGATACCACCCTTAGACTTGAAAAAGACCATTTCACCCCTAGACCCTCTATACTTAAGATTTCTCCTTTTTAAGTCCGGTAAAGACTCATCCGGGTAAATCTTCATATTTAGGAACCCTACATGGCTGGACCCAACCTTTCCTAGTTCAACTAACTCCCCAAGTTAGTTGGCTTGGCTGTCGTAAGGGTTCAGAGGTCTGATTCTACGCGCATCAATCCGTGTGAACCCGGTCTAATCGTAGGCATTCTAGATACATGAAGTATTATTTAGCATAGCCATTTTTAGGGTTTTTACATTTACGTTTTAGCAGATTATTAGGGTTAAAGTTTGAGTTTGTATTCAATATTGTTATGTCGAAATCGGATACTCTTAAGAGGGTCACAAGAGGCACAAATTATCCCGATAATTATTTGTTGGGAATGCTCTCGTTTGATTGTGTATAGCAAAAAAGCAATCACAAATTTCATGCTCCATTGTTGCAATGGAGATTCAGAAAAAATCAGAATCTTTGAATAACCCTATAACATTGAGTCTGATGGAAGAATAAGAAAAAGGTGGTTCTTGTAAGGGGGAAAGAAGGTACATCACTAACTATGAATGGAAAATATTTGATATGTTGTCATTCTGTTTTTTGAAGATGATTATAGTAAGGTGTAGTCATATGAATGTAGTGTAAGTTGAACAAGTAAGTTTATGTGGAGGATATACCTTCTAAATTGGGATATTGTGACATACATATAACCATTGAATATTTATAGTGTGTCATACACTTTGAATATCTTCTGTTGTATTTGAATACCTTTTCATTTTTGAATACTTTCTAGTGTATTTAGAGTTATGTTGTTATTATGTTTTCTGAAGTTGGTTGTAGTAAGTGTTGTCATTCTCTTAATATACTTAAAAAAACAGTATCTTATTTAATAAGTAATGTATTTTCCTCATTTATCAGGGATTGTCGGATATATTAGCTAGCATTTGTAGAGTACCTAAGTGAAGGTGAAAGTATTTCAGTTCAATATCTTGATTCTAAGTTACACCGCATCAGATACGGCGCACTATTGTGAGAATATGCAGCAAAGAAGGAGGAAGAAGGGGCTGTTAGCGAGATTGAGGCACCACCCAGAATGATCAGGCCACCCGCAAAAATCGATAATAGTCAACTTGTTAGAATTTATTAGTTTCTTTTTGCTAGTTTTAATTTTTAACTTTTATTTAATGCTTATGATTAAAACTAATGTTTTATTTTTTGTCAAACATTATCAACTCTTCTATTGATATATGATCATGTTGCTTTACTGTTTTGGTAGCTCCTTTGTTAAACTTTGCATTCATTGTAGCGGTAGGAAGAGATGGATGTATGTTTGTATAAGTATATAGTTCATCTAAAAACATATACACTGGGATATCTACTTTTGATAATCAATATGTTCAGTTGTGTAATTTTTTTATCAATATATTCAATAGTATAAATGTATGCTAGATTCTTTTTCATATCAAAATATACACAAGTATTACTATTTATTTATTGTGAGTTATTACTTAAAGAAATTTGGATACTTACATTCTTAAAAGTGATAAACATTTCGTAAATGTTGGTAGTAATTACATTATTACAAGTTTTTTAAGTGATTTTTATAATACACCAAAGTAATCTGTAAGTGTATACAAAGAACATTGTTCCTTTTGTATTTTTATAGGTTGTCTATTATATTTATCAATTTTTCACTAGTATAATTGTTTTATATATGTATTCACCAACATATTATCAAATATAACTATATGCACGTATTGTCAGTAGTTTGGATATGTCAATACATATTAATAGTATCAAATTAAGTATTGAGATAACATTCAAGTTAATTTATAATTTAAGCAAACAAATAAAAAAACAAATATTTCGAAAAGCAGATAACTTTTTTAATTTATTGATTCGACATAACGATAATTAAGTTAAAGAATGCTTTTATAGTGGGATGTATCAGGTACTATGCATTCCGTATTGCAGTTCGACATGGACCACCTATTATATGTGTACAACAAGAATTAGTACACTTCCTTTTACTTAAATCGCTAATTGACTTCTCTTGCTTCTTTGGCCTCCCGGATGTCGCTTGTACTTTGGTGGCAACACAACTTCAGTAGCAGTGTGTTCAAGTAGATTCCATTCACTTTTGTTAGGAAGAGGATACATGCACTTCATATGTTTTCAATATTGTTTCTGGCAAGTAAAATTGTGAACAATGTTCATCTAGAAGAATTTTTTTTTTGTTCAACACCCTCCACGCATGTGCGCATGGTATTCCGTCAACTTGAAACCTATTGCAACTACAAGTCTTCTTTTCCAAGCATAAGATATAAGTCTTCCCTTCATCACTTACTAAATAAGTGCAATAAGTTGACAGTACAACCTATAATCAATACATAATTTCATTTATACACTCTATACGAATGTATGCATACATTAAATACTTAAATAAATGAATACATAATCAACTTAATACGAAAAATATAATTTTTCTCACAAAGAAAAAACTTTTCATTACTATACATACCGTCATAAATAAGAATACGAAGTTTATTTCTTCACCACTGTTCCGTTAATGCTATATTCTACATAGCAATTCTCTTCGCTCTATTTTATGAAACGTCGGATCAAAACTGTGATGATAGATATTTAATTTTATTTTTCTTATGAGGCAATTGAAGAATAAAGAGCATAGATAATTTTTATTTTTGAACTGATAAGAATACTAAAAGGTAGTGATCAGTTACATATTTAAAATGCCGAATTAATGGATTTAAGGGCTGAAAAAAAGTCTTGTCAGTTACATTAACCAATTTACCTTATTTAGTGGGAAATTAATTAGAATAAGTTTTTCTATTAAAAATAAAATGACATATATATGGATATAATCATTCACAAACTTAGCTATTTTTTAAAAATATGATACTTATAGATATTTCTATCTGATAACCCTAAGACTATAACTATTTATGCAAGTTACACTTTAAAATTTATATATAAACACTGAAAAAATTCTTATATATCATCATATAAATTTTTTGACAAGAAATTTCAAATGAAAATACCTTCGCCCCTTCTAGATTCGCCCTTACATAAAAAGTGGCTAAAATGTAGGAATTTTGTGTCTATAATACAAAACAAATGATATCTCTTGGTATGTTCTAGATCTCTTATACATAAAAATGACGATTTCCTATGATTAAAATAAGTTATAAAATCAGAAAATTGAATTTGTAACTGGCCTATATAATCAAATTTAACTATTTTGAGGTGTTAAATGTCACATGCAAAAAAAATTAAGTGGACTGAATTGGACAGATCAAAGTAAATTTTCAGTAACTAAATATGCCTGCCAATTTCTCTAAATAAACAATCATATTAATTTTTACTCTCTTTTTCCCTTAATTTATGTGATATTTACTTTTTTAAAGGTTCTTTCGAAAATAAGTTTTTCATAGTCCTATATTAATTGTTCACTTTATAATGTATAATTCTTCCAATCATTTTGATCTCATTTATCCTTAAAATTATTCCTTTTTTATTTTTGTAAATGTAATCAAGTTTGTAAACCTTCAGAAAAAAATTCTTGAAGTCCAAATCAATAAAATTTATCATTTTTATTTATGATTTTTTATACGGAAAAGGGCCTAAAATACCCTCGAAATATTGAAAATGGTACAAAATTACTCTTCATCCGCCTATTGGCTCCAAAATACCCTTTTCATTCACCTTTGGGTTCAAAATTGACCACTTAAATATTTTAGGTACAAAATGACCTTCCTTCATTATAAAAAATGAAAAAGGGCCAAAAATACTAGCCAAAAAGTAAATTTCCGCTCAATGTTTCAAGTTCCCCAAGAAAATTCAACACACAACATAACTTCAAAATAAACAACCAATGTCTCAAATAATACATCATTTAGGAACAACCATGAAATGTAAAAACCATTTCCGTTACCAAACAGAGTATTCAAAACATTTACAATTCTATGTTTCCAAGCAGATAAAATCTTTTTAGTACCTTAAAGCAAAGGCAAAACATAGCCTTACTACTCCATCAACCAAAGGTCTCGTTTCTATTTGTACTTCCAAAACATTTTATCCAAAGATTAAGAAGGATTGTGATAACGATACTAATCAAAAAGATACACAACTTTTGCTTTAGATTTTAGAAGATAGTCAATTAGATGAAACAAAAAAAAAAGGGCATCTGAGATAGAATGCTCAAGTAATATTGTTGTATGTTATTGAGCTTGTTTTTTTATAACCAAAAAGTCCTCGAGGGTCAATAGTTCATGGTTCATAACTCAGTGGATGATAGACCCGCCCCTTTACTCTTCTCCACTTATATACCAGACTTTTTGTCTGCGGTAGGGTTCGATTGAGCTTGTATATATATGATTATGCAGAAGCTGCATAAAGGAATGGGATATGTTCTGACTGTATAGGAAAAAGACTGATTAATGACAACTGACCCCCAACCCCCCAACCCCAACCCCCTTTTTTTTTCCTCTTCCTATTTTTATTGATAGTTTTTCTGGGATGTGGAATTGTAACATTGAGCTTGTAAGAATAATATTGTTGAAATTCTATTTCAGCTTATAATGTTTATTGTATCATAATTCTCATTGAAAAATGTTGTTGAAAAGGATTATCTTTTCCATTCAAGGGATTTGATCGAATTTCATTCTTTCTCACTATTCAGAACAATGTGTCAACAACGTCGTCGACTCTTATAAAATAACTAGTTGAAATCGACTATATGAATCCTCACTTCAATTTCACCATGTCCTTGAAAAACATTAACACCATCAAGTTTTAAGCAAAAACCCCACTTCAATTTCATCATATTAAAGCATACCAAAAAATAAAAATGCAATCTTGATATATAAATTCTATAGAACAAGAACCATAAACGCAGAGAGTTTGTGTTAACAGAGAAGAAGAAGAACTTGAGAGAGGATGAATGTGAAGCACTCTGCTCTCTTTGTCTTCTCAAATGGAGGTGTTGGAAGAAACTGAAGAGACAAGCTTTTGAAATTATTTTATTTTGTATTAGGATGAAAGTTAAATTATACTATTATAGTTTCAGTTTTGAAGTTAACAATTTATTTTGTAACGAATGTTGAAAGTATTTTTTATTTATGTGAATTTTATCGTTTTTTGAAAATTTTGAAAATATATTTAATCTCTTTTCAATCACCGTGTTATTATAAAAAAATAAAATAAATCAAAAAAATAAGCTAAAGTCGAAACTGAAAAATCCAACTTTATATGATTTGATTTAGTTTTTAGAACTAATAAAATGAAATAGTTAGTTTAGGTTTTTTCTAATTAAAAATTAAATCAAATCGACCTTTGTGACCCATTTGAAATAAAGAGCAAATTCGATTTCGTATTTAACAACTAAAACTTCTTTTTTCATTTTTCTTAATGTTTCTAAGAGTATATATATAAACTCCCATGTAATATACATTTTCTCGTTTAAATATTTTGTATATCATACGGTCATGTTACATGTTAAAGTATGTAATATATCTTATTTAAGATACATCACAAACATTAAAATAGAGAGAATATATATAGTAGAAGAAAAAATTAAGGAAAGACACATTAAAAGTTTCATTTTCTTTTTCCTTTTGCGAGTTTTATATGTAAATCATCATGTGTTTTTCATTTTCTATCTGAATTAGCCCGTGACAGTTCTAACTTCCAAAGCCATGTCTTATTTCAGAGATGAATCATTAACAAGAATGTCATGCAAAATCTTTGTTAGTTCTGCAACACACAGCATAAGTTCAAAATAAACAACCAAAGTCTTAAATCAATAACAAGCATGAAATGTAAAACCATCTCTGTTCCCAAACAGAGTATTCAAAACATTCATCTAGGTTCACAATTCTATGTTTCCAAGCAGATAAAATCTTAATAGTACCTAAAGCAAAGGCAAAACACAGCCTTGCTACTCCATCAACCAAACGTCTCGTTTCTATTTGTACTTCCAAAATATTTTAGCAAAAGATTAAGAAGGATTGTGATAACGATACTAATCAACAAGATACACAACTTCTGCTTTAGATGATGCCCGTTGAAACATTGTTTTCTCCGCGAGTACGTTGAGAGATTTGTTAGTTTCCATTTGACGATGCTTGATTACCATTTTCACCAGTGCTGGAGACTTTGCCAATAAAACCTTGATAAGCTGCATTTCAACCTCTTCTAATAGTACATCATAAAACTTAACTGTTCTCAGATGATTAAATGTGATATCCGAAAAGCTTGCAGGAATCTCATCAACAACCTCCTGGGGCACACATTCGAAATAATCTCCATCACTAAGGATACATTTCTATGAAAAATCAAGAAAAAAACCATCAAGTCATTACATACGAATATAAAAACATGGAAAAGATAAAGAGAAAAATAAACATTAGTGACAACCTTAATTTCAATTTCTTCCAAATTTGGAGAGCTCCGTATTATGCAAAGAGCAAACGAAAGCTCAAAAAACTCTCCAAGAGTAATCCAAGACATGAATAGGCGTTTCAAACAGTTACGAACTGATGGAAGCCTTGTTGGTATTACTTTATTTATCCATTATCGACCTACGAATAAAATGCCAAAAATCCGGATGACTGAAATTCCAAAAAAAAAAAGCACACATGAAAATTCATTACCATTAAGTAAAATTAAGGAACATTACCTCAAAAAGATCCCAGCTGAAACACTCGAGAGCAGGAATAGACGAAAAAATATTGACAAAATCATCTTGGTCCTCTAGCCATGAAAGACAAATGACCTTAGCTTCGGAGCATTAATACTCATGAAGTACGGATTGTCTATGTCTTTTAGCACCAAATCCTCAAGCAACGGACAATTAGAGATCAAACATTCAAACGTATCAGAAGATAATGTGACAGATTTCAATATTAGCCTACTCAACTTATTAAATCCCTTAAAGAAAAATGGAAGTTGTATTTCACATTCCTTGAGATACAAATGCCTCAATGCTGAACAATTAAAAAAGAAGTTCGGCAACCTGTATGGAGGATAAGTAAATGGAAGTTTAAGGACAAAATGTTGAAGATGATCAGTGTCAAGGGAAAAAATCAAACGATCAACATCAGGACACACTATTAGACTAATAATATTGAGGGTGACCTTCAATATTATTCCTCTATGAAACCTGAGGAAACTATCAATAATTGGAATAAATCCAATGGTAGGGGACGTCAAGTCCTCGGGTGTTTTCCACACTGTTTGATCAAACTTCACATGTGGAATTCTCCAGCAAATATATTGCCAGTCCTTCGAAAGTGTACTAACTCTTACAACATCTCGAAAAGACAACCTACTTAGAATGTCATCGGTTAAATGAATGTTAAGCTTGCTAAGTCGATCAGGAGAAGGTAAACTAAGTCCTTGTTCATCCGGAGGCATGATAATCTGTTGAAAGTAAGCAAAAGTATGATAGGTAAGGTCAAAGTACACACTACATGAACAACAAACAAACATGTCACAACTCTAAGATTAAAAGAAAAGGTGCATAATAGGAGGCAAATGTAACATTTTTCCATGTTTAAAAAATGCTAAAGAAATTATTTGTAGCTGACATTTGCATTGATTTCTTTAATCTGCAACTCTTGATGTAAATTTGCTTGGCTTAGGTTAAATCAAACACATATAAAGTATTTTTGTTTAGAATTTGAAAAAAACTTAGACATTTAAATTAGTGATGTTATACTTGTTGTACTAGAAATTTATAGTATTGAGTGCTTACACCAAAATACTATAGGAATGACATGCGTTTGTTGTAACATTATAAATGAATAGATAATACTTAACACTTCTTTAGCAGTAAAGGTGTCATTTGGTAGTATATATAAAAATAGTTCGTATAAAATTTTAGTACAATGTTTGACCGTAAATTTAACTCTGGTATAACTAATACTAGTATTACAATTAACCTCTTCTGGCATATATGACCCCAAACATTTGTTCTACAAGAAGCATAAAATATTAATTTAGTGAACTACACACTTAATTTCAATATTTTGGTGAAACATAATAAAAAAATACATCCTGAAATTTTAATTTATGTATAAGCTATTAATAAGAACACCAAAATCATGAGAAATGGTATTATTTTGTTAATTCAAATATTCATATGCAACCCCATAATCAAACCTAAAACCATCAAGACTTGAATGAGAAATCAGATTCCTATAAATTAAAAAAAATATATTGATAGTTGAACAAGGTGATATTCATTATTCAAGACTAAGCCATAAGTCCATATGCCTTTAATCTATGTTTTCTCAAGATAAGATAATTAGAATTTCACAAATATTTTACTTTTTCTTAATAGTGTAATTATTTGAAAAACTACAATCTTATGGGAAACAAGTTTGAAATAACTTAATTTTGTTGCTACCACCACCATTACACAATGAATTTAGATACACCCATCATCAGAGTATATTTCTTGTTACTGTTGTTTTAATTAGGGTTTCTTCCGAGGGTGACTCAATGCCTTTAAATATGAGGCACATGCCTTAAACCCCAAAATTGAAGGGCCTAATATTTTAGTAATAATAAAATTATCTTAAGCTTTTTAGCAAAAAAAAGAAAGAATGTTTTAATTTGTTTAAGATTCTTTTTTATGGACCATTTTTTAAATTTAACTTTCACATGGTATGTTTAAGACCACAAGATCATAAAAAATAAAACCTTTTTTATCAAAAAGAAATAAATAACTTGAATCTCACATTGAAAAAAAAGTAACTGAAATTTAGGCTTCCAACTTATTTTTGACTTTAGACCACTAATTATCTTGAGCCGTCACTGAGCTTACTTATCAATTATGTTTACTAACTAATGCTAAAATGTTCAATTAAGAAAGGACATTTGTTGAATACTTATTAATTTTTTTCTTTCTTCATATTTTTTACTTCTTATTTACTTTCAACACTCTCTAATCCACCTTAACACCAAAAAATGTGTATTTATTACATTTCAAAATAGTTCTAGGAGGTATTAGGACATATAAAGAAAATGTATATTCTTAAAATTTCGACCATAGTTCAAGGGAGTACTTATGCTTTTTTTCAAAAAAAATAAAATAAAATAAATATTTACAAACTTGACAATGTTTTGTTAACCTCATATTCAAACATTTTAATAATGACATACTGACCAGGTTCTTGATACAGGAAGTAAACAAGATACAACACAAGTACAAGGCTACAATCGGGATGCTCTCAGTGATCACACTAAGGATAGGCGCACCAGTTAAGAATGGAATGTAAATATTTGTTCAATCAGATCAAATCTCACAACATGTGAAATCAAAGCCGCATTCAAGGAAAATCAATCAAGGATATCGAAGATAAAATCAAGGGAAAATATTAAGGAAACATCATCACACCAATATTTACAAAGAGTACAAGATAAATCAACTTAAGGAAAGGATCAAATCACACACGACAATCAAGCCAAGACTCAAAATCCTCACGCAAGAAAAGAATTGATATCATGCACATATCTAATATGGACATGATTCAACAGATCAATTACAAATGACTCAAGGATAAGATCAAAGATCCTTGATTCAAATACCCCTGAGTTTCTCATAAGAGCTTACACTATATAAAACATCCTCTACCAATTGTGTGAAGCACATAACTGTTGGGCTATTGACCATCTTCCAGACAAAGTCCCATGGCCTAATCCTACTTGAAAAAGGATTGGAATTATTGTCTTTATTTGGTTTCCAATTCTATTAGGAAAAGGATTGGAATTGTAATCCTATTTGTAGTTGGTTTTGGCTTTGTAAGGAAAAGCACAACTCTATAAATAGAGGATAATCTTGAGAGAATAATTCAATTGCTCATTGATATTTTCTTTGAAAGTCATTAGAATATAACAGAGGTTTTTGAGAGAGCTTTCAACAAGAGAAAAGATAGAAGGAAAAGGGTTATTTTGCTGTAGTCTTTTTCTCCGACTAGCAATATTCAAATCGTGTTTCCCGATTAACTAACCGTTGGATCGTGCTGCAATTTGGACTGAGTGTTCCTGACATCTTGGTGGTTGATTTAAATGGTGGAGATCGGATTCGGGGGTCATCAAGATCCTGTTTTAGATCTAGAACAGAAGCTGAGTTTGAGTGATGTTTCTTTCTATTTATCTTTTGTTGGTGTAGCTATTGTTTGTTCTTTTTTGGAACTTGTTGTGTAGCCATTAGAAGAATATTTTTAACCCTCTTATTCGTATAGTAAAGCAATTTGTATCTTGTCGATCCCGTGGTGGTAACCTTCGGTTTGAAGGGTTTTTCCAGGTTAAACTTTGTGTTCTTTATTGTTAGATTTTTTGTTTCATCTTTTCGTCACAACAATTGGTATCAGAGCTAAGGTTATCTATATGGAGGGGAATATGAGCAATATGGTATGTCTAAACGAAAGAAACTACAACATATGGAAAAGCAAGATGAAAGATTTATTGTTCGTGAAGAAGATGCATCTTCCGGTTTTTTTGCTCATAAACCTGAGAATGTTACCAATGAATATTGGGAATTTGAGCACTAACAAGTATTTGGATATATAATACAATGGATTGAAGATAATGTTCGTAACCATATTGTGAATGAGACACATGCTAGAACATTGTGGGAAAAGTTGGAGACGCTTTACGCTTCAAAAACTGGCAATAACAAGTTGTTCTTGTTAAAGAAATTGATGACCTTAAAGTACAAGGAGAGCAGTTCTATTCTTTATCATATAAATGATTTTCAGGGTATTCTTGATCAGCTATCAGGAATGGGTGTTAATTTTGATGATGAAATACCAGGACTTTGGCTTCTTAATACTCTACCGGATTCTTGGAAACTCTTCGTGTTTCTTTAACAAATTCTACCACTGGTGGAAAGGTGACTATGGAATATGCAAAAAGTGGTGTACTGAATGAAAAGGTTAGAAGAAAATCTCAAGACATATCTTCACATTCAGATATTCTATATACAGAAGATCGAGGGAGACATAAGACAAGAGACCCGAGTAATAGAGGTAAAAGCAGAAGCAAATCAAAATTCAAGAATCCAAATATTATATGTTATCATTGTGGAAAGAAAGGAAAATTTAAAATATTTTGCAAACAATTGAAGAAAGATCTTAAAGAAGGGAAAAAGGAAGAAAACAATGAAAATAATGTCGTTGATGTTGTCCAAGATGACCTTCTCTTCGCTTGTGATAAAGACGTTATCAATTTTGTATGTCAATATACAAGTTGGATAGTAGATTCTAGAGCCACATCACATGTCACAACAAGAAAAACACTTCTTTTCATCTTATACTTCTGTTAACTCTGAGGTGTTAAAGATGAGTAATGCTGGTGAAGTTAAGGTGTTCTGTATTGGCATTGTTTGTTTGAAAATCAATTCTGGTTCAACGTTGGTCCTTCAGAATGTCAAGCATGCTCAATACATTCCCTTAATTTTGATCTCTGTAGGACAACTAGATGATGATAGCTATCATAATGACTTATTCAATGGCCAATGGAAGCTTACCAAAGGCTCATTTATTTTAGCTCGAGGAAGAAAACATTCAAACTTATACGTGACACAAGGATCGATTCTTTGTGACTCTATAAATTTGATGGAGAGCGAGGCTTTATCAGAATTGTGGCACAAGAGGCTTAGTCATATGAGCGAGAGGGGGATCACCTATTTGGCTAAGAAGAATTTTCTTGCTGGTATGAAACAAGCAAAGGTGAAAACATGTGTTCATTGCTTAGAAGGGAAATAGAGAAGAGTTTCTTTTCACATTCATCCACCTTCAAGAAAGTTTGAGCTATTGGAGCTAGTACACTAAGTTTGTGTGGTCCTTTTAAAGTGAAGTCAAAAGGTGGTGCACTTTACTTTGCTACTTTCATTAATGATCGTTCTCGCAAGATTTGGGTATATCCTTAAAAATCCACAGATCAAGTGCTTGATGTGTTTAAACAGTTTCAAGCCTTATCTGAGAGACAAACGGAAAAATGAAATTAAAATATATTCGCACTGATAATGGTGGTGAGTATATTGGTCCCTTTGATAACTACTGCAAATCGCAAGGAATTCGTCATCAGAAGACTCCTCCAAAGACTCCTCAATTAAATGGTTTGGCAGAGAGGATGAACAAAACTTTAGTTGAGAGAGTTAAATGTGTGCTTTCAAAGGCTAAACTTCCAAATTCATTTTGGGCTAAAGCACTTAACACTGTTGCTTATGTTATCAATTTGTCTCTTGTTGTTGCTTTGGGTGGTGATGTTCCAAACAAAGTTTGGTTTGATAAGGATGTCTTTTATGATCACTTGAAAGTATCGGGTGTAAAGCTTGTGTGCATGTTCCAAAAGATGAGAGGTCGAAATTAGATGTTAAAACTAAGCAGTGCATCTTCATTGGTTATGGTCAAGATGAGTTTGGATATCACTTTTATAATCCAATTGATAAGAAGCTCATTAGAAGTCGTGATGTTGCGCTCTTTGAAGATCAAACTATTGAAGATATTGACAAGACTGAGCAACTAGATTCTCATGCTGATGAGAGCTTAGTTGATGTTGATCCAATTCCTATTATTAATATATCTTATGCACATGAGGGAACCAAAGGTAATAATCCAGACAATGATCAGAGTGTAGAACATATAATTGTTTCTATTGATGATGTTGTGGTTGATAGTCAACCAACTCATGGTGAGATGATCACTTCAGATGCTCCAGAAACCTCCTGTAGAAGATCTACTAGAGAGAAGCGAAGCTCAACACGTTATTCTCATAATGAGTATGTTCTATTTACTAACATGGGAGAACCTGAAGGTTATGATGAAGTCTTGTTAGATACTCATAGATATAAGTGGAAAGAACTCATCGTAGACAATCATGAGTTTTTTTAGAAGTGTGGCAGGCAGGAAGCCTGTCAAAAGTTACTTCACTTTAAGTCTATTTGGCCCCTTGGCTGGAGGGGGAGTTTGTTGGGATATTGCCCATGTTCCAGCCAAAGGCCCATAGCCTAATACTACTTGAAAAAAGATTGGAATTATTCTCTTTATTTGGTTTCCAATTCTATTAGGAAAAGGATTGGAATTGTAATTCTATTTGTAGTTAGTTTTGGCTTTGTAAGGAAAAGAAAAACTCTATAAATAGAGGATGGTATTGAGAGAATAATTCAATTGCACATTGATATTGTCTTTGAAAGAAATTAGAACATAAGAGAGGTTTTTGAGAGAGCTTTCAACAAGAGAAAAGAAAGAAGGAAAAGGATTCTTTTGCTGCAGTTTTTTTCTCCGACGAGCAACATTCAAATCATGTTTTATGATTAACTAACTGTTGGATCGTGCTGTAATTTGGACTGAGTGTTTCTGACATCTTGTTGGTTGATTTGAATGGTGGAGATTGGATTCGGAGGTCAGCAAGATCATGTTTTAGGTCCCGAACATAGGCTGGGTTTGGGTGGTGTTTCTTTCTATTTATCTTTTGTTGGTGTAGCTATTGTTTGTTATTTTTTGGCACTTGTTGTGTATCCATTAGAAGAATATTTTTAACCCTCTTATTGGTATAGTGAAGCAATTCGGATCTTGTCGATCCCGTGGTGGTTACCTTCGGTTGGAAGGGTTTTTTCACGTTAAACTTGGTGTTCTTTATTGTTAGATTTTTGGTTTCATCTTTTCGTCATAATAACAACTTCACTTGAACTTATTTGTAATCTTCTTTCATCTTTGATAAAGCTTTGTACACAAAGAGTTAACATTTTTAAAACAAAATGAGAAGGAAAGATTAAGGGAGTAGCACTGCCTGGTAAGCTCCTATCTCAAATCTCTGAAACTGTCTCTCTTTTTTGCTTTGTGTGGTCTTGAGCTTTTTGATGAAGCGGATCGCCTGTTCTATGCAAATCTCTGCATCTCACCTAACAGTGGTGATTTAGAATCATTGGTGCTCGGTAAACGCTTTATCATCAATGAGAAGTTATTCGAAGATGTGTTTGGTACTAAGTTTCAGGGGTAATTCCATACATGAACAGAATATGGACTGATGACTTTGAAGTTTCTCTAGATAGTGAAAAGCGAGTCGTGGTTGAACCCGACACTCACATTTCTGACTTTGGGCCCTTATATCTATGTTTTGAGAATCATATTCTCGCACATATCCTGGCCACAACGCTTATTCCCAAGAAGGACTCCTTGAGTAATATCTCTACTCGTGATGTATTTGTTCTCTACTTCCTGCTTAAAAATACCGCATCAATTGGGCAGAATGGTTCAAGGCGTATATGTGGTTAAGTGTTGAAGACTTGAATGTCTCGGAAAGTCTGCCCTATGGCTTGCTTATCTCGAGGATTATTGTGAACAGTCTTGTGGATCCTTCTATGTCTACCCCTTATCTTATAAATGCAACTTATTATTCTCATACTTTTTCTAGTATGGGGTATGTGCAGGTTGGTGAAAGACTCTAACACTGATATCGGTAAGTTGCGCATTGCCATGAAAATGATTAAGCAGAAAGGTATCTCAATGGTAAATCGCTTGATCCAACAAGTTGACTCTCTGAAGAGTGGAGTCAACTCCTCCAACAATGTGCTTGCTGTTACAGTTCAGACCTCACACTCCAATCTTCCGTGGAATGTGGAACGTTCGTACAACACCTTCTGTGAGTAAGTGAATAACTCCCTCAAGTACTTTTGGGTTGGTCGTTAACTCTACTGGATGAACCTTTACTTTTTGCGCTAACTTTCAATAGGGGCATGTACCTCTCTATCTCTTGGACTACTGGTTTTTGTCTCTCTGACTCTTAGACTACTCTGGTATCTGTTGTCTTTGTTTTAATCTAGGATGCTTTTCGCAATTCTTTTATACTATTAATAGGGGGATAAAACAAATCTATCTTTCTTACCGCTCCGTGAGATGGGGGAGATAAGACAGAGAGAGCTGCATACATCAATGAACTAAGACATGAAACCTCATGGAAGTACAACTAACTTTCTCAGTAAAATTGATTGTCAAGATTACAATTAAAATTGTGATCAATCTTATCATTAGAAAAAGGGGAAGATTGTTAACTCCTTAGAGTTAGTTGATTTTGGAAATAGACACTTAACGCGTTGATCTCAATTTTCGTAGGTCAAAAATTCAAAAAGGAAATCATCAGCGCAAACGACTTCAAGAAGGAAAATATTTGCTTGAAGTTGCAAAGTAGCATTGAAAAGGCAAGCCTCAATTCTAAAGGACAAAAGAAGGAAAGGAATATATGGTTGATCAATATATAAATGAAAGTCTAAATGAAGTAGAGTACTTGCACACTTTGCAGAGATCACAACCGAATCATCAATAAAGGAAAGAGAGATAAATCAAGCCACAAGATAAAAAGTATGTTGATCATACAAGAAAAATATCAAACCAGCAAAATGAAAGAAGAAGAAGCGATTTACATCATGGATACAGATCAACTAAATCGCCTCAATCAAGAACTCCCTAAATTGATCCTTGATTGAGATAAATCCCTTGGGGTTTTCCTTACAAGAGCACATATCATCATCTACATAAACCGACCTAGATTTGTACTGTAAACTATGCAACTTTACTTGAGCTTAGACAATAGTTTTCTTTTCTCTTTCATAAAGCTTCGTAAGCACGTGAGTGATACAATTGAATAGAAAAGAGAAAAGAAAGAATATGAGTGTAGGTATACAAGTTGAGGCAGTGTCAAGGTAGAAATCTGATTTGCATATGAGACATGATAAAGTTTCAAATTTCTGTAACATGAAGATCTCTTCAAATCTCTTAAGGAAAACCCTTAAATCCTAAGAGGACTGGACTAGACACCGCGTTGGTGATCCGAAGCAGGATAAAACCTTTTGTGTCAATTATTTACTACAACTTTCTGTTATTGTTTATCTTCCTAGCAACTTGCAGGTAAGTCGACTATCGACTACTGGTAGTTTATTAAGTGAATTTAAATATAACCCCCCGCCCCCAATATCACAATAAACTTAAAAAGAATAAGGGCTTTAGCTAGATTCAAACCCTAGTTTTGTGGGTGATTCCTTTAGCCCAAGGATAGCTCTACACTCATTAAAAGTGCGCTGTAAATTATATCTTTTTTTTTGCCAGAGATAGATATACATGTATATGCACCCACACATATGAATATGGGTCCGCCTCTCACAACAAGATAAAGTTACTTCACGTAGTGAAAATCATTAGTGCAAGTTTCAGGCTCTGATACGGCATGTAAAAACATAAACATTGATGCTAATAAAGAAATTAATATATTTATATACCAGGAATATGAACGAGCGTATCTGAGGCAGCAAACGAAATCAATCTCCCTTTGTCCTATCTTACGCTACTGTAACTTTCGTGGTTGAATTGAGTGGAGGTTTTAACCCTAATGAATAGAAAATGACCAATTTAATGGATTCTACTGAAAATGTTATTATTTTTGTTGCCCAACATATAATCTAATGAAATGATGCAATCTATTTAATTATTAAAATAAAATAAAAATTATATGGTACAACTAATTTATGATATGCAACTATCAAATTATTAATATTAGTAGTGAATGCTTAAAATAATTACTATTTATAGCTAATATTTTTATTTCATAGAAAATAGTAAATACACACAACTATCTACTATTTGGTTTTAATATTAGGCATTTCTAGGCTAATCTTCATTTGCTCAGATAAATCGCGACTTATCCAAAAGAGGATAACTATTTGATAGTTTTTGATTAGTTTTACATGTATAAGTGTATTTGTTTCATTGACTTTCTTCTATTTAATCTCAAGCATTGTTACAGGCGGTAATTGAGCGAATTAGATCAATTTTAGTCAATCATATTGTGTCAAGATAACAAACGGTTCAAGATCCAATTCAAACTGAATTAATTGGATCAATATGAATTGAGCCAAAAAGGAGCAGATAATGAGTCAAGACCCAACTCAACTCAATTTTCACACAGTTTAATTAATTTATTTATTCTTTAAAAATATTTTAGTACACGATAACATTAGGATAAAATTATTTTATGGATATATGTGAAGAATTATACTACACAACCTCCTACTTTTTCATTAGGGATGACAATGAGGCGGTGTAGGGCGGGGGCAGTGCGGGTTGAGCCTTACCCACAAACTTTTTAATCCGCCCCGCCCCGCATAGCAAAAATTTTCTTTTTCAACCCGCCCTGTTCCACCCTACCCCACATAGACCTGTCCCGTATGAACTCGCCCTGCATAATTTTCATAATATTTTCTTTTTTCTTAGTTATGTTTGATACTAAAAATAAAATTCATAAAAGAAATTCATTTTTTCCTTAAGTTGTATTAATTTAATAGGATAGTGACTTTAAATTTCATTTTTTAGAGGTCAATTGAGAATCATGCAAGAGATTGTATTATTTTTTATGAACCATCTTCATTTATAATATTGAATATTTTAGTAGCTTTAATGAATTTATCTTAGTAAATAATGTTCTGTCATTCTATGACATGTAAGAAGTTAAAATTAAGTTTGAACCCACATAAAATCACATATACCCGCAGCCCACCTTGACCCACATTAATTAAAAAGAAATCCACTTCAACCCACCCCGCTTCAGATCCGCCCCACATAACCTCAAGCCCGCCCCGCCTCACATACCCTTAAACCTATCCTGTCCCGCATCCGGTTCGCCTTATTGCCATTCTTATTTTTCATGGTCGTCTAAAAACAAGGGTATTCAAATTAGTGAACATAAACGCCTTACAATGTACAAAACCATTTATGTTGAGAAATTTGAAATTTATATATAAACAATCAAAAAACACTCTTATGCATATCATATAAAATTTTTGTCAAGAAAATTCAAATAAATATACCTTCGCCCCTTCTAGATTCGCCTTGCATAAAAGTGGCTAAAATGCATGAATTTTGTGTCAATAATACTGAACAAATGATATCTCTTGGTATTTTCTATATCTTTTATATATAAAAATGACGATTTTTTTATTAAAAAAGATCACAAACTCCGAAAATTGAATTTGTAACTGACCTATAAATTGAAGTTTAACTATTTTGAGGTGTTAAATGTCACATGCAAAAAATATTAAGTGGACTGAATTGAACATATTACATCAATTTTAATCTCTTTTCCCATTAATTTATGTGATATTTGCTTCTTTTTTTAAGTTATTTCCAAAATAAAGTCTTTTCATAGTCCTATATTAAATGTCCACTTTATTATAGATAATTATTTCAATCATTTGGATCTCATTTATTCTTAAAATTATTACTTTTTTAATTTTGTAAATTAATCAAGTTTGTAAACCTTCAGAAAAAAATTCTTTAAGTGCAAATTAATGAAATTTATCATTTTTATAATGAGAAAATAAATAACTAAATTAAAATAAAAAATACATAATTTATCTCTATATTTTTAGTAAATTTATAATCACATTAATCTATAAGATTTCTATTACATGTCACATTCCAATTTTCTGTTTATTTTTAATTTTTTTTATGTCAAATTAAATTGTATCACGTAAATTGATACGGACAAGACAATACAACTAAGGAACCAACATAATTAATTGCCCCCACCACCCACCCCACTCACCCCACTCCATATTACAATTCTGTAAAATTTAATTTAAGAAGAAAACCTATCTCCCCCTTTCCTTCTTTAGTTCCCTCTTTCACTCCGCGGTGATGAAATTGAAGACTTCAAAATCATACAAATTTGTGTTCAGCAGTTGAAGGATAACGTGTGCGCAAATTGTTATTTGATACTTTTCTAACTTTTTTTGGATGTTTACGGTAGTAATTTTAGTTGTTGATAAGCTTAAAATTTACTTTCTCTTTTTGTTTAAAAATCAAATCTTTCTCATTTGGGTGTTGTTAATTTTGTGAAATAGAAGCCCTATCTTCCACTTTGTACTTTTTTTTGTGGTAGATGTTAGTTTTCTTGGGATTTTGGAACGTAGAAAGAACCCTATTTTCCTTTATTTATTTATTTTTTATTTTTTAGATGTTGGTTTTACTGCATAACATTTCTTTGAAGTGGAGGGGCTATCGAAAATAAACTCGGAAACACCACAAACAAAGTTAGGAGTAAACTGTTGTGTACATGCTATCCTTTCTAGAACTTTGGAAACTTAACTTTCTGTCTGGCTAAGGAACTAGTCCAAGTTATACCAATATGTATATATATTGGACATGATCCTTCCTCACCTATGAAAAAGAAACTTGAGAAGCATCACCCAATTTGGGATTCGTGAGTTGATATTTATTTCAAAGTTATGTTATGTGTTGAATTTCCTTAGGAGAGGTTGAAACATTGAGTGGAAAATTACTTTTTGTCCGGTTAGTAGAGATTTCTTGCTTGTTAAGAGATTAGTACAAGTAAGAACGAGAAGTATGTTGGACATGTACCTTTCTTAAGAAGATGCATTATCCAATTTGGGATTCTTGAGTTGATGTAAATTTCGAAGTTATGTTGTGTGTTAAATTCTCCTAGGAGAGCTTGAAGTATTGAATAGGAACTTACTTTTTGTATGGTTAGTAGGAATTTCTTGTTTGCTAAGAGATTTGTCTAAGTTAGACCGACAAGTATATATATGTTGGACATGATCTTCGAGTTTCTTCTTCACAGATGAGGAAGGATAATGTCCAACTTATATACTTGTCCGTTTAACTAAGACTAATCCCTTAAGCAAACAAAAATTCCTACTAACTGTACAAAAAGTAAGTTTCCATTCAATACTTTAAGCTCGCCAAGAGAATTCAACACACCACATAACTTTGAGATAAACATCAACTCACGAATCCCAAATTGGGTGATTCTTCTCGAGTTTCTTCTTCACAAATGAGGAAGCATCATGTCTAACATATATACTTCTCGGTCTAACTTGGACTAATTCCTTAGCAGACATGAAATTTCTACTAGCTAGACAAAAAGTAAGTTTCTACTCAATGCGTCAAGCTCACCCAAGGAAATTTAACACACAACATAACATTGAAATAAACATCAATCAAGAATCCCAAATTGGGTGATGATTCTTCGAGTTTCGTCTTCATAGATAAGGAATGAGTATAACCATCATACTTCTCGGTATAACTTGGAGTTATTCTTTAATAAGCAAGAAATTCCTAAAAGTAAGTTGCATTTCACTCTCTTCTAATAGTACATCATAAAACTTAACTGTCCTCAGGTGATTAAATGTAATATTCGAGAATCTTCCATGAATCTCATGAATAAACTAATAGGGCACAAGTTCGAAATAATCCCCATCACTAAGGATACATAATCATTATTCTTGTAGCATAAATGTTTGGGGTCATATATCCCAAAAAGGTTAACTGAAATAGTAGTATTTGTTGTACCAGTGTTAAATTTATAGTCAAACATTTGTACTAAAATTAATACAAGTACTATTTTTATGTATACTACCAAACGACTCCTTTAGTGTTGAAAGAAGTGTCAAGTATTATCTATTGATTTATAATGTTGCATAAACACATGTCATTCATATAGTGTTTTGATGTAAACACTCACTACTATAAATTTGTAGTACAATAAGTATCGCATCACTAATTTGAACTTCTAGGTTCTCTTCAAATTCTATACAAAAATACTTTATATGTGTTTACTTTAACCTAATCCAAACAATTTTACATCAAAAGTTGCAAATTAAAGAAATCAATGCAAGTGTCATCTACAAATTATACACCTTTTCTTTGATTGTAAAGTTGTGACATGTTTGTTTGTTGTTCGTGTAGCATATACTCTGTCCTTACAAATCGTATTCTTTTTTAATTTCTACAAATTATCATGCCTCTAGATGAACAAAGACTATGTTTACCTTCTCTTGATCGACTTAGCAATCTTGCCATTCATTTAATTGATGACATTTTAAATAGGTTGTCTTTTCAAGATTTATAAGAACTAGTACACTTTCTAAGGATTGGCAATATACTTTCCCAAAAATTACACAGGTTAAATTTGATCAAAAGGTCTGGGAAACACCAGAGGACTTGACATCCCCTACCATTGGATTTATTCGTATTCTTGATTGTTTCCTCTGGTTTCATATAGGAATAACATTGAAAGTTATCCTAGACTTTACTAGTCTAAAAGTATGTCCTAAACAAAAATTCTTGATCTAACTTGGACTAATCCCTTAAAAGGAAAGAAGTTCCTACTAACCAGAAAGTCAGTTTCCCTGAGAGAATTCAACAAATAACATAACTTTGCAATAAACAATCAAAGACTCAAATCATATATCATTTAAGAGCATCCATGAAATGTAAAAACCATCTCTGTTCCCAAACAGAGTATTCAAAACATTTACAATTCTATGTTTCCAAGCAGATAAAATCTTTATAGTACCTTAAAGCAAAGGCAAAACACAGCGTTACTACTCATCAACAAAACATCTTGTTTCTGTTTGCACTTTCAAAACATTTTAGCCAAAGATTAAGAAGGATTGTGATAACGATACTAATCAACAAGATACACAACTTTTGCTTTAGATGATGCCCGTTAAGACTTTGTTATCTCCATGAATACATTGAGAGATTCGTTAGTTTCCATTTGACGAGGCTTGATTACCATTTTCACCGTTGCTGGAGACTTTGCCAATAAAACCTTGATAAGCGGCATTTCACCCTCTTCTAATAGTACATCATAAAACTTAATTGTCCTCAGATGATTAAATGTGATATCTAAAAAGCTTGGAGGAATCTCATCAAAAACCTCCTGGGGCACAGATTCGAAAATAATCTCCATCACTAATGATACTCCCTCAAGAAAAATCAAGAAAAAAACATTAAGTCATTACACACGAATATAAAAACATGGAAAAGATAGAGAGAAAAATAAACATTAGTGACGACCTTAATTTCAATTTCGTCCAAATTTGGGGAACTTTGTATAATGCAAAGAATAAACGAAAGCTAAAAAAACTCTCCAAGAGTAGTCCAAGATATGAAAAGGTATTTCAGACAGTTAAGAGCTGATGGAAGCCTTGTTGGTATAACTTCAGTTGATCCATTATCGAACTACAAATAAAATGACAAAATCAGGATGACTCAAAGTCAAAAAAAAAGTACACATTAGAATGCATTACCATTAAGTTAAATGAAGGAACATTACCTCAAAAAGATCCCAGCTGAAACACTCAAGAGCAGGAATAGACGAAAAAATACTGACAAAATCTTCTTCATCCTCTAGAACCAATTCTCTAGGCGCATACAGAACATTGGAAAGAACAAGAACATTTTCAAGATATATCAATTCTATATCGCCACGAAAGACAAATGACCTTAGATTAGGAGCATTAATACTCACGAGGTACAGATTGTCTTTGTCTTTAAGCACCAAATCCTCAAGCAACGGGTTATTAGAGATCAAACTTTCAAACGTATTAGTAGATAATGTCACATATTTCAATTTTAGCCTAATCAACTTATTAAAATTTAAGAAACATGGAAGTTGTATTTCACATTCCATGAAATAAAAATGCCTCAATGCTGAACAATAAAAAAAGAAGTTGGGCAACCTGTATAGAGGATAAGTAAATGGAAGTTTAAGGACAAAATGTTGAATGTGATCAGTGTCGAGGGAAAAAATCAAACGATCAACATTAGGACACACTATTAGACTAATAATATTGAGGGTGACCATCAATATTATTCCTCTATGAAACTTGAGGAAACTATCAAGGATTGGAATAAATCCAATGGTAGGGGATGTCAAGTCCTCGGGTGTTTTCCACACTGTTTGATCAAACTTCACATGTGGAATTCTCCAGCAAATATATTGCCAATCCTTCGAAAGTGTACTAACTCATACAACATCTCGAAAAGACAACCTACTTAAAATGTCATAGATTAAATGAATATTAAGGTTGTTAAGTCGATCAGGAGAAGGTAAACTAAGACTTTGTTCATCCGAAGGCATGATAATCTGTAGAAAATAAACAAAAGTACGATAGGTAAGGTCAATGAACACGCTACACGAACAACAAACAAACATGTCAGAACTCTAAGATTAAAAGAAAAGGTGCATAATAGGAGGCAAATGTAACCTTTTTCCATGTTTAAAAAATGCAAAAGAAATTATTTGTAGCTGACATTTGCATTGATTTCTTTAATCTGCAACTCTTGATGTAAATTTGTTTGGCTTAGGTTAAATCAAACACATATAAAGTGTTTTTGTATAGAATTTGAAAAAAAATTAGACGTTTAAATTAGTGATGTTATACTTATTTTACTAGAAATTTATAGTATTGAGTGCTTACATCAAAATACTATAGGAATGACATGTGTTTGTTGTAACATTATAAATGAATAGATAATACTGGACACTTCCTTTAGCACTAAAGGTGTCATTTGGTAGTATATATAAAAATAGTTTGTATGAAATTTTAGTACAGTGTGTGACTGTAAATTTAACTCTGGTACAACTAATACTAGTATTACAATTAACCTCTTTTGGGATATATGACCCCAAACATTTGTTCTACAAGAAGCATAAAATATTAATTTAGTTAACTACACACTTAATTTCAATATTTTGGTGAAACATAATAAAAAAAATACATCCTGAAATTTTAATTTATGTATAAGCTATTATAAGAACACCAAAATCATGAGAAATGGTATTATTTTGTTAATTCAAATATTCATATCCAAACCCATAATTAAACCAAAAATCATCAAGACTTGAATG
Source organism: Solanum pennellii (assembly GCF_001406875.1). Taxonomy (NCBI): domain Eukaryota; kingdom Viridiplantae; phylum Streptophyta; class Magnoliopsida; order Solanales; family Solanaceae; genus Solanum; species Solanum pennellii. The sequence continues at coordinate 50,283,401 of NC_028640.1, read as the reverse complement.
ATAAATCAGATTCCTATAAATTAAAAAAAAATATTGATAGTTGAACAAGGTAATATTCATTATTCAAGACTAAGCTACAAGTCCATATGCCTTTCACCTATGTTTTCTCAAGAAAACATAATTAGAATTACACAAATATTTTACTTTTTCTTAATAGTGTAATTTTTTAAAAACTACAAATCTTAGGAGGAAACAAGAAATAACTTAATTTTGTTGCTACCATTACACAATGAATTTAGGTACACCCATCATCAGAGTATACTATTGTTCTTTTTTGAAAAAAAGGATTACTTTTGTTATTATTGTTTTAATTAGGTTTCTTCAGAGGGTGGCTCTATGCCTTTAAAGATGAGGCATATGCCTTAGGCTACCAAAAATTGAAAGGCCTAATGTTTTAGTAACAATAAAATTATCGTAAGCTTTTTGTAGCAAAAAAAAGAATGTTTTAATTTGTATGGAACTCTTTTATATGGATCAATTTCAAATTTAACTTCCACATGATATGTTTAAGACCACAAGACTAAAAAAAATTGGTATAGATATATCTTTAGTTAATATCATAAAAATAAAACTATTTTTATGAAAAAGAAAGAAATAACTTGAATCTACATAAAAATAAAAAATAATTAAAATTCGTCCTCCAACTTATTTTTAGCTTTAGGACACTATCTTGCTTGAGCCGTCACGGAGTTTTTTGTTTTTTTATCAATTATGTGTTCTAACTGTTGAAGGAAGCTTGACGACTGATGGGACACGTCGAAGGAACAGGTCCATCGAAGCAGACTGAAGAGTTAGAGTTAGACTCGTACTAGCATTAGACTACTAAATCTTAAGTTACGTACGACAAAGCTATTGAATATTATAGGAGTCAACTAGGATAATGTATTTGACTTGTAATACAATACTACTCATGTAGTTATTTGTATTGTAGTAGGATTCCTAGTATAACTAGAATATGACTCTTCTCCTATATAAGGAGATTGTAACTCAACATTATAATAACCAATACATCCTTGATTTCTACATACTTTCGTGAGATTTATAAGTGGTATCTGACCAATAAAGTTTTTCCGCTCTTTAACGTATTAGATCAAAATAAAAAACAACCAAATTATCAAACTGCAATGGCCCATTTTACCAACACTCTTTCGACCTCTTCACTTCATCATCTTATTTTGTCCTGCTCCATTAAACTTAAGACAATGAACTATCTTATATGGAGGACACAAATGACTTAGTTGATTCAAGTGATGAGATTAATCGAAATCATCACAGAACCACGTTGAGCGACCTGTTTCAATGGACAGACTACTGAGAAAAGTGTAACAAGCGAAAGGGTGCAGAAGACAACAACATTGTTGATGATTGGGAGGATAAGGATATGTTACGAAGGAGTTGGATTTCAGGCACCTTGACAGAAGAAAGCATGTACCTGATTGTAGGCTGCTCAACTGCCAAGGAGATGTGTGAATGCTTGGAAGAAACATATTATCAAGCAACTAAAGATAAGAAGTTCCAAATAAAGTAGCAACTGCAAAGTGTGAGGCTAGGAACACAAACAATTGATGAATACATTAAGGAATTCAAAGGCATATGTGATGGTTTTGCAACCATTCACAAGTCTGTAGATGAAGATAGAAAAAATGATTAATTTTGCTAGAGTTCTAGGTCATAATTACAAGACCTTCAGGACTGTCATGCTAGTTAAGACACCATATCCTACTTTTAATCAGTTTGTTAATGATCTCAAGGGTTTTGATATGAGGGAGAAGGAAGAAGAAGTGCCTTAACAAAACAATAACATGGCAATCTCTGCCCAAAGAGGCAGGGGAAGAGGAAACTACTCACAAAGAAGAGGAAATAATAACTTAAATTCAAGAGAAAGAGGCTTCAAGCCTGCAGGACAAGAAACATGTCCTTATAACAACAAAAATTGACCAGGTCCTCAGAACAGTCCTTCAAGTGAAAGTCATGAAAGGGACAATTATGACGCGTGTCAAATTTGTTGTACGAATAACCATACTGCTCTTTAGTATTTTTACAGGTAAGACTACTCTTACCAAGACAAAGATGAGCTACCACAAGCATTGCCTGCTATTAATCTACAACACACTACTGATGACACCTTGTATGTGGACTCAGGAGCAAGTAACTCAGGTATCCTAACTGTCTTAAACACTACAATGAACCAAATAAAATAATTGTTGGAAATGGATCAATGTTGGACATTACACATGTTGGGAAAATATTTGGAGCAGGTCTAAAGTTAAAGAAAGTTCTGGTAGTCCCTAAGATCAACAAAAATTGACTCTCAGTTAGTAAGATTGCAAAGGATAATTGTTGTACACTTGAATTTGATGAAACAAACTTTGTTGTTTAGTACAAGAGGACAAGGACACTGCTGGACAAAAGATCTAAAAGGAATGGACATTATGCTTTGGAAAATAACCATCTTTATGCCTTGACTGCTGCACACGACTAGAACACGTCAAACAACATGTGTCATACTAGATTAGGACACCCTAATTTGAAGTATTTAAAAGTTTTGAGTAGTAATAATTGCATTAATATTAGTAGTTAGAATAAAATTCCTACTGTTTGTTCTAGTTGTCAGTTGAGAAAGAGCTGTAAACTTTTTTTTTGTTTGAGAAATAAAATTGAGAAAGAAACGTTATTGAAAATTCATCGTGACTTCTCGGGACCTACTCCTGTCGAATCTTCCCAACATATGAAATATTATGTCATTTTTGTTGATGATCACACAAGATATTTATGGATTTATCCATTGAAAAAGAAGTCTGAATTCTTTGAGGTCTTTATAGAATTTTAGAAAATGGTGGAAAAATAATTTTCTAAAGAGATCAAGATTTTTCAGTGTGATGAAGGTGTTGAATTTATCCAAATAGACTTCATTAAGCATTTGGAAGATCATGGCATTGTGGGATATATTTAATGTCCTAACACACCTGAACAAAATGGAGTTGCACAGAGAAAACATAGGCATAGTATGGAGACTGGCTTAACTTTACTACTTCATGCAAACCTACCTCTGTTTCTATGTGTTGAAGCTTTCCTCATTGCAGTAGTTTTCATCAATAGATTGCCTTCATTAGTCATAAAGATGGTGACTCCGTTTGTTAAGTTGTTTGGGGAACAACCTGATTACAACAACCTAAAAGTGTTTGGGTGTAGATGTTTTTCATATAATAAGGGTAACAATAAGTTCAGTCCAAAAACATATCCTTGTGTTTTCATAGGGTACAACAACTTACACAAAGGATATAGATGCTATCATCCTTTTACAAGGAGGGTTTACATATCCAGACATGTTTTGTTTGATGAAAACACATTACCTTATGTGTCTCCAAAGAAATATCAAACTAACATTGATGTCTCACCTCACCTTGCTACTTTTGTTAAATCTTTCTCTAAACTGCAGACACCCGATAATTATGATTCAGGGGAAGTACAGGTTGCTAGCCCGCCCATTACTAGTGATAATGCTGCTACACCTCATGTACTCATTGATGATAAGAGTATTATTGACCTATCAAGCACAATATCAGATGTTGAAGAACAGGTTGAATTTGATGATCCACACATTAACATTGAAACTCCAGCTGCAAATTTTGAATATGCCAGCAGCAGTGAGGAACAAGTTGCTCTTAAAGGTCCAACCAATGATCATCATCAAACAACCACTTTAGTTTATGTACCAGTTGACCTTCAACTTGACAATGCTACACTCCAGTCCACTATCTTGGTCAATGTACAGTTGAGGTACTTCCTGCACCGCAAGGGCATCATATGATCACCAGGAACAAGGCGAAGGAACGACACTTGTTACTTGTTGCTAGCAACAACACATAAATTGTAAGAGAACCAAATACTACTAAGGAAGCACTAAAATCACCTTATTGGCTTGCAGCAATGCAAGAAGAAATTGGTGTTTTACATACTAACAAGACATAAACTATTTCAAGTTTTTTGTCTGTGGTCTTGGTGTAGGATAATTGATGGTATCCGAAACATGTTCTTTTGCTATGTGAGGTCCACCATATTTGCTAGCAACCGTACCAGTAACTTCACTCTCACTTATCGACCACCATATTTGCTAGCAACCGTACAAGTAACTTCACTCTCACTTATCACTCCCTCTTCATTCTTTGTTTTTCCATAATGCCATAATATTGTGACATATCTTTAGCGATGGTATGTTGCATCGATATCAACAGAAAACATATCAAAAACATCATTACTGATGTATTCAGCAAATAGAGACATGTACATATCACAATCACTATAAAAATTTTGAAAGAAAAAATATTTTAATAAATTAATAAAGATAACATTTTTAATGAAATCAGTAGAGTATAGAAAATGCATACTTGAAACTATCTCCTTATTGAGGAACATGCATCATATGCTTGATATCAAGTGGTTCGGATGGAGACTTGTGTAGATATTCACTAAGATTATTGGCATACAAATCAATCCTTTTACCATAAAATCCTGTGCCAAAAATATTGTGTATCATTGTTGCAAGTTTACCAACAACTCCAATGAGTTTTTTGGTGTGAACAGATCCTTCTCTCATCGAATCATATACATGTAGACATCTAAGCTTGATTCGAAATACAACCAACAACCAATGAAATTTCTCACTAACGTTGACAGGGACAATGACTTCGTCAATACTGTTCCAAGGAATGTTAGCAAGTAATTTGAAGCCTCTAATACACTGTCCAACATTGTGATCGGGATAAATGGATCTCATGATGCAATTTGACTGTCTCCATTGTTTCTCAATGTTATCAACCCATATCATAAACCAACAATCAACCTACTGTATGATATTGTTGTTGGAGAGTACTTTCCTTCTTTCGCAGATAATAATGGTATTAACATGCTGTTACAAAAAAAAAATTAAACATGTTTAAAATTTTTAGAAAATGAATATTTGTTTGCATTCTAGTTTCTTGTTTTGATGTACATTTGTGAAATAATGTTTTTGTATCCGACACATTCAATTATCATACATGTAACATATATAAATATTTTATACCAATGTTATTTAGAAATCATTCAATATGCATACATGATATGACTTACCCCGTCTTCTCAAGGCCTACCTGGTTTATTAATTATGTGAAAAAAATCTGTTTCTGAAATTTTGACAACATCAAAGTCCATTTGAGGTAACTATTTTTCGCCTTTGAATAAGCTGATTTCCTATAAATATTAAAAAAAAACATAGTGTATAAAAATTGATTTTGTGATATCTAAATAAAAAAATTACTTTATAAACATGTATACTTGACACGCCTAGATGAAACATCTTTGAAAACTCATTTGTTGAACTCGCAATCAACTCAACATTAACCTCAAAATCATTGTGACTTTCAAACGGATGTTTGACTCGAAAGAAAATAAGAACTCTCCTTGAACTTCTTTCGTCTTTCGACAGGTGAATGTATGGAGATGTGTCATACTTGACACATTTTCTATTTCTTAGTTGCACATCTGGAGTTGTAGTAACATTAGGAATTCGATCAAGTGCAACAATCTGTTTCATAGTCGATTCAGGATATTCATCCAATATTGGTGATTTTTAATGTGATGATCCAAGTATGTCAGCATTGAAAACAACACCAATATTTTTGTCAGTTGACTTCTGAGCTTCATCTATATAAGAAAATATCATAATGACAAAAAAATTGTAAATGAAAATACATGTCATAATAGGATTTAAAATCATACTATTCGTGTTTGAAATATGAACCGATTCACCCATTGAAACGGAAGACTGATCCATTGGAGCTTTATCAGATTGTTCAACATTTTGAGGGGTATCATCTTCATGTATAATATAATATAAAATTCAATCATAAAGTAGTGTGAAGCAGATGTCTCAGATGAATTTTATGCAAAATTAATACAAGTTTTTAAACAACAACAGTATACATGCATTGATATTGCCTTTCACAGATTTAATACCAAATTGAAACAACATAAAACATTGAACAAAACAGTTTCATACATTATTAATACATACTAAATCATTCAATAATCATTCAATATTTATACAATACTTATACATGTATAAAACAAACACACATGATCAAAAACATGTATATTATTTGATCATACAAAGTTCATACAAAAAACACACAATGATACAATAATTGTTTTGAGTTTTTTTTAACTTTTTGAAACCATTTAATACCATATAATACCTGTTGGTGTGTAGTTGATGTTGGTTGACCTCTTGACGACCTAAAGCTTAGTCGAATATCGACATATGTTTTTATTTCGGCCACGTGTTTGTCAACCTTATCAATAGATGAAAACACATATATTGAAACAATAAAATAATACAGACAAAAATTAATATTAATTAATTTAAAAGGGATTAACAATAACATTATCTTTCAACTCTTTAAACTCCGCCTTAACCTGTCATTAAACATTAAGATAATTGATATGTTTTTTGTAATATCTTAAAAAAATTAAATCATAATTTTTATTGTATACCTCCACAATTTCTGCCTTCAACTCTACATACTTTTGATCGAAGTCAATACCATTCTTTTCTTATGTTCCTTGATCTTCTGAATCATGGTGACTTCAAGATTGATGTAATCTGATCCATGAAATTTAACTCTTCTTCAGTAAACACTATTTTTCTGAATTTATGTTGTAAAAAAAATATGTGAGAATTATAATCTACAAAACAAAAAGGTAATAATTTATAATTACTAAATAACATTAACTAAAAAAATTACCTGGTTGCCATGTGTTTTGGAAATAATATTCTTCAAGTCATCAAATAAGATAGTGTCATTTGTTGTCTTCCAGTTCAGAATATGCGCTGTGCGATTTGAAGCACAAATAGCAACAGTGTTATCAAAGGGATGACAACACTCATAAAACCAGATCTGGAACGCTATATGGAACTTACTGAATTTGAATGACATAGGATTGTTCAGCAACTTACGACTGCACGCTTTAAGAGTTAGTTCAAAACACCCATTCCCCCATGGAAAGTTGACATATTAATCAGAATCAACCAAATCAAAATACAATTTAAGAATGGTTGTTTTAGAGGGCTCTAAACCAGTCGAAAATGAAAAAATGAGGTACATAATTCCGATTTTTAAAAGGTCATCATCCTCGAAAAAGTAATTCAATTTAAATTTATGGAAGAAATCTGACTTGGGGACTTTGTTCATTTCCCCCAAAATATTATAGGATAAGTCTATTTATAATAGACTAATCCAAAATAAAATCAGAAGGTGGTCTACATTTGATCCCGATTATCGCTGTGAATTCCATGATTCCAATGTGTAATTCTGTCACAACAAACATGTTGCCTCTGACATTTTCAGATTCATTAAGAAAGAAATTACGCAATAGTTGATATTGAATATTTATGTTTTATAATTCATAAAAATAACAAACGATGTTTGTTTCAGAAATTGTTGAAACCTCTCATGTTTGACGAAAGTCAACAGATCACAAAACTCATTCATGTTAGTACATGAAGACCAATGTATGTGTACCTTCTTCGCCTATAAAATTGTTAATACTAAATTAACACATATTTCATACAAAAACCAATAATGTTTATAACCACCAATAACTACATTTTAGCGAACTTTATAATGCATTAATATCATATAAACTAAATAAGAATCATATAAAATACATATAAAAAAAAAGGTATGTTCATACAAATATTATTCATGTCTCATAGACATGCATATCAAACCAAATTCCAATCATAATTTATAGAAAACAGATTAGTTAAACATTTCATACCAATATTATTCAAAAGTTACACAATTGATACCAATATTATTCAAAATTTATACAAAATATATTAGTTAAACAATTCTTTGCCTATAAACTTGTTAATACTAAATTAACACATATTTCATACAAAATCAATATGTTTATACCAGCAGTAATTATATTTTAACGGAATTATAATTAATTTATATCATAATTAAGCGATGGAGTTTGAGTTAATATATTGAACGATGGAACATGAAATTCATCAGATGAAGTCCCTTCAACAAATTTTGAACTTTTACAAGGCGTTTCAGTTGGTTTCTTCGATATTATATGAGAAAGGTAACAATATGAATGATTACGGAGTTAGAGAAGGAGGGGATTAACGGTTGTGGATGTTGGGTAGTGGGATGTTGGGGAAAATGAAGTGGGCTGGTGGCGTGAGGCGTGGGAAAGAAATTGGTAACGTGTCACTTCGGATTGGTGTGTGAGGGAGGGGGCTGTGATTGGGGTATGGGGTGACTGGATTGTAAAGGTAAATAAGAAATTATGATAAATCTAAATCCCTAAAAATATGTAACTGAAAATTTATTTTTAAAAAGGGAAACTAAAAATAATTAATAAATTAAAATTTTAAAAAGATCATTTTTAAAAAGGGAACTGTAATTAAACTAATTAACTTTAATTATAAATAATTAATAGAATAGAAATTTATTAAGATTAAATAATTTTTAAATTAAAGTATAATTGATTTTTAAATAAAAATAATTTATTTGATATGTTATAACCCATAAATAATCTGCTATAAGGAAGAATTTTTTAGAAGTATGTTTATAACCCGTAAAATATACCCTTAAATGTGCATATGATGTGATTTTTTCAATAAGAATTTGTAGTTGTAGTTCTTATGCTTAATAGCATATTAGCTCTATCTTTTGTTTATTTATATTACTAGATGGTTGAGCACGAACCCAACATTGTATATTTTCTATGATCTCCATAGTCCTTTTATCACATATAATAGAAATAACGAATGAAAGTGTAATTCTATTCACTGAAGCAGCTATGTACTTATTATGCTTCTGAAAATATCAATGACTCAACAGTCATGAATATGCACAACAGACGCCATAATGATGTCTACTTTAATTGCATAATGTATACACCCAAAAAAATATAGCAGATGTTTCACTTTTGACATCTAACATGACTATTTCATAATTTAGCATATGTAAAGGCTGAGCCGGAGTTCAATTTTTAAAAGCTGATCTTCTGCATTCAAAAAAATTATAGCACACAAAGTTTTTGAGGTTCATGAGAAAATTGTGTAATGTTAGTAGATATAAAAAGTTGAGGTGGTTTAATGTAATATCCAGAAAATATTTGAGCTAAGACTCAAATCAATCTTCGTAGTGAGTAAATTTTAGTCAAGGAATTTAAAATCTCTTTATTATTAAGTTCAGGTCACAAGATGTAGCACCTTGATTTCTAAAAGAACTAATTGAAAATAACAAAAATCTGAAATTTGGAGAGTTAAGCTAAGTATGAGTTTAAGGTAAACTTCAAATGAACATCGCTCCTAGCACATAATGATTTTAGTGTGCTACAGGATACCTTAGGAAATATCTTTGAATTATCTTTCCAACACCACTGAGTTTGCTAAGTTCCGAGTTCAGATGAGTGAGATATGACCTTTTGAAGTTAGGTTATCCAGTTAAGGAAAGTTACCGAAAATAGTAAGGGAAATTGGTATTTTCCTTAATAAATCAGATTTATTCGTTTTTAGTAAGGTTTTTAGTAAGGTTTTTGAAGGTCTAATCCTATTAGGTTCAGTTTTATAATCCTAATATACATACACCTACGGTTTTTGTTGAGATTTCAAGAAGAAAAAGAAGGGAAAAGAGGGGGAAAAAAAGGAGTGGATCAAGCGTTAGTCGAGATTCTTGTGTCTTATTGCGGAATTTCGCCATGGGTTTAATACGTATGAGGTATGTAAGCTTCCATACGGATGGATTTGTTCACCCACACGCTAAACATTTTATTTTCAACATGATTCACTGTAAAAAGTAGGACTTAAGTTCTAGAGAAATGTTCTTGAACTTTATTCTAAATCTTGTTTTGTTGGGATTTTGATTAGTTCTTCAGATGAAAGTGAATGTTTTGAGTGTTTCTTTGAGTGGGTTGGTGTGCACTTAGGTTGGGTAATTGAATCTAAGGAATACTTGAGAAAAGAAATCGATTAAAAACGATTTAGGATCACAAAACGAGAGGAAAAATTAGTCGATCATGGCCTGGGGAGAGGCTGGCGCTGCGCGCCCTAGATGCTCAAGGGGCTGGGGCGACGCCCCTGCAGTGTTCTCATATTCAGCCTCTGAATATTAGGGCTGGCGCCCCGTGCTCGGAACGCGTCAGGGTCGCCTGCCCCCACTTCTTTCCCGTCGATTGTCCCATTTGAGATCATTTAATGTGTATCTTTACTCCTTTTGATTCTAATCACTCTAAACTAGTTTCCAACACCTAGAAATCATTCATAACATGATCATAACCTTGAATTCATAATTCAAATTCAAGGTAAAGTTAAGAGTTAAGTATTGAGAGTTCTTCTGATCATTTTGAGAAACTATCTTTGAGTCCTTCTTAGGAGTCTTCTATAGTTTCTTATAATTTGTTTCAAGACTCGAGAAAGTGAGTATGAAAGTGAGGCGAATGTATTCATGACCCCACTTTATCATCATGATATGCTTCATATCATGAACCATAACTCTTGAATTCATAATTCACATTCAAGAGAGAGCTAAGAGTAGAGTTCAAGAAAGCCTTTGAGTTTAATTGTGAATTCTTTGAGCTCAGCTATTGATTTGAACTAAGTTTTGAGGAAGTAAGAGAATTATAAGATTAGTATATATGAGTTTAATTTAGTTATGTTTATGTCACGACCCAAAACGAGCCGCGAGTGGCACCCACACTTATCCTCCTATGTGAGCGAACCAACAAATCTAACCCCAACGTTTACCAGTATATAAATTTTGAATAACAAAATATAATGCGGAAGACCAAAACTCATTAATATAACCAAATTAATAAACTTCTAAAATATAATACTTATCATCCCCAAAATCTGGAAGTCATCACATCAAGAACATCTATCATCAAATTTCTAAGTCTAAGAGTAATTAAGAACTAAAATAAGTAAAACGATGGTCCATGTCCGAACTTCAAAGACATCAAGACGCGAAGAAGAGAATCCAGCCCGAGCTAGGAATAATAGCTCACCCTGAAATCTGACGTGCTGAAGACTGGCTAGAGTTGCGGACGAGACGAAGTCACTGGTGCACTTGCTGCACTCCACAAAACAACAAGAAGAACATAAAAGTAGGGGTCAGTACAAGTACTGAGTAGGTATCATCGGCCAACTCAAAATAGA
>NC_028640.1:50267377-50268531 GCF_001406875.1 Solanum pennellii | reverse complement strand
TCCAAATCATGAGTCGGATAGTTACGTTCATGCACTTTTAATTGCCTCGAAGCATAGGCAATTACATTTCTTTCCTGCATTAGCACTGCACCCAACCAGAATAAGATGCATCACAATAGACGATGAAACTCTTACCTTCCACTGGCAGGGTAAGAATTGGTGGTAGTAAACAAAGTCTTGAGTTTCTGAAAACTTTCTTCACATTCATCCGACCATACAAAGGGAACATTCTGCTTAGTCAAATTTGTTAGCTGCGAAGCAATAGAAGAAAATCCCTTGACAAATCGACGGTAGTAGCTAGCTAAACCAACAAAGCTTCTTACCTCTGTAACATTAGTAGGTCTTACCCAACTCTTCACTGCTTCAATCTTAGAAGGATCCACCATCACTCCATCCTTAGAAACCACGTGCCCCAAGAAGGACACTGAATCTAGCCAAAACTCACACTTGGAGAATTTGGCATAAAGCCTTTTCTCCCTCAACAACTCCAATACAATTCTCAAATGCTCCTCATGTTCTTTCCTGCTCTTTGAGTATATCAGTATATCATCAATGAATACAATAACAAAGAGATCCAGATATGGCTTAAAAATCCCGTTCATCAGACTCATGAAAGCAGCAGGGGCATTCGTAAGCCCAAAAGACATTACTAAGAATTCGTAATGCCCATACCTGGTTCGAAAAGCAGTCTTTGGCACATCTGCTGCCCGTATTTTCAATTGATGATAACCGGATCTCAGATCAATTTTAGAGAAGACACAAGCACCTTGTAACTGATCGAACAAATCATCAATTCGAGGAATAGGATACTTGTTCTTAATAGTTACCTTATTCAGCTGCCTGTAGTCTATGCACATCCGAAGGCTTCCATCCTTCTTTTTCACAAATAAAACAGGAGCACCCCAAGGGGATGCACTTGGTCTAATAAAACCTTTCCCTAACAACTCCTGAAGTTGGGCCTTTAACTCCCTTAACTCAGCTGGAGCCATTCTATAAGGGGGGATGGAAATGGGGCGAGTACCCGGCTCCAGATCGATACAGAAATCGATATCCCTATCTGGTGGCATACCAGGAAGGTCTGCAAGAAACATATCCAGAAACTCGCAGACTATCGAAACAGATTCAATCGAAGGTACTTTGGAAGTATCATCCCT
>NC_028640.1:50223969-50261797 GCF_001406875.1 Solanum pennellii | reverse complement strand
TATATATATATATATATATATATATATATATATATTACCCATGAAGCCTTTGAGTTCAATTGTTAATGCTCATAGTTCTGCATGAACCCTATAAGCCGAACAATCTTGAGATGAGAAGTATCTTTGAGTCCTTGAGTTGAATAGTTCATGCTCATAATTTCCGCATGAACCCTCTGAGTTGAGCATTCTTGAAATGAGTAGTATCATTGATGTTCTTGAGTTCAAGTATTGGTTTCTATTTATGGTTATTTAAATCTTAATGTTGAGTCGCTCACGTCCATAATTCGATATGAACCATATTTTAAGGAGTCGTTTACAAATGGTATAAATTGTTTTAAGACTTGAGCATTGAGTTGAGTAAGAGTAAAAGTGAAGTTCAGTTTTTTCAAAAGATTATATGGGAATTAACTATTCCCAAAGAGAAAATGTTTCACATTTAAACAAGAAAGGAAACCTTGATTTTCAAAGAGCCTTTGAGCTAGTTTTCAGAAAAGATTAATCAGTTTCTAAATTAAGAGATAAAACTTTGATTTCCAAGATAGCCTATGAGCTAAGTTTTTGAGAAATTATCTCAAATCACAGAAAGGAGTATGTTTTAAAAAACATAAGAGCTAAAATTATATTTTGGGAGTAGTATTGAGCACCGATATGGGGGAGAGTTCAAATAAATCACAACCCCTATAAACTACGTAGCCACCAAGGATACAAAAGGGTCAATCTTCTGCTTGTAGTTAGCCAGGATGAGGATTCGCTTGGGGACGAGCAATGGTTCTCAAGTGTCGACCATGTCCAAGATATAGGCTTGGGTTGTGATAAACTTGGTATTAGAGCATAGAGTTCTAGTGCCCTAGGTGTCTATGAAGTTGTGGCAAGTAGTATCTTGTTTATGGTTGTGAGGGCCTCACTTCTATAAATAAGGGGCTACAGACGTTTAAGAAAAGTTTCCCTTTCTTTAATACTCTTAATCGTGCAATAGATCTAAGTCGTAGAGATTCATTTGTACTCGTGCATTCTCAGATTTATTTTACCACGCATCATACTAGAGGTGGTTGAAAAGTAAAGTGTAAAGATCCTTATGGATGAGTTGTTCTTAGTGAAAGTCTTGAGAAAGTCATGAGACTCTAGAGGGGATTGATAGAATCTGAAAAGTAAATTAAGTGTGCAGTTTTCAGAGAAATTCACCCATATTCACATGAAATCATGTGTTTGAGCGAAAAGCAAGTTGTACTCTCTTCTCTAAGCCTTGTTTCGATTGAGATCCTTATGAGAAAGTATGCTAACAGCTTTTTAGTATTTTCACCAGAAAACGTAGCATGAGCTAAGGGATCATGAGCAGTAGTAGTAAAGAGTTCCCCTTAAGTTAAGAGAAAAGTATGCGAAGGTTTAGTAATCTAAGAAGGAGAGATGGTTTTTTTGGCAGATTATGTTACTATATTTAAGTACCTAGTAAGTTATTAATGAAGAGTTTTTCCTTATGGGTAGACTAAGAAGTGATGAGTTGTGAAGATTCTATCATAAGAGGTAGAGTGTGTTGTAGCTACAAAGGAGTTTGTGGTGAAGTTTCATTGTGTAGGTAATGATCAAGTGTAAGTGTTGAATAGAAGATCAGAAATATTCATAAAATGATGGATCTAAGCTAGGCTTATGATTTGTTTGAGAGGTTCATGATGATCAGAAGGTTATAGAGCTGATCAAGTAATGAGGTATAGCATAGTAGGCGAGCGATTGTATTGATATTCGAGTTTAGTAATGAACATTATACTTGAGTTTGAGATGAATTTCACAATCCAAAGAATGGTAACATGAGGGTGATGATGTTAGTCTTGAGATTTGATCTAGTAGACTTGACATAGAGTAGTTGTACAAATTGAGATGTTTGTTGCTATGAAGTGTGAGTTTTTACAAGTGAGAGACCATAACCTTTAAATAAGAGTAGTGAAGTGTAGCTAAGTCACAAGAGTAATAGAGCATTAGAAGGTGTACCGAAGGGGTATTTAGTCAAAAGAAGGGGTATTCAGAAGAGGTCTAAGTACCTGTTTATTGAGAGTTTGGTAGTCTGAGATAAGCATCTCCTGGATGTTAGAGTAAAAGAGGATAAAGAAAAGTCAAAGATGTTGGTATAGGTCCATAGCTTTCAAGTGTTAGCTTTAGACCTAACGAGAAAATGATAAGATGAGAAATCAAGTCGTGTTCGAGAGTAAGATAGTAATGAGTTTTAAAGAGTATGGGAATATCCTTTCAGAAGTCCTTTTAGTAATAGAGTGGTGGTAGAAAGAGGAGGTTGATGATCTTATCGTGATGATGATGGTGTGATAATTCCATCTAAGGTTATAAAAGAGGAGGATGAGGTTTTACTATGAGGAATAGTTAAACAAGATCCCTCAGTGGGCTCTGAATGAGTTGGTTAGTAAGAGTCCATGGAGTTGTTAGAGTACTATACTTGAATATGATGGTAAAGAGTAAATAGTTTTGGGATGAGATTTCTATAGAGTGGTATAGAACCTGAACTTAAATATTAGGGTTAAGCTTGAATACAGTAAGAGCATAACATTAGACGTAGAACTTAGTAAGAGTAACCCATTCCATACCGGGGTCCAATCGTCATTCGAGGATGAATGATCCCAAGGGGGAGATATTGTAACACCCCAGAAAATTCTTGAGCTAAGACTTGAACCATCCTTCATAGTGAGTAAGTTTATGCCAAGAAATTTAAATTTCTTTAGTATTAGGATTAGGTCACTAGATGTAGCACCTTGAATTCTAAAAAGAACTTAGGAAATAATAAAAATCTGAAATTTTGAGAGTTAAACTAAGTACGAGTTTTGAGTAAACTTAAAATGACCATAACTCCTAGAAACGGATGATTTTTGTGTGATACAAGATACCTTAGGGAATATCTTTGAATTATCTTTCCAACTCCACCGAGTTTACTAAGTTCGGAGTTCGGATGAGTGAGATATGTCCTTTCGAATTAAGGAAAGTTAGCCAAAAATAGTAAGGGGTATTTTTGTATTCCTTAATAAATTAGATTTAGTTCATTTTTAGTAAGGTTTTTAAGAGTATATTCCTATTAGGTTCAGTTTTATAATCATAATATACTCATAGGGTCAAGAAGACAAAATTAGAGAAAATAGGAGAAAAGAGGAGAGGATCAAGCGTTCGTCGAGATTCTTGCGTCTTGTAACGCAATTTCGCCATGAGTTTAATCCCTAAGAGGTATGTAAGCTTCCACAGTGTTGGGTTTGTTCACCCACAAGACAAACATGTTATTTTCAGCGTGATTCAATGTAAACAAGTTAAAAGATTTAAGTTCTAAAGAAGTGTTCTTGAAGTTCGTTCTAAATCTTGTTTTATTGGGGTTTTGATTATTTCTTGAGATGAAAGTGAATGTATTGAGTGTTGTTTTGAGTGTATTAGTGTGTACTTGGGTTGGGTAATTGAATTAAGGAAAACATGAGAAAATAAATTTATTAAAAGCAATTTAGCATCAGAAAACGAGAGGTGAAATTTGTCGTTCTTGGCATGGGGAGAGGTTGGCGCGGCATACCCCAGATGTGCCCAAGGGTCTGGAGCGATGCCCCTTCAGTACGCCCATATGCAGCCTCTAAATTTTAGGCCTGGCGCCCCATGCCCGGAACGTGCTACGGTCACCTGCCCCCACTCCTTTTTCGTTGGTTGTACCGTTTGAGCTCATTTAAAGTGTATCTTCACTCCCTTTGATTATAATCACTCTAAGCTATTTTCTAACACCTAGAAATCATTCATAACATGATCATAATCTTAAATTCATAATTCAAATTCAAGGTAAAGTTAAGAGTTAAGTCTTGAGAGTTTATTTGATCATTTTGAGAAAGTCTATTTGAGTCCTTTTAAGGACTTCTACAATTTCTACTAATTTATTTCAAGACTCATAAAGTGAGTATGATAGTGAGGAGAAGTATTCAGGAGTCCACTTTATCATCACTATATGCTTCATATCATGAACAATAACTCTTGAATTCGTAATTCACATTCATTTAAGAGTAGAGTTCAAGAAAGTCTTTGAGTTCAATTATGAATCCTTTGAGACCAGCTATTGATTTGAACTAAGTTTTGAGGAAATAAGTAAGAGAATTAGAAGAGTCGTATACATGAGGTCCATGTAGTTACGTAGACCTTTGAGTCGAGTCATTCATGCCCATAGTTCTACACGAACGCCATAAATTAAGCATCATTGAGAGGAGTAATATTTTCAAATTCTAAGTCTTGAGTATTGAGTTCCTAATCCCCTTTGAGATTATATATCTAATCATGGGACTATTTTATATTACCATAAAGTCCTTGAGTTGGATTGTTCATGCTCATAATTCTGCATGAACCTTATAAGTCGAACAGTCTTGAGATGAGAAGTATCTTTGAGTCCTTGAGTTGAATAGTTCATGCTCATAATATTCCCATGTAACCCTCTATGTTGAGCATTCTTGAAATGAGTAGTATCATTGATATTCTTGAGTTTCAAGTATTTAGTTCTATCTATGGTTTTTGAAAACCTTATATTGAGTTGTTCCCGTCCATAATTCGACATGAACCATATTTTAAGAAGTCTTTTGTAAATTCTTTAAACTTGTTTTAATACTTGAGCATTGAGTTGAGTGAGAGTAAAACTGATGTTCAGTTTAGATTCTTCAAAAGATTATATGGGAACTAAATTCCCAGAGAGAAAATGTTTTCACATTTAAACAAGAATGGAAATCTTGATTTCCACAGAGCCTTTGAGCTAGTTTTTAGAAAAGAGTAATCGCTTATAAATTAAATAAGAGAGGAAACCTTGATTTCCAAGATAGACTATGAGCTAAGTATTTTAGCAATTATTTCAAATCACATAAATGAGTATGGTTTTTATAACATAAGAGCAGAATCATATTTTGGGAGTAGTATTGAGCACCGATATGGAGGAGAGATAAGAGCAGAATCATATTTTGGGAGTAGTATTGAGCACCGATATGGGGGAGAGTTCAAGCAACTCACAGTCCCCATAAACCATGTAGTCACCATGGGTACAAAAGGTTCATACTTTCTAGATAATTCCTTTAGTGATTTGTAGCAGAAACTACTAGATCCACTTAGTAGTTTAGATTCTATACACATGGAAAGGTATAGGACGGTCGTGGCAGTGTGAGGCAAAACGTGTATCATCACGATAGCTCTTAAGTGATGGTTGTCGGTAAGAGAAACTCCCACAGCAGTATTTTATATTTTTTATATATCAGAGATATTTGTATTTTCATATACAAACAGAGTTTATATTGCATCTCTTTTATTGCTTTATACTGAGTTGAATATCTTTTATTAACTTGAGCCTTATTTTATTGAGTTGAATATCGTATCTTTGAGTTGAGTATCTTATTCTTGAGTTGAGTTAGTTGAGTGAGTTGAGAAGAGGCAAGTATGTTTCCTTTTTATGAAAGTTCAAGCTTATATTATCCTTTAGAATTCCCCTTACATGCTCGTACATTTCACGTACTGAGCCATTTGGCCTGCATCTTCTCATGATGCAGATCCAGGTATTCAGGATCATCAAAAGGAGCTTCGCTTTGATATCACATGGAGTTCGAGTTAGCTATGGTGAGCCTCCTTACTTTTGGAGGATTTCATTTACCTTTCAATTATATCAGTCGTTAGGATGTCGTGGGTAGGTCCTGACTTCCATCTTTGTCAGTTAGAGGCTTCATAGATACACAGTAGAGTTTCAGGAGTCTTCATTTATTTTGTTAACTTAAGTTGCCTATTTTGGGGTGAGTTGAATATATTATATTACTCAGAGTTTTCTTTTGAGTTAAAGTTATGTCAGTTTCATGAATTTTTATTCAATTTTATGCTTTGTATGCTTGAGTTAGTCATCCGCTTGTAGTCAGTCAGGATGATGGTTCGCTTGAGGACGGCCAATGGTTCTCGAGTGCCGGTCACATCCAGGGTGTAGGCTCGGATCTTGGAATTGATAATGGGAGTGAAATTGTTTGAGAAGTGGCATAGCACATAAAAATGTGTATAACATATTGCCTAGAAAGGTAGAATACCAAGGCGACCCAAAAATCTAGATAATTAATTTACTTCATTCTCCCTTCTAAGTGAACTTGTACTGATTGAGAATCCAAAAACTTATCCTCTTCATTAAGCAAAGTTAACAAAATCAAGAAATATGCTTCGATGGTGTAAAGTCTATTAGAAACTAAAATTGTAAAGTACATTTGCAATTGTATCAGCCAACATATGTTTATGTCTATGTCATGTTGAAATGTCTAGATTATCACAGTAAAAGTTGAGAAGTTCAACTACTTGTGGAGGACAACTTAAAGAGTGCATCTATGTATTATTGTTGGGCTTTGTGGAGGCTTGTGAGCCGGCCCAACCCATTACTGAAACCCTAGGTTAACCATTTGGTTTTCCTATAAATATGATCCTTGTATTTGTAGTGAAGAACTGTGTGCAGGGAGGAGTAGCCGCCGTTACCGTGTGGGTAACCTCAAGCAGCAGCTGGCTAGGAGAACCACGCAGGGTGCGAACAGCCATCGTCCGTGTGCTGTCCGTCGCGCCGTTCCGTTGGCCGCCGCGTCGGGAAGGAGTGTGCCGCCGCCGTTCGCAAGCTACAGCCGTGCAAGACGCCGAGGATCTGGAACCGCCATTCGCGAGCAGCAGCCGCCGCGAACCAGGCAGCCCAGATCGAAGGAGATCTGCCGCAGATCGTAGCCCAGCGAGGGAGAAAGCCGCGCAGCAGTAGCGAGGCAGAGAACGCCGCTGCCGTCCAGTGGCCGCCGCGTCGAGGAGCCTCAGATCCAGCCGCGAGCGTCCAGATCGTGAGCATCGTCCAAATCGCCGCCCGCTGTCTGTAGACGCCGTTAAGGGAATTGCCGAAGTCCTTTGAGATGGCAGAAGATGGGAAGTTCCGAATTGAGAAGTTCGATGGTACAGATTTCAGTTGGTGGAAGATGCAGATTGAAGATTTGCTGGTTCAGAAAGATTTGGACGTAGTGTTGGGTGACAAGCAAGGAAAATTGTCTGATGCAGAGTGGGCAGTTTTGGATCGGAAAGCTATGTCAGTTATCCGACTCTCGTTGACCAAGAATGTTGCGTTCAACATTCTTAAGGAGAAGACAGCGAAAGGCATCTTGGAAGCCTTGTCTAACATGTACGAGAAGCCATCTGCAGCAAACAAAATTTTTCTGATTAGAGAGTTGGTGAACACAAAGATGAAGGAAGGCAGTTCAGTTACCGAGCACATCAACTCATTGAATTCGATCTTAGCCAGACTTTTGTCAGTTGGCATTAAGTTCGATGATGAAGTTCAAGCTTTACTACTGTTATCATCATTGCCTGACAGTTGGTCCGGAACGGTTACAGCAGTTGCCAGTTCAGTGGGACCTAATGGATTCACCTTTGAGAAGATTCGTGATCTCGTTCTTGGCGAGGATGTCAGAAGAAGGAGTTCTGGAGAATCATCAGGTGATATGCTAAACGTCGTCAGAGGCAGAGGAAATAACAGAGGTAGTGGGAGCAGGAACCGAAGAAGGAGTCAGTCAAAGGCTCGGGATGGCTCAGGTGTAACATGTTGGAACTGCAAGGAGGTGGGGCATTTCAGGAATCAATGCCAGAAAGACAAACAAGTCAACATTGCAGAAGACAGCGTCAACGAGGATTTGTTTATCTGTTGCGCGGAGAGCAATGTGGATTCCTGGGTCATGGATTCTGGTGCTTCTTTTCACGCTACCCACAGCAGTGAAGCATTGCAGAATCTGGTTATTGGAGACTTTGGAAAGGTAAGGCTTGCAGACGATAGAGCTCTTGATGTTACGGGCATGGGTGACATGGTGCTGAAGACGCCAGTCGGTTTCTGGACCTTGAAGGATGTCAGAGTTGTTCCAAGCTTGACGAAAAGTTTGATTTCTGTTAGGCAGTTGGATGAACAGGGACATCATGTGAAGTTCGGAAATGGGCAGTGGAAGGTCGTGAGGGGCAATCTTGTCATGGCTCGTGGAACAAAAAGAGGATCGTTGTATATTGTCGGATTACCGTCTGAGGGAGTGACCGTCCCAGTTCAGAAGAAAAACAAAGTCCGGTTCACAGAATCTCGTGGGCAGAAGAAGGTTGTCTTTGCAAGAAAGAAACCCAGAGCCACAGGTCAGATTCAGGATGAACGAGCAAGGAAAGGTTCAGGAAGACCAGTCAGAGGCGTTCGTGGCAGTGGGAGCACCGGCCGTGCTTCAGCCAAGGCTCCTAGAAGACAGTGGGTCAAGAGAACCAGTATTCCAGCTGTTGATACGTCTCCAGAAAATTTCTTGCTGAGTATGGAGAGTGTTTGTTCTCAGGGAGTTCTAGGATCCGGCAGTTCGTGTCTCAAGTGGGAGCCGGTAGGGACCGAGGACGAGTCAAGGGCAGTTTCAGCCGTGACTGATGTGTTGAAGCTTCGGGGAGCTTCAACGGGCCTTTCAGTTGACTGATGAGAAGGCCGCTGTAGCAGGAGAGAGTTGAAAAAGATTACTAGACATACAAGTGTTCTAAGTGGATGACAGTTGAAATTCTTCAAGCCTCCAAGTGGGAGTTTGTTGGGCTTTGTGGAGGCTTGTGAGCCGGCCCGACCCATTACTGAAACCCTAGGTTAACCATTTGGTTTTCCTATAAATATGATCCTTGTATTTGTAATTCCAAGTAGTAGCACAAGTGAAATAAAATCCTCCTGTTACAGTCGTGGAGTAGGGAAACCGAACCACGTTAAATTCTTGTGTGTCCCGTTTGTGTTCCGTTTCTCTTTTCTCTAGATTATTTGTGTGTGTTGTGTGTTTAATTCCCAACAATTATGTCATAAAAAACTGTTAGTGTATAACAAATCCAAAATAATTTGAATAGTTTTTCTTGAGAGTACATGTATACACTCTTTAAGTTGGTCCTCCACAAGTAGTTGAAACACATAAATATGTACGTAGAAAATCTTATAAGAAGTCATCGGAAGAAAAGGTAAATAAAGCACATTTTTACATGCTCAAGGAGGATAATTGTTGTTCCTAAATGGGATGTTCGAAGCTAATTTGAACTATCAATGATATCCAATTGGAAGAAGTACAAGATCTTTGCTTGACAGCTCTTCACCTGCATGTATATTCCATGGATATACACTACTTCATACATCTAATGCAGGACATCTGAAGCACATTATAGTATATTGAGGGGAGTCGAAAATGAATCCAACTAATTTGAACCCAAAGTAAATTTGAGCGGGTCAAGACCCAACTCGATTTCTATTTCAATCCATTTTAATATGTGAAAAAAATGTTAAATTACAATATTATAGTATTTAATAGGATCTTTTAGTCACACTTTCAATATTTCTTTATAATGTTAATATGTTTAGTTTATTATGTATTTGTTTTATGTTTTTTATTTGCTTTAATTAAAAAAATATAATTATTTAATAACAGAACGGAGAATTTAGGGGAGAAAATATTTTTCGAAAGAACTTTATCCCTTAAAATTCTTTGTCAATTACAAATTCAAAGATAAACGATAGAGCACCCATTACCCTTCTTCATCAAATTTTGAATATTAATTTATAAATTTACATTTATAATGCTCTATCTATATTGAAGTGAATTCTATTAAATTCCATGTTTTTACTTGGGAAGATGATTTTGAGAAGAAAAAAAAAGTAGATAACATTTCATTGACAAACAACTTTGGAAAAGGAATTTCCAACTAAAATTTCAATATAACTTACCGAATTATAAATTCGACCAGGTATTAGTTAACTGGTGAATCCTACATAGAAAATTGTACATATTTTCATTGATAAATGTAAATTGTATCTATTATGAAAACGCTGGAAAGCATAAGTTTTGGTGGATAATTTTAATTTTAGCTTGTTTGAAAACAAAATAAAAATGGAAGTGGAACGTTTTTAGAATTTTTTTGTAATGATTAGTGCAATTGGAGAATCGTAAGGTTATTTGGCTGTTTTTTTTTAGATATATTGTATCCGAAATCAAAAAATTTGTGACATGTTTGTTGCTTAGAATACAACAAACTTTCCTTGGGATACAAACATATAAGGATAAAATATAATGGTAATCATGTAATATTATAATTTTAATCACTTTGATACAATTATAAAAGTAAAATACATACGCAATCATGAATACAATATTGTTAAAGAATGTGAATCTGTATTATTCTCAAATAATATTTTTTCACAAAATAATTTATACTGATGCTCGTAAATAGTATCAGTCAAGTCAAATGATATTTAATTTCATTGTTAACGTGTAGCGTAGCACTGCATGTGAGGAGCATTCTTAGGTGGATCTTTGCACGCAAAGCCAGTTCCCTGAATAAATGAATTAGGCAAGAAACTTAGAATGAAGACAAAAACAAATTATATTATAATTACTTAATAAATTAACATGTACTTAGAAACCACAAGTATACCACAATATATACAAACATACAAAATATACATATATAGAACCACAAATAAACAACATTGAATACAATAATTGAAGAATACACTGTTATGAATACAACTTTCGAGAAGAAACTAAAAGGAATGCAGTTAATATCTGAAGAATGCAAAAACATTCTAAATAGATCCATGGATAATATTATGAATACAAGTAACATATAAATTAGCATGAATACAAACTTATTGGACTGAATATAAACACATAAAGACTTATGGACAAAAAATTCTAAAAAAATAATTCAACTACACCAAATTAATATGCAGAAACACTATTTGTTACAAAACTCCATTATCCACCCCCTGATTAACAAATAACTAAAAATACAAAAATATTTTGAAAGTGATATATAGATAGAATGAATATAAGTTTGTGGATACAATATCTATACAAACAACATGTCCTATAAACAAACTAAAAATTCAGAAATTCATACTACAATTCTACAGTATCCGTATAAATTATAATGAATATATATATTAAAACAGTAGCAATATGTGAAAAACAAATCAACTACACCAAATTAATATGGATACTTATTGGATTGAATACAAATACAATTTGTACAATCACCCCATTATCCAAAACAACATACATAATATCCTATACTACTGAATATAATTCTGATACAAATGCAAAATCTGATTTTTGTGTTCTCAACTTATACGTATATTCAATTGAACTTGCAAAAGTCTATAATGGTAAGACATAAAATTAAAATTGAAATCTAACGATAAATTTCATGAAGAGAAGGAAATACATTTTCATTAATTCTATCTTCACGAAAATGTTTATCCACTAAACAAACAAATATTTTGAATGATTTAAACAAAAACAAAACAAGTAAAAAGCTTAAAAATTGCAAAAAGATATATACCTGAATCAATAGGATTGTTGTGAATATCTTTTGGTATAAGTTTTTTCAATTTCAGAAGAAAAAAAGGCACTTAAAGATGAGAGAGAAGCGAAAGATGAAATATTGAAGAATAATATAAAAAAGGATTAGATGAGATACATTTTCTTAAAAAAATAAATAAGAGAGAGAACTTGGGTTGAAACTGTGTTTAATGTGAGATAAATTAGAAACTAACTTAGAATACATTTTTTTTTCCAAAATATTGAGATATTAACATTTTACAAAATATATTTTAAGGTGTAGACGTTTTTAATAATTATGTTAGGAATTAACTAATTTATTATTGTTAAACATTATCAGATGTCGGGTACAAAAAGGGGCAAGAATTGGGCTAAAAGCCCAAAGAAAGCATTTCAGCTTTTAATGCTAGTTATAATTAGGACATGTGCAGATAAGCCACAAGCTCGAAACTGAAATTAGGCTCAAATATTGATTCAGGCGGTTAGAAACTATGTGTTTACTTAATTTTAAGGTTTTTCCCTAAATCAATTCCCCAAAAGATTACTGTTTGACTACTTATATTTTTCTTTAAATTTGAACTAGTGTTTTTCTTTTCTTACTCCAATTACTTTGAAATTAATTGCTTAGGTAGTTATCCCTCATACTATTTCTCTTTCCCCCTAAAAACAATCTTAAGATTCAAATTGTGTACTTGGTATTTATCTCAAAGTTTACATAGATCATAAATCATTCTTTTCATAAAATATACATATCTTTCTTAATCATAATTTATAAGTTCATAACCATAATACAAAATTCATGTTTTTAAAGTAGACATAGGCATGGATCCATATGAAATCAATTCAAAACCATGTATTTAATCAAATCAAACATAATAACATTGAAAAATAATAATTAAATTATAATATATAGGACCCATGGAAATTCACATGAACGCTGATGAAATTAGGTGAAATCAATTTAGAAGATTGAGGCTCTTTCGGAACCAATGGGTATCCATTAGTGAATTCCCATATACCTTGGGTAATCAAAGCCCCAACAAGAGAGAAGAAACTCTTCAAGCTCTTAAAACACTAGTTCTTCACTTTGGAGATCTTGAGAGGATTTGGAGAAGAATCCTTTAAGATAATTTGAGAGTTTGAGTGAATGGGTTAGATTTTGAAGAGTAAAAACGGTTATAGGGGTAGTTGTAAGGACCCTAAAAATGAACTAGTGATACTAGAGCATTGTATGTTAGAATATAGTTGGTAATCTAGTATGGTAATCTAGTATAAATTCTTAAAAATGAGTTTAAAAGTCAGTTTGGTTGTTTTCAAGGTCAAACGTCAAGAAACAACCAAGACGTTTGGAAACTAGTCGTTTGTGTGCTAGTGTGTTCTTATGTGTTGTTGAAATGGAGTTGATGTTTAGGGTTTAAAAATTGTAGAAGGGCCCTAGTACCTTGATGTTCATGTTTAGGGTTAAACGTCCATGTAACACCTCGTATCCAAAAAAGTACAAAAAATGCAGATTTTCAGAAGTTGCAGGTGCCAGCAATAGAGCCAACTCCGGACCGTCAGTCAACTTACGGTCCGTCAGTCGACTCCGTCGATGGGCTAGTTGACTCCTAGTTCCAAGTCAGCAATGACGGTCGACTAGTACAGACCGTCAGTCGACTTACGGTCCGTCAGTCGACTCCGTCGATTCCCCAGCTGACTTTCAACTCTCAGTCACAAATGACAGTCGACCAGTACAGTCCGTTAGTCGACTTACGCTCCGTCGATTCGCCAGCTGACTTTCAACTCTCAGTCACAAACGACGGTCGACCAGTACGGACCGTCAGTCGACTTACGATCCGTCAGTCTACTCCATCTGTGACTCCAACAACTTTTAAGTTAGAGTTCTTTTGTTCTTTTCCTACTTCTTTTAAATCCTAAGATACGTCGTTTTGACCCTAAATCATCATGTTTTAGTCATTTTAAGCCTAGAAATATAACTAAAACTTACCTAAGTCAAATCATTAATCAAAACATAGAAAATTAGAAGCAAGAAAGGAGAGACCCCTAGTTCAAGAACGCAACAAGGTTCCAGCAATTCCAACCCCGAAATCTAAGTGTTTCTCTATGAATTTCATCTCCAGGTATGTGGGATTTCACTAGTGGGTTTCTTTTACCCATTGGGTCCCTAGTTTTCAGTTAGTTCTTGATTCTCATATCATGATTAGACCTAGGATTTCTAGAACTTCGACAAAACTTCATGAATTTATTAAACATATGTTCCAAATCAGATTGTAAAGTTATTATTCAGTTTATCGCATGAATTTCATAACCCTAGATTTGTATTTCTTTAGTTCTTGAATTACACATGCTAGGTCAGATATTTCAGTTATTCAGTTATACATGCCTCAGTTTTTAATGCATCATTATCAGATTAAATGTTGCATTCTCAGTTTGCATGTTCAGTTTTGAGTTATTCAGTATTTATAGAAACTCAGTCATAGTCAGTTAATACATAATTCATTGGGAGTAGCATAATACCTAGTTGGACTAGGGTTCAGCGTACCCAATTAGTCCCAGAACTACTAGCCAAGTTGGTTGTAAGTCCCTCTGTGGGCAATCAATTTAGTGATCACGCCAGCATGCCTTTATACCTTTGGCAGGGTATATTGGGTCCTCTCGATGGGGCGTATACATCAGACTCCACATTTAGCTCATGTGATTTTATTATTGGCTATTAGTAGCTCCCACAGTTCAGTCAGACTCTCTTGCATTGACCATTTATCAGTATATTCAGCATTCAGTTTCAGCATGTTATAAATTGGTCATTACATCCAGTTAGCTCAGAATTCAGTATATCATGTTCAGACTATTATACTTGCTTTTATGCTTGTTCAATTATGTTTTATTTCAGCTTTACTCTATCCTACATGCTCAGTACCTTCATGTACTGATGCATACGTGCGCTACATCTTCTCGTGATGTAGGTTCAGGTTCTCAACATCCAGATCACGCTTAGACCGATTTCTGATCTCCAGTTTAGTAGATTGAAAGGTGAGTCCTCATTCTCCGAGGACAATAGTCATGAGTTCATTTCAGTCTTTTAATCATTAAGTTTCAGTTTTTCCTAGACTTAGCTGGGGCTTGTCCCAGTACTTCTAGTCATTTAGAGGCTTATTTCAAAGATACTTAGTTTCAGCTTAGTATTGAGTTAATATTTCATTTCTATTAAACTCATTGTTTTCAAATACCTCAGTTATAGAATATGGGTATTCCCCATCTTTTGAGTTTAAATTATGACTTAGCTTCCGCATCAACTTATATTCTCTAGTATGCTCATGATCATGCCAGCATGGTTAGTGTAACGACCCTTTTGGTCGTTTTGAGTAATAGAGATTTTTACTTGATAAAATACTTTTCGATAGATTTTAAATGGTATTTTGAACTATTTATTTAACTACAAAATTTTAGTTGACATATATTTATTAAATAATAAATATTTTTATTAGTTGGGGGTTAATGGGTCAAACACATAATTTTTTTAGTACCACTTAACCTATGTAAAAGAATAAAATAAGATGGAGATGAATTATTTAGCAATAGCAAGAAAGACAGAAACCCTACGAAGATTTTCAACTTCAGAAGAAGAAGCGTGGTGCTTCAGGTATGAATCTAAATTTTTAAGAAAATAAAATATGTTATAAGAATGCACTTCGGTTCGTTCTTAAGATTTGTGAATCAATTCTTATTAACAGTGGGTGATTGGTTTTGATTGGTTGGTTGGAGTTGGACTCACTAAGTATGTAGGATTGTGTTGGTAGGAATTACTGTTGTATGATAAATCCTTGGCATACATATAATTTTCAAGTAGTGGGTCTTGTGTATTCAATTCAAATTTCATGTAATATAGTGAACATAATGGCAGAAGTGTGAAATATTTTGACGGCTACCAAGATTGGCATGAATAATCAATCATTAGGTGATGATAGGTAGATCAATCATCAATTAATATATAGGTTAGATAGTCTATATGACAAGCAAGGTGGTATTTTAACAACTCCTCTTAAGTCGATTTTGTGTTGGAAATTTTCGTATAATATTATAAATTTAGTTCATGTTTAAACATAGTGAAATAGGTAATTAAATATTAAGGTAGGGCATGTGTTAATTGTATTAGCAGAAGTCATGTGTTAATAGTAATAGCAGAAGGTGCTGGGCCGGAATATGTTACATAAACCATGCAAGCATTTCAAGAAAAGATGCATATAGAAATAGGCTTTAACTTCTTAACATCATAATTTAGTTATTATATTATAAATACCTTTGGTATATTTTTATTGGTAATAGAATATAAGAAATTGAGACTTATCCATAAGTTGGAGCATTAGGAAATTTATCATACAATTAGGTGAGTTCTTGGATTTAGGCTTAGATATATAATAATATAACTGTTTGTAGACTCGTTAACATATAATTATGCATGTGTACTTGATAGATTGAAAACGTTCAGAGGCGTTAAGGAAAGGAAAGGCATTGGAGAAGTAGTTTTCTTGACTTCGATTCTTCGGTGGAGGTAGGTTATGGTTTATTTCTAATTGATAGATAAACTCTAAATAGCGATTGATATGTAAAGTCTCCTATGTACTTGATAGTGTGGTTGTATGTTTTGATTGTGAGGTTTGTGGTTGGCCTAAAATTATGAGACTGTTGAATTTCTGATCTTGAAATCTCTCTATTAAAATGACGCCTTGAATAAAGAAGGCTTGATGAAATAAAATAATGAGATAATTGGATCGGAGTGTCACGTTCTGACACGGTATTATGGGATCGGAGTGTCACGTTCCGACATGATATATGGGATCGGAGTGTTACGTTTCGACACAATAACATTAAAGGAAAGGAATCTTGAATTAACTTAATATACTCAATCTCAAAGAACCTATTTTCCAAATGAGTATGGTGTGGAGGCATGAGTCCTCATAGGTGTGCTTGATGTTGTGATTGATGGTGTACCTATTATGGTGTTGTTGTCAATGGTTCATGTGTTTGTTGTTTGCCACCTGTTAAGTATTGTAGTTGCTTTTATATTATTATTCAATGTATATTGGTTTCTATTTTGAGTTGGCCGATGATACCTACTCAGTACGTGTTCCTTGTACTGACCCCTACTTGTATTTTCTTCTTTGTTCTTTTGTGGAGTGCAGCAAGTGTACCATCGACTTCGACTCGCCCTCAGCTCTAGCCAGTCTCCAGCACATCAGAGTTCAAGGTGAGCTATTAATTCTAGCTCGTGCTGGATTCTCTCATTCACGTCTTGATGTCTTTGAATTTCGGACATGGACCATCTTTTTACTTATTTTGGTTTCTTAAATACTCTTAGACTTGGTAATTTGAGGATAGATGTTCTTGATGTGATGACTTCCAGATTTTGGGGATAATAAGTGTTAAACTTTAGAAGCTTATTTAATTGGTTACATTAATAAGTTTTGGATCTTCCGCATTATTTTTGTTATTTATAGTTGAACTATTGGTAAATGTTGGGGTTTAGATTTGTTGGTTCGCTCACCTAGTAGGTTAAGTGTGGGTGCCACTCACGACTCGTTTTGGCTCGTGACAAACTTGGTATCAGAGCGTTAGGTTCGTTGGTCTCATCACACAAGGACAAGTCTAGTAGAGTCTTGAGGAACGGTATGGGGACGCCTTTACTTTTCTTCGAGAGGCTATAGGACTTTAGGAAAACTCCATTCTTTCTTTCTTTCGTGCTATTACTTGGATCCAATTGGTATCTAGGTGATACAAATTTGTATCTAACATTCTCACTCTATTTCGCAGATGGTTAGAACTAGAGCAACAACTGTGCCAACACCAACCCCGGCAAGACAGGGTGCGTCTGAGCCAACCATTGGGGCTGTAACTCGAGGAGGAGCAGTGGCAAGAGGTCGTGGTAGAGGTCGCAGGAGGACGCCCACTAGAGGCAGAGGACAAACATTTGGTCTAGCTAGGAATAGAGTAGTGACTCCTCCACCGACTGATGAGGTAGTGAGAGAGGGTGAGGAAGGGGAAAATGAGCAGGTTCAGGATAAGGAAGTACCACCCCAGCCTACCCCAGAGATAATTAATCAGGTTCTTAGTTATCTTAGCGGGTTATCTGATCAGGGCAAGACACCTCCAGTGTTTTCTGGACCAGCACCTCAGGCTCAGGGAGTACAACATGCAGCTGCTCTGGCTCCCCGCATGGATGCATCATTGGAAGTAGGCACGTTTCCTCGATTGACTATAGGGTCTATAATGACAAGTGATCAGCATGAACTTTTCATTAAGTTCTTAAAGTTGAAACCCCCAGTCTTCAAGGGTGCTGAATCTGAAGATGCCTATGATTTTCTGGTTGATTGTCATGAGCTGCTACATAAGATAGACATAGTAGAACGATTCGGTGTTGAATTTGTGACCTACCAGTTTCAGGGAGATGCCAAAATGTGGTGGCGGTCGTATGTTGAGTGTCAACCAGTAAGGGCACCACCTATGACTTGGGCATCATTTTCTAGCTTATTTATGGAGAAGTATATACCCCGGACTTTGAGGGATAGGAGGAGAGTTGAGTTCCTGAGCCTAGAGCAAGGCAGGATGTTTGTTGCTGCTTATGAGGCCAAATTTCGTGCACTATCCAGGTATGCCACTCATCTTTGCTTCAGTCCACAAGAGCGGATTCGCCGCTTTGTGAAAGGATTGAGGTCATATTTGCAGATTCCAGCCTTACAGGTAGCTGCTGCAGCAAAATCCTTTCAGGAAGTGGTTGATTTTGTGATAGAGGTAGAGGGGGTGAAGCCAGACGACTTCACCACAGCATTGACATTTAAGAAGTTTTGTAAGGGAGGTGAGTTTAGTAGTTCTTACTCCAGAGGGTAGAGTTCAGGAGGTTATCCAGCCCGTCCTATCCAGTCTTCATTGCAGGCTTCAGCTGGGGGTCCATCGCAGACCAGTCGGCCTTTTCTGATTTTGGAGGTTATCTCCAGACTTCGTCATTTTCACAGAGACTTATACTTGACTCCAGAAATTGTTATGGATGTGGAGAGGCTGGACATATTAGGAAATATTGTCCAAAACAGAGTTTCAGACCCCCAGTAGTTAGAGGTAGAGGTGGTCATGCTAGAGGCCGCCATTCTGGAGGACGTGGTGGCCAAGGTAATGGTGGTCGCCAATTCAGTCGGGGTGGCGGGCAATTTGGAACTACTGCAGCGCAGCTTGGTAGGGGCAATGGACAGACAGGTGATAGGGCCCATTGTTATGATTTCCCCGGGAGGTCTGAAGCAGAGACATCTGATGCTTTTATCACAGGTACTCTTTTGGTCTGTGATTGCATGGCTTCTGTATTGTTTGATCCTGGATCCACATTTTCATATGTATCTTCCTCATTTGCTACTGGTATTGATTTATATTGTGATTTGCTTGACATGCCTATTCGTGTCTCTACTCCTGTGGGTGAGTCTGTGATAGTTGAGAAGGTGTATAGGTCTTGCCTTGTGACTTTTGTGCGGAGCAATACTTATGTAGATTTGATTATTCTAGAGATGGTTGATTTTGATGTAATTCTGGGTATGACTTGGCTTTCTCCAAATTTTGCAATCTTAGATTGTAATGCTAAAACTGTGAAATTGGCCAAGCCTGGGACAGATCCGCTAGTGTGGGAGGGTGACTATATTTCCACTCCAGTTCGTATTATCTCTTTTCTTCGTGCTAAGCGGATGGTTATTAAGGTTTGTTTAGAATTTTTGGCACATCTAAGGGATGATACTTCCAAAGTACCTTTGATTGAGTCTGTTTCGATAGTCCGTGAGTTTCTGGATGTGTTTCCTGTAGACCTTCCTGGTATGCCACCGGATAGGGATATTGATTTTTGTATTGATCTGGAGCCGGGTACTCGTCCCATTTCCATTCCCCTTATAGAATGGCTCCAGCTGATTTAAGGGAGTTAAAGGCCCAACTTCAGGAGTTATTAGGTAAAGGTTTTATTAGACCGAGTGCATCCCCTTGGGGTGCTCCTGTTTTATTTGTGAAGAAGAAAGATGGAAGTTTTCGGATGTGCATAGACTACATGCAGCTGAATAAGGTAACTATTAAGAACAAGTTTCCCATTCCTCGCATTGATGATTTGTTCGATCAGTTACAAGGTGCTTGTGTCTTCTCTTAAATTGATTTGAGATCCGATTATCATCAATTGAAAATACGGCAACAATTGAAAATACAGGCAACAGATGTGCCAAAGACTGCTTTTCGAACCAGGTATGGGCATTATGAATTCTTAGTAATGTCTTTTCGGCTTACGAATGCCCTTGCTGCTTTCATGAGCCTGATGAACGGGATTTTTAAGCCATATCTGGATCTCTTTGTTATTGTATTTATTGATGATATACTGATATACTCAAAAATCAGGAAAGAACATGAGGAGCATTTGAGAGTTGTATTGGAGTTGTTGAGGGAGAAAAGGTTTTATGCCAAATTCTCCAAGTGTGAGTTTTGGCTAGATTCAGTGTCCTTCTTGGGGCACGTGGTTTCTAAGGATGGAGTGATGGTGGATCCTTCTAAGATAGAAGCAGTGAAGAGTTGGGTAAGACCTACTAATGTTTTAGAGCTAAGGAGCTTTGTTGGTTTAGATAGCTACTACCGTCGATTTGTCAAGGGATTTTCTTCTATTGCTTCCCAGCTGACAAACTTGACTAAGCAGAATGTTCCATTTGTATGGTCGGACGAATGTGAAGAAAGCTTCCAGAAACTCAAGAGCTTGTTGACTACTGCACCAATTCTTTCCTTGCCAGTGGAAGGTAAGAATTTTATTGTTTATTGTGATGCATCTTATTCTGGTTTGGGTGCAGTGCTAATGCAAGAGAGGAATGTAATTGTTTATACTTCGAGGCAATTAAAAGTGCATGAACGTAACTATCTGACCCATGATTTGGAGTTGGCTGCAGTTGTATTTGCATTAAAGCAATGGAGAAATTATCTATATGGGGTCAAGTGTGAAGTTTATACAGATCATCGTAGTTTACAATATGTCTTTACTCAGAAAAATTTGAATTTGAGGCATAGGAGGCGGATGGAACTATTTAAAGACTATGATATTACTATTTTGTATCACCCAGGAAAAGCTAATGTTGTGGCAGATGCTTTAAGTAGAAAAGCAGGGAGCATGGGTAGTTTAGCCCACTTACAGGTTTCTAGACGCCCATTGGCTAGAGAGGTTCAGACTCTGGATAATGACTTTATGAGGCTGGAAGTACTGGAGAAAGGAGGATTTTTGGCCTGTGTGGAGGCAAGATCTTCTTTTCTTGACAAGATTAAGGGAAATCAGTTTGCTGATGAGAAGTTGAGCCAAATTCGAGATATGGCATTGCTAGGAGAGGCTAAAGAAGCAGTAATTGATGAAGAAGGCGTCTTGAGGATTAAGGGAAGGGTATGTGTGCCCCGTGTGGATGATTTGATTCACACTATTCTTACATAGGCTCATAGTTCAAGGTATTCTATACATCCTGGTGCAACCAAGATGTATCGTGATCTAAAGCAACATTTTTGGTGGAGTAGAATGAATCGTGACATTGTTGATTTTATTGCCCAATGCCCGAATTGTCAGCAGGTAAAGTATGAAAAGCAGAGGCTCGGAGGGACACTTCAGAGAATGCCCATTCCTGAATGGAAGTGGGAAAGAATTGCAATGGATTTCGTAGTTGGTCTTCCAAAGACATTGGGTAAGTATGATTCTATTTGGGTAATTTTGACAGGTTAACTAAGTCTGCTCACTTCATTCCGGTCAAGATGACTTACAATGCAGAGAAGTTAGCCAAACTCTATATCTCAGAAATTGTTCGATTGCATGGAGTTCCACTTTCCATCATATTAGATAGAGGTACGCAATTTACTTCTAAGTTTTGGAGAACATTACATGCTGAATTAGATATTAGGCTGGATCTTAGTACTGCATTTCACCCTCAGACTGATGGTCAATCTGAGCGAACGATTCAGGTGTTGGAGGATATGCTTCGTGCATGTGTGATAGAATTTGGTGGTCATTGGGATAAATTTTTATCTTTAGCAGAGTTTGCATACAACAATATCTATCACTCGAGTATTGATATGGCGCCATTTGAGGCATTGTATGGGAGGAGATGTAGGTTCCCCATTGGTTGGTTTGATGCATTTGAGGTTAGACCTTGGGGTACTGATGTTTTGAGGGAATCATTAGATAAAGTGAAAGTTATTCAAGAAAATCTTTTAGCATCTCAGAGTAGGCAGAAGGAATATGCAGATCGAAAGGTTAGGGACTTGGATTTTATGGAGGGTGAAGAAGTCTTGCTGAAGATTTCACCCATGAAGGGTGTGATGCGGTTTGGTAAGAGAGGTAAGCTAAGTCCGAGGTATATTGGACCATTTGAAGTACTTAAGAGCGTGGGGGAGGTGGCCTATGAATTAGCCTTGCCTCCAGGACTGTCAGGAGTGCACCCGGTATTTCATGTGTCTATGCTAAAAAAATACCATGGTGATGGAAACTACATTATTCATTGGGATTCAGTTCTCCTTGATGAGAATCTGTCTTATGAGGAGGAGCCTGTTGCTATTCTAGATAGGGAGGTCCGCAAGTTAAGATCAAAGGAGATTGCATCTATCAAGGTTCAGTGGAAGAATCGGCCAGTTGAAGAGTCAACTTGGGAGAGTGAGGTTGATATGCAAGAAAGATATCCAGATCTTTTTACAGATGCAGGTACTCTTTCTCGCCCTCGCCTTTCTTTTGATCGTTCGAGGACGAACGATGGGTAAATTGGTATCTATTGTAACGACCCTTTTGGTCATTTTGAGTAATAGAGATTTTTACTTGATAAAATACTTTTCGATAGATTTTAAATGGTATTTTGAACTATTTATTTAATTACAAAATTTTAGTTGACATATATTTATTAAATAATTAATATTTTTATTAGTTGGGGGTTAATGGGTCAAACACATAATTTTTTTAGTACCACTTAACCTATGTAAAAGAATAAAATAAGATGGAGATGAATTATTTAGCAATAGCAAGAAAGACAGAAACCCTACGAAGACTTTCAACTTCAGAAGAAGAAGCGTGGTGCTTCAGGTATGAATCTAAATTTTTAAGAAAATAAAATATGTTGTAAATTGAATGCACTTCGGTTCGTTCTTAAGATTTGTGAATCAATTCTTATTAACAGTGGGTGATTGGTTTTGATTGGTTGGTTGGAGTTGGACTAACTAAGTATGTAGGATTGTGTTGGTAGGAATTAATGTTGTATGATAAATCCTTGGCATACATATAATTTTCAAGTAGTGGGTCTTGTGTATTCAATTCAAATTTCATGTAATATAGTGAACATAATGGCAGAAGTGTGAAATATTTTGACGGCTACCATGATTGGCATGAATAATCAATCATCAGGTGATGATGGGTAGATCAATCATCAATTAATATATAGATTAGATAGTCTATATGACAAGCAAGGTGGTAATTTTAACAACTCCTCTTAAGTCGATTTTGTGTTGGAAATTTTCGTATAATATTATAAATTTAGTTCATGTTAAGACATAGTGAAATAGGTAATTAAATATTAAGGTAGGGTATGTGTTAATTGTATTAGCAAAAGGCATGTGTTAATAGTAATAGCAGAAGGTGCTGGGCAGGAATATGTTACATAAAGCATGCAAGCATTTCAAGAAAAGATGCATATGGAAATAGGCTTTAACTTCTTAACATCATAATTTAGTTATTATATTATAAATACCTTTGGTATATTTTTATAGTTAATAAAATATAAGAAATTGAGACTTATCCATAAGTTGGAGCATTAGGAAATTTATTATACAATTAGGTGAGATCTTGGATTTAGGCTTAGATATATAATAATATAACTGTTTGTAGACTCATTAACATATAATTATGCATGTATACTTGATAGATTGAAAACATTCAGAGGCGTTAAGGAAAGGAAAGGCATTGGAGAAGTAGTTTTCTTGACTTCGATTCTTCGGTGGAGGTAGGTTATGGTTTATTTCTATTTGATAGATAAACTCTAAGTAGCGATTGATAGGTAAAGTCTCCTATGTACTTGATAGTGTGGTTGTATGTTTTGATTATGAGGTTTGTGGTTGGCCTAAAATTATGAGACTGTTTAATTTCTAATCTTGAAACCTCTCTATTAAAATGACGCCTTGAATAAAGAAGGCTTGATGAAATAAAATAATGAGATAATTGGATCGGAGTGTCACGTTCCGACACGGTATTATGGGATCGGAGTGTCACGTTCCGACACGATATATGGGATCGGAGTGTCACGTTCCGACACAATAACATTAAAGGAAAGGAATCTTGAATTAACTTAATATACTCAATCTCAAAGAACCTATTTTCCAAATGAGTATGGTGTGGAGGCATGAGTCTTCATAGGTTTGCTTGATGTTGTGATTGATGGTGTACCTATTATGGTGTTGTTGTCAATGGTTCATGTGTTTGTTGTTTTCCACCTGTTAAGTATTGTAGTTGATTTTATATTATTATTCAATGTATATTGATTTCTATTTTGAGTTGGCCGATGATACCTACTCAGTACGTGTTCCTTGTACTGACCCCTACTTGTATTTTCTTCTTTGTTCTTTTGTGGAGTGCAGCAAGTGTACCATCGACTTCGACTCGCCCTCAGCTCTAGTCAGTCTCCAGCACATCAGAGTTCAGGGTGAGCTATTATTTCTAGCTCGTGCTGGATTCTCTCATTCACGTCTTGATGTCTTTGAATTTCGGACATGGACCATCTTTTTACTTATTTTGGTTTCTTAAATACTCTTAGACTTGGTAATTTGAGGATAGATGTTCTTGATGTGATGACTTCCAGAATTTGGGGATAATAAGTGTTAAACTTTAGAAGCTTTATTTAATTGGTTACATTAATAAGTTTTGGATCTTCCGCATTATTTTTGTTATTCATAGTTAAACTATTGGTAAATGTTGGGGTTTAGATATGTTGGTTCGCTCACCTAGTAGGTTAAGTGTGGGTGCCACTCACAACTCGTTTTGGGTCGTGACAGTTTGCTTGGGATCACATATGGTCCTAGATTCCGTGTCCGCGTCTCGGGGGTAGCTC
Source organism: Solanum pennellii (assembly GCF_001406875.1). Lineage (NCBI taxonomy): Eukaryota > Viridiplantae > Streptophyta > Magnoliopsida > Solanales > Solanaceae > Solanum > Solanum pennellii. The sequence continues at coordinate 50,237,325 of NC_028640.1, read as the reverse complement.
GGGTGTGACAGTCCGGGTTCGACTTCTCAAGGACCACCTTAGGGGTTCTTGAGGAGGACCCTAAGATCAACCCTAAAACTGCCAAAGTGGAGTGGCCTACGACCATGACTTACAGCCAGTAGGTCCACTTACGAGGCGTGAGGGACCTCTGTAGGTCAATACTTATCCTAAGGAGTCTATCTCCCATGTCCAAGCCTCAGACAAAGACCACGACCATACAGGACGGGACATCAGTCCATCTACGGTCCGTAGGAGGGGATCATAGGTGAAATCTGCAATCTCTGCATTTAAGTCGGCCATGCCAAGGATGGTTTGGTAAATACCACCCTTGGCTAATTAAATATAAGGACAATTATTTTAGGTTTTATTTTTAGGTATTTTAAGTATGTTAAATCAATTAAACTCTCACTTAGACTCAAACACCTAAATCTAAACCCTTCCCTCTCAAAAGTTCTTCTAGAACTCCATTGAAGGTCAAATCAAGTTCAAGCTAGGGTGATGGATTCTCAAGTGTTTCTTGTTCAATTTTTGTGTGGATTCATTTAATAAGGTATGGGATTTAATTCTTTATTTATGGTTATCTATCACCTTAGAGCCAACTTTAAATGGTTTTCAAGTTCTTCAAAGTTTATTAAAAGTCCAATTTTCACTCAAACTCATGGGTTCTTGCATGAAACGATTTCAAATGATTAAGTATGATATTATTAATGTTTAATTGATGTTTTAAGATGAAAACATCATGAACCCATGGTTTCTTCAAAATCCTAAATTTGGCCTGTGAAGTGGGTTTAATGATTTATGATTGAATGATGATGGAATTATGTTTAGATTGAATTGTATTGTTGTTTTCTATTGTCGTTTATACTTATTGATGATGAACTATTGGAAAATTGAGTAATGATGATCATTCCTTGGGTGAAGGGTAAGTTGATATATTGGAATTGTTCTTGTGTGGTATGGTCCACTTATGGTGGCGTTGTTTACTTATTGTATATATATGTATATTATGATCACGGTCTTGTAGGAATATTTTGAAGAATTGAATTGTTATCATAATGTCTTATACTTGAATGAGAAGGATTAATGTAGAATGCTAATGTGAAGTAAATTGTGAGTGGATTACTACGAATGCAATCTGACTATGTTTAGAAGATAATGATGTGAATGTTTGTGATTATGTGAAAGGCTATTCTCACATATGTGCACACACACATGAATGAACGAATAAATCTAATGAAGTAATGAATGTGAGTCTATTGAAAAGTTTTCTCAATAGTACTCTAATGAATGGATGAGGGATTTTGAGATGGATAATTCCCCGTGAGTAGAGGTGGAGTGTCTAGTATCAATCTCAATATTCCTAAGATCTTTCGAATGAATAAATGATTGGTTTGGATAGGTACTTCCCCGTGAGTAGAGGTGAAGTAATTAGTACCAATCTCTTTGATCAAATGTAATGAAAGCCTAATACTCTGTGGGGGATTAATGCTAAGCATCAAGAGGATATGAAATGCGGTGGATACTTCCCTGTGAGTAGAGGTGGAGTATCTAGTAGCAACCTCTTGAAATGGATAATCCCCGGTGAGTTGAGGATGGGGTATCTAGTAGCAATCTCCCTATCCCTTAACTATGTGCGCACATAGGACTAGCTAGTGGTTTTCCACGTAAAGGCTAGAGAATGACCCTACCTTAGGCAAGTGGGGATAACCCCCGGAATTCCATGTTAATCTCTCATGGTCTACGTCGGTTAAGGCTTACCCCCCCCCCCCAAAAAAAAGAATGTAATGAACTAGGTCTTTTTAAGGGTATTCTACTTAGTATGGGTGGTGGAATGGGACGACATCTATGCATTGAACAAGTAGGTATTTAAGAGAAGTCTTGGTGTTTTCCTTATAATGTTAATAAAATGAATGGGATCTTGTGATGACCTTGGTGAGAATATGATCTAACGTCTTAATGAATGAAGGTGTTCCTAATGTAATGAAAGTTATTGAAAAATATTGATTTGTACATAATATAAAGATGCATGTTATACATGGATTGTATTATGAGTTACTCCCTTGTCATGTCTTAATGTAGAATGAGTGTGCCTTGTTAAGGGTGACTTTAAAGGAGTACTTAGTGTGAGTAGTAGTATGGGATGCTACTTGCACATTGCACAAGTATGACTTAGAGTTGTCTTAGGTGTTGGTTTTAATGTTATAATGTGATTTATGTGATGTTCATGCCTCTTAATGTGTTGGTATGTAAAGATGAAGGATTGAATGGTAAATGCACTTGGGCGATCCTAAGGTGGTTCCGTAGTGTGGATAGTGGTATGGGACACTATCCTCACATTGCACAAGGCATAACTTAAGGGTTTACATGAAGTGAAGATTCAAGGTAAAGATAATGGAAAGGTTTACATGAGATGTATGTTCTAAATTAATCAATGACTAGTATGTTTGTTATATATGAATGCCATGGCTTTGTACTTGTATTTTCATGAAGTTTTATCAAATGGCATAAAAAGCATGTTTCTCCAATAAATGTCCCTTTTTGCACGTTTTTGCATGACTTTCATACTTTGTGCTTAATTGTACTAACCTCATTTCTTCCCCTTTTGACTAAAGCGTGGGGATTGGAGATTTGGTATTCTATGGATGATGGCTAGGTTTCTAAGGTGCTTGAAGATGAAGACTTGGTGAGTCCTCATTGATTCAAGGACAACACCCATTTATGTTTCTTTTAAGTCTTTAGTATTGTTTAAAGTGTTGTATGGGCTTAGTCCAAAAGGTTTTGTACTCTAAAGTATTAGATGGTTTTGAGACATAAGTATATAAAGTTAGAAGTCTTCCGCTTGTTATTAATGTAAGTATCTTCGTTTGTGAAGAAAGTTTTAATTCTTTCTCTATTTTTTTGTATCTTATGCAATGAATGATCCATGAGGCTTGTATAAGACCTCTACAAGGTCGAATACGTCGGTTATGACGGGTGCTCTCGGATCATGACAGTAATTTTATGGTTAAAACAACGTAGTTTAGGGTTTAATTGGATAGGAAAGGATCAAAATGCCCTTAACAAAAACCTACCAGAAGACGACGGTTCATAGACTTTCGACAGATCACCCTGGTCAATCGTAAAGTCACTTACTGGGACCTAAAACTCTGAATAATTTCCACGAAACCATTCTACGAGTTTCCACCTTTTCTATGGTTTGTAGAACTATTCCATAGAACCCAACTTTAAACCCAAAATCCTGCTTTGTCTATATCACTTCTACATATTTCGCCTACGCATACGACTTGTAGACTATATCACGACTCGTCAAATCCTTTCATAGACATGAGGCCTCAAGTCAATTCTTTGAATCACTTTATGGGCACTTGCTATGGCCCGTAAGCCACCTTATGATTCATCATGCCTATTCATAGGTCAACTTAGTGGGACTTGACATTTTCAAAACTCAATTCAAGTCCTTGTACTTCCTTTCTATGGCTCATAGGACTTCCTAATGTCTTTAAGTTGGACTTGTAGACCAGTGCCTCAGTTCCAAAACTGAACATTTCCTTTTCACTTTCAATTTCGATGTGTTACGCTACTACAACACATACAATACAAAAATACCACAACTATACTGTAATTTTCACCAACAAATTAACACAAATATACATATACAACTAAATAATTAGGACACACAGAAACAACACACGACAAAATTCAACAATTTCACTAACCCTATAAACAAACAAACAATAAACCACTCACAATTTCAACCTATTAGCATATGTAACAACAAAAAATCTAACTATCTCACTAACCCATAGAAAGAACATAAAGAGCAGAAAAGAGGTAAAAGAAAAATATCTCAAGTGACCAAACTTGTTGAAGAAATCCAGGTTCAGCTCCAGTCACAAAGAAAATTACTAAGAGATCTCACATATACAACTTAATCACAAAAAAACCAATTTAAATCACCAAAATACCAACTAGAATCATACGAACCTTCAAAGATATGAGAGGGCTTTGAAGATTTTAGTTTCTAATTGTCAATACCAACTAAAATCACACAAACCCTTAAAGATAAGTTCAAAACCCGAAAAATATCTGTTATGTTAGTTACTAGTCAATATATTCTCATAGGCCCAATTTTTGGTAATGGAGCTTAACCCGTTAATAATTTGGATCTACGCTACTACCATCTAGCAATACCATATGCATAATCAGATAATGAATAAATGATTAGCATGAGAATTTAGGAGTTGATAATTAAGAATTATGTCATACCATTCGGATAAATATATTTTCTAAAATCAGATGAATATAAATTGATTCATTTAAGATTGTTACACATTTATAATCTAAAAAATTTACATTTAGAAAATCAAACCAACAAAAAACTATCTGAAGGTCATGTATAACAAGATGCCAAGTGTCGCCGAACATGTATATTAATCTTATTTGGTCATGGAATTTAAAGTTAAAACTTCATATGTAAATTATTGATATTTAAAATTATAGTTTTTAAAACTTGAAATCTGTTTTGACATTTAACATTTGTGAGGGGAAATTTTTCAATTTTTTAAAATTTTAACATTTAAGAGGGCTCATTAGCAACACTTTCAATATTTAGTAAAAATGTCAAAACATTAGTTTGTTATGTATCTTATTCATGTTTTTATTGTTTAATTTTATTTAAACAATACAATTTTTATGTAATCTATTGAAGGAATTTAGGAGAGAGAAATTTTTTTAAAAAGGAACAAATGTTTAAAAGTCTCATCAGTTTCAATTTATCAAAATACACCAAATTCCATCTCTATCTTCTTCTTTCACCATATTCTAAAAGACACGTCTTTCTCTGGAAAAAAATCAATATCTAATTTCTTAATCTTTTTTGTTTCTAAAAACATTTATTTACCAAAACAAATATTGAATTTTCACTAATTATTGTTATGAAAATCAGGGAATTAAAGAACCACCACATCTATAAAATTTTCAATATCCAATTTTCACTAATTATTGTTATGAAAATCACAGAATCAAAAAATTCAATATCCAATTTTCACTAATTATAGTTATGAGACTTTATGATAATACGTTATAGTTTTATCTATTAAAGTTTTTTTTTTAATTTATAAATTTGTACACCTATAGTTTAATGTATTATTTGGCATGCTTTTCTCACAATGTATTTGTTTTATTTTTCAGAATTTTTTATCCTTGCTTAAATCGTATTCATTTCAATATGTATACCATTTGTATTTGTATTCATTCTAGTTTTCATGTTGTATTTTGTATAACGAAACTTGAATTTCTTGATTAGTTTGTATTCGTTCTAACATGTATGTCAAATAAATATGTAGCTATTTAAGAAACATATTTGTATTCGTATATTTTTTCACTTGGTATTTATTTTTCTCTTTAGAATTTTATTTTCTAACCTAAGTCGTATTCATTTCAATATGTATATTATTTGTATTTGTATTTGTTTTAGTTTTTATATTGTATTTTGTATAATGGTGTAAAAAAAATAAAAAAAATATGATGAAAAAGTGAGAATGAAATATAAAACTGAAAAAGAATATAAGAATATTTGTTGCAATCATTCTTCAATAAAATACATAACTAGTTGGCTTACCTTTGATATGAATATAATTAGGACAAATAATGATTCATAAACTATGCAACATGAGATTTTGAATTAGTACAAATATTGATAGCATACATAATAGTTTGAATATGAATTGAGAAAGGTATAAATCTCATATTGCATAGTTTGTAAATCTTGTATTTGTCCCTAATGTATATTTATCCCAAAAGGTATGTCAGCTAGTTATGTATTTTATTTATAGGAAGAACAACTTTCTATTAGTTTATTTTGTTTTGAGAAAATGCATAATTACCCCCCTCAACCTATGTCTGAAATCTCAGAGATACACTTATACTATATTAAAGTCCTATTACCCCCTGAACTTAAATAATTTTCTACCCCTTTTCGACCTACGTGAAAATATCAACACACATTGGGCCCACAAGATAGTGCCACGTATGACCAAAAGGGGTAGAAAATTATTTATAACATAAGTTTCGAGAGGGAGGGGGTAATAGGACCTTAGTATAGTATAAGTCTGTCTCTGAGATTTCGAGCAGAAGTTGAGTGGGTACTTGTGCATTATCCCTTTTATTTCTATAGCTTTTTCTTCAAATTTTGGTATCCCTTCTCAATTTGTATTCTAAATACTATGTATGCTATTAATAGGAAACTAACGTACAAAGGCCCAAGGCCCAAATTAAAAGCTTCTAGGTCTCCCAAAATGATCTTATATGTATCTCGATTAGGTAAATACTTAGTACTCTTTTCTCTCCGCCTCCCGCTCCTTGAATGTTGGTGTGTCGTATGAGGAATAACTAGATATTTTGGCTCCTTCTTTGGGTTATCTTCCAGCTTGAGCCCATTTTGCAATGGTTGACACTATCATCTTCATTTTTACTAAAATGCACAAGTACCGTCAACCTATGCCCGAAATCTTAAAAACACATTTATACTATACTATAGTCCTATTATCTCCCTGAACTTATTTTATAAATAATTTTCTACCCCTTTTCGACCTACGTGGCACTATCTTGTGGTCCCAGCGCGGGTTGACATTTTTTTTCAAGCTAGTGTCACGTAGGCCGAAAAATGGTAGAAAATTATTTATAAAATAAGTTTAGGGGAATAATAGGACCTTAATATAGTATAAGTGTGTCTCTAAAATTTCAAGCATAGATTGAAAATACTTATACAATTTCCCCAAAATAAATAGATAGCTAGGTGGTAGAAAATTTGAAGAGAAAATACTCATGAAATTTGATGGCTATTAATTGGGAGCAGAAAGATCGAGAAGAATGAACACTTATTTCTTCTTACTAATTTTCATTAGAATCAAAGTTATAGCCTATAAGAGTTCCCATAGAAGAGATAAAGAGCTAAAAGATTGAGAAATATAGTGATACCTGTGATGATGTGTGTTAGTCTCAGGAATAGATATGAAAAAGTCTATAATGCCCTCAATTTGAACATCGACATCAAGCTAACAGGTTGATACCTCTCACATTTCTATTTCTAATATAATAGAAAGTAGAAAGACATATTTTCTTAGCATAAAATTTGATAGTATAAACATATAAAGTGTAATTTTATTTAAATATTATTTATGAGATTTTTGTGTACTTACTGATATGGATACACACACAAAGCATGTATCAAGGCGTGTATTGAGAAATTTTTGAAGATAAGTCAGTCAATATATTTATATCATTAGAGACAATATTATCTTAAAGTAAATACATTTCTTATTTGATGGAAAATGCATTATTTCATTGTTACGTATTTTATTTAATGTATAAAATATAAATGCAAAAATAACTATTGTCAATTTTAGTATTTCCTTCGTAATAATTCAAAAATATTAATATAAGGCGTTTTCAATTTATTAATATTATTATTGAAATTTTTGTATACTTACTATATGGAATATATACGCAACGTATGTAATGAGAAATTTTTGAAGGTAAGTCATATCAACATATTTATATCATTAGAGACTATATTATCTTAAGTACATTCATACATTTCTTGTTCGATGGAAAATGCAATATTTCATTGTTACGAATTCAGAAAAATGTATAGGCATTCCCCTCCAACCTATGCTCGAAATATCATGACACACTTATACTATCCTAAGGTCCTATTACCCCCCTGAACTTATTTTATAAATAATTTTCTACCCCTTTTCAGCCTACGTGGCGCTATCTTGAAAAAAAATGTCAACACGCGCTGACCCACAAGATAGTGCCACCTAGGCAGAAAAGGGGTAGAAAATTATTTACAAAATAAGTTCAGAAAGGTAATATGACCTTAGTATAGTATTAGTGTGTCTATGAGATTTCGAGCATATGTTGGGGGAGTACTTGTGCATTTTCCCTTACGAATTTTATTTGATGAATAAAATATAAATGCAAAAATTACTATTGTCAATTTTAGTATTTCCTTCATAATAACAAAAAATAAAATAATATAAGGCGTTTTATTTTTATTAATATTATTATTATTGAAATTTTGTGTACTTATTGATATGGGATATACACGCAAAACGTATAATGAGAAATTTTTGAAGATAAGTCATATCAACATATCTATATCATTAGAGACTAAATTATCTTAAGTACATTCATACATTTCTTGTTCGATAGAAAATGCACTATTTCATTGTAAAGATAAAATGCACAAGTACCCCCCTAGACTATGACCGAAATTTTAAAGACACGCCTTAACTAAACTAAGGTCCTATTAGCCCCTTGAACTTTTTTTTTGGGTAATTTTGTACACCTTTTGTTTTATGTGGCAGGCTCTGTCACTCCACGCAATTGAGGCACGTGAGAGATATTTAGGTGTCACGTAAGCCAAAAAGGTGTAATAAAATAACAAAAAAAATAACTTCAGAGAGTAATAGGACCTTAGTTTACTTAAGATTTGTTTGTGTGATTTCGGTCATAGTCTACGGGGGTACTTGTGCATTTTTCCTATATTTATTGACCAAATCATAGTTAGAGGTTTACTTTGGACAATTAAATCTTAGTCATTTAATTTATCTTATGCCATGTGCCACTAATCCAAGTAGAAAATTAGGAAAAATAGAGAAAGGAGAAATGGAGCAAAACTCTTTTTTGATAGTTCAAAATAAGGGATTGTTCAAATTTCAAGAGAGTTGTTGGTAATTTCTTTCATTTTTGCCATTATTTACATTTTGTAGGTGATAATTTTACGAGAGTCAATTGCTCATATTTATGATTATACTTAGAGAACCCTATACTCGCCTATGTGACGCCAATAAAAAAAATTTAATTTATTTATTTTCAAAACTAGTCTTCCTCTTTCATGAAAAGTTGTGAGTTTTATGAAAAATTGTAATTTTTATGAAAACTTGTGATTTTAAGAAAAGTTGTGACTTTTATGAAGAATTGCAACTTTTATGAAAGGTTGTGACATTTTTGATGGGTTGTAACTTTTCCAAAGAGTTGTGATTTTCAGATGAGGCACAACAAGCATTTGTTCACACTACCCTTTGTTGTCTATAAATACACAAATTTTCTCTCATTTTAAAACAACGAAAATTCTGAACTTCTTATTATTATGCACTATTAAATATTTGTGTACTTTTCTCCTGTTGAGTGGCTCACCCACCACACCACTATTTTTTATCAATACACTGGTGAATAGAATCGTTCTATCTTGAGAGGATATGTTTCTTTAAACCTCGAGTACTAGAGGGAAATAATTTTCTTAAGGAGACACTTTGCATTCGTGGCTCGATTTTTTCCTATTTGTTTCTATCTATTGTTACAGATCCTGATATGTTTTTTTTACAGTCATTAATTTATGCTTATGCTATTAAATGTTATTTTTAGTATATGTTTTAAACTTTGTTGTTTATGTTTTTGCGAAGTTATTGTTATAAGTATTTGTTAGTACAAATTAAATAACATACATTAATTGAATATTTACGCAAGTTTTATCTATTGTAATTGTAATTCCTTAAAGATCTATATTACCATCTCTTGAAGACAAAATTTAAATTTGGTATGTCATTGTAAGGACAAAAAAAACATAAAATTTTATCGCACCTTGATGTGCAAAGTGAATCAGAAAAAGAAGACAATAGTTAATAAACTTTTGACATGGATCAGGACGTATCGGATGACCTATAGAGAATTATGATTAGACTAGAGCCTCTTTTAATTCCAAAGACATAGACAACTACACAATAAATTAATTTTCATATTCAATATGAAGTATCTACAAATTCTCAAGTTTAGTACAAGTTGTAAATACTTTTCTTGAAGTAATAGATGTGTTTCTCGACACAGCCATTGAAATAGAAGTGTAGTTTCAAATTGAATTTTATCACTCTGGTATGCATTTTAAAAAGGAAACACCCAAACAAACTGAATAGTTTTGTGTAATATTTTTTCCCTTTCAAGTATATATACTAAGTTGAATTGTTGTCCAATATGATACATTCTCTCTTAAATTTTTCATTTTTACAATTACTTATGATACATTTAAATGAGAAACTTTAAAATGATAGATGTAAAACAAAAGGTAGGGCTGGACTTTCTACACATTAGAATTAAAATATTTGTTTACTTTTTTCGTCCTTTTAGAATTTATTTATCCCTTCACCAACGATTATTTTTTAGAAAATTTAATATCTCTGACTGATGTTCATTTGATTCTCCAAAAATATCAAATAGTAACACATCCTGGAAGTAAAAGGATAAATTATAAAACAAATTAATAGATGATTGATTGAAGGATAAATGATAAGATGTTATATTTACATTACTCATGTTTGTTACTACGTAATTTTGTATGTAAGACAATATATTATTTTAGTTTTAATGACAGATAGGTTTAAAGTAGTATTTTATAAATTTCGTGCTATTAAATTCTCGCACGAGGCGCAGGTGATTTTACCAACTTGAGAATAACTAAAAAATAAAGGGAAAATGGTAAAAAAAAAAAAATGCTCTTAAGCTATGTGAAAGGAACAAAAATGCCATCCGCCTATAATTTGACTAAAAAATGCGCTTCCGTCAATCCTTTGGTTAAAAAATTCCATTAAACTATACGAAAGGAACAAATATGCCCCCATTTGTAGTTTGATCCAAAAATGTTGTTCCATCAATATTTTTTATCCAAAATGCCCTTATTGTTATTTATTGGTCAAAAAAAAGTTCATTTTCTAAAATAAATATATTATTATTTTCTTTTTGACACAGTTTTTTCAATTAATGTTTTTTTTTAAAAAAGATTAGCAAATGTTGAGAAATGCACAAGTACCCCTTCAACCTATGCCCGAATTCCAGAGACACACTTATACCATACTAAGGTCCTATTACCCCCTTGAACTTATTTTATAAGTAATTTTCTATCCCTTTTCAGCCTACATGACACTTACTTAAAAAAAAAATCAACCAGCGTTGGGCCCACAAGAGAGTGCCTCGAAGGTCGAAAAGGGGTAGACAATTATTTAAAAATAAGTTCAGGGGTAATATGACCTTAGTATAGTATAAGTGTAACTCTGAGATTTCGGGCATAGGTTGAGGGGATACTTGTGCATTATCCCCCGAATGTTTATCTTACTTTATTAAAAAAAAATAAAAAATGAATTTTTTTAATTTTATCATCAACATATTTTATTGTTTTATAAATATAAATTAATGATACATATATTATGATCTTATATATATGACATATATCATCAATCGAAAGGGTACATGAAATTAGTCTCTTTTAATTGATAAAATGAGATTAGAAAGAAAAAAAATATTTCCTACGTTTTTATTTGTTAAAGTGATTATAGAAGAAAGAACAAGAGTAGTGTTTCTTAATAATATTTAATTAAGAAGAAGGTTTGTTTAAAAAGAAAAATAATAATGTATTTTTTCGGAAAAAGGACATTTCTGAGTCATTTTATAACTATAGAGGCATTTCCGGATCAAATTATTGGCTACAAGGGCATTTTTGAGCCAAAGTATTGATGATAAGTACATTTTTGAGCCAAATTATAAATGAAGGACATTTTTGTTCCTTTTACATAGTTTAAAGACATTTTTTACCCTTTATGTTCTAATTTATCTTAATAGGTGTACATAGCCTTAACAACTTACTTATTTTGAAATAGAGGGAATATATATTTTTGTTTTCAATTTGAGAATAATATTTCCATGATATTCAATTTGATTGTTGCAGCGCTTAGAACTCACGTATCAAGTCATGTTTGATGGTTCCTCCATAAAATTGTTTCAATTCTCCTCTGTTTCTTCTGTTGGAAACTTATTCAAATATACCATATTTATTGAATATTTATCATTTATAGTTATATAATTTTAGTATATGCTAAATATTTACCATTTATAGCTATATAATAATAATATATGTATAATTTACTTTTAATATATCGTGTAAATTTTTTAATCAAACCAAGCTTAATTTATTTTAAGACACTTATGATACATCTATAATGCATGAAAAATTTACTTTTATACATAGTTTATGCCATATATCGATAGGGAAATGCACAAGTATCCCCTAGAATATAATCGAAATTTCAGAGACACACCTTGACACAACTAAGGTCTTATTACTCCCTTGGACTTTTTTTTTTTTTGCAATTTTGTGCATCTTTTGGCTTATGTGACATCCAAATATGTCCCACGCGCGTCGATTGCGTGAAGTCACAGAGTGTGTCACGTAAGACAAAAGGTGTATAAAATTACAAAAAAAAATTAAGTTCAGGGGGTAATAGGACCTTAGTTAGTTGATGTGTGTCTCTGAAATTTCAGTCTTACTCTAGGGGGGTACTTGTGAATTTTCTTCCCTGTATATATATTACATACATAGTTCATTTTTAACAGGGATTTATCAAAACAACAAATATTTAGCATTAAATAGGACTCTATAACTATAATTTCTGACTATGTATAATAGCAAAATGTTAAGGGAGGAGGAGAGATCAGGGAGAGAGAGGAGAGAGTATTTTTCGCTGATTTTGGAAAATAAGAATACAAATACAAACTGATTCGTATCAAAATGAATACATATTAAGAGGAGAGAGGCGAGCAAGATTGAAAGAGGGATAAAGGCGAGCGAAATCGAGAGAGGGAGGAAAGAGGAAAGCGAGATTGAGAGAGGAAGGAGAGAAGATTGTATTTTCTATTATTTGGCATTGTATTTTATATTTATTTTGGATCAATTGTATTCGAAATACAAGGAATACAACCGTATTCATCCTCTCTTTAATTGGATACAAATACATTTGACAAAAAGGATGAATACATATTTTATTCATATGAATACAAATACAATTGATAAAAAAATAAATATAAAATAGAGTTTTTTGCATACAATTGAAACAAAATACAAAACTCTCACCTATATTTGATTGAATACAATTGATACATCATTAATTTGAATGTATTTCTTTTTATTGGCAGGAGAGAGGGTGAAAGAAGAAAGAGCACGGGGTAGTGGAGCGGACGGAGAAAGAGAGGGGAGAGGCAAGGGAGTGAGCTGATAGAGAAAGAGCGCACACGAGAGAGAGAGAGAGAGAGAGAGAGGAGAGGGCAAGAGAGAGGGAGGAGAGACAAGGGAGAGAGGGGAAGTGTTTTCTATAAAAACTACATATACTCTTTTCGTAATATTTTTAAACTATAGCTATTTTTCATAAATAAATTTTTAATTTTGACTAATTTGATTTTTTTTCCTCACATAGTGCAATTTTTTTTTATCATAACAAATTAATATTAATATATATATATATATATATA